>NW_023270852.1:6884593-6982065 GCF_011800145.1 Mirounga leonina
CACACCCGCACACGCACACCCTCCCGCACGTGCGTGGGCACACACCCGCACACGCGCGCGCGCACACACACACCCCCACACGCACACACACACCCCCAGAAAAGAAGGCTGTCCCTTCTGACCCACCCGAGCCCACCCACCCCGTCCTCTTCCTCTTACTGCCGCTCTTGACTCCCACGTGGGCCTCCAGCTCTGCGGAGCCTCCTGAGCACTGGTTGCGCTTGACCCCCCTGCCACCACAGCTGCTGCCCTCCCTGGGGACGGTGGCCCTGCCTCAAGTGAGCCACAGAAGCAGTCCTCTGAAAGCAAGGCTCAGGACCGATATAGTGACTTAGACAAATGGTGTGGGTCTGGGAAATAACCGTGAGCAAAATGGCTATTTCTGTGATGCTGTTGAAATCCTGGGGACAAGAGCCCAGAAAGGATGGGTCAGTTGTTTACCAGGAGGCCAGCGCTAGCCCCGACTTGGGCCTGAGTCACCTCCTCACGTCCAATCGTGAGATTGTGCCTTCCTGAGCCCTCATAATGATTCCTGTGTGTGCAGAGCAGGATTACAGGGTTGACACATAATCCTCGGGCTGCTGCTGGGCTTGAGCTACCCAGAGATTACAACCCACCTGTCCTCACAGCTGTTTCATAAACAGCGCGATCAGCAAGCTACAAGCAACCTAGAGGGAGGGTAATATGTATTCATTAAATAATTAAACGGGGCGCCTGGGTGGCTCAGTTGGTTAAGCGACTGCGTTCGGCTCAGGTCATGATCCTGGAGTCCCGGGATGGAGTCCCACGTCGGGCTCCCGGCTCAGCAGGGAGTCTGCCTCTCTCTCTGACCCTCCCCCCTCTCATGCTCTCTATCTCATTCTCTCTCTCAAATAAATAAATAAAATCTTTAAAAATAATAATAATAATTAAACGAACTTAAAGCATAGGGGGAAAAGGTCCAGGTCCTTAGTACCGTTCTGCCAGAAGGGAGGAGGGGCAAATGATTCCTTCTGCTGATATGTTTTGGGGAGGGGGAGGTACAACGGGGGCTGCAGTGGGAGCATCCTAGCCCATGCATCTGAGAATCTACCCAGATCCAGTTCAGGGAATTCTATTCTGCACCTGTCACCAGACCATGGATAGCCTCAGTCTAAACAAGCACTTTCCAAAGTGTAGTGTATAGAACATACAAGGTCAGAAGGCTTGGAAAATACTACATACCATAATCCCTTATGGGGATTCATGCACAATTTCTACTAGCAGATTCTAAACACCAGAGAGTCCTTTAGTAAAGAAAGCTGTTTGGCTTTGTTTAGCCCAACACACTTATTTGACCCTCTCACCACTGCCACCATAGGAAAAAAGACCTATTAATATCCGTGGCACAGGCTTTGGAAAATGCCTTCCACCTGAGCCTTCATTTTCCAACATAGAGAAAGCTGCGTTGCTGAGGCCCAGGTATGGATGTGAGATCCACTCCATCAGGTCCGGACAGAGATGGGTAGCAGCTCAGCTAAGATAATATAGATTGGGACAATAGCCAAGGGTCCTGCTAGAGCCAAAGAGATAGAAGAGCCTCCAGAATAGTGGCAGTTTAGGAGGAGACTGTGACTCTGTCTTGGGAGGGCAAACTTCACTCATGACCTCACAAGTCCATCTTGAGCTTAACATGTCACTGCCCCTCGTGGCCTAGAAGTCTCCTTGGACTAAGCTTGGTCCCAAGCTCAAAGCCTTATTTCCTCTTTGACCAAAAATTAAGACAATCTGTGATAACCAGGCCCAGGGCCTGCATCTCCTGCCCAGGAGACCAGACTGCATTCACTTTTACCACTTATGTACCCCTTACAAACACCAGGACAGGAAAGGCTAGAATCAAATTATGTCTCACCAAGAAAGATACTACTCCCCCTTCTCTGAAAGGATGCTTTGGGATTGCCTCTAAGGGTTCATTTTTCCTTCTCATCTTTCTGAGGCCTGCATGACTCTCATGGGAGTTGGACAAAGGGGCTTCACCCGCTAAATATCAGCTCCATGACAGGCCTTGCCCACATCATTCACTCTTGTATCCCCCTGCCTACAATACAGTAGGTATCAATAAATATTCATTGAATGAATGAATGTATGAAATAATGAATGAGTGAACGATTTAAGTGATTAATCTATCTATGGTAATCTCAAGAGTCAGTAGAGTATATGGTTAAATAGATAGGCTCAAGCCAGACTACCTAGGTTTGATTCCTGTTTTACAACTTAGTTGCATGACCTTGAGCAAGTTATTCAATTTTTCTGGCTCGGTTTTATTCCCTATAAAATGGGGATAATAACAGTACCAACCTCATCGGTTGTCATGGCAATTAAATTAGTTAGCATGTGTAAATATGCTAGAATAGGCTTAGAATAGTACCTGGCACATAGTATATGCTTTAAAGTATTATTTATCAACGTCATTGTCATCATGATATCAGGTACAAGAGGCAGTCCAACTGGGAAACCAAACATGAAGTTTCATCTAGACACTGAATCCTTTTATTCAATATTACTTATGGAGTGCAGTTATATGCCAGGCACTCTCTCAAGCTCCTATTTGGGAGCAAAGAGAAGGAAACCATGTATAAATGTGAAACCAGATCAGGAGAAACAGACTTCTTTCTCCTCTATGATTGATACTTCTTGCTGACTTTGCATGGCCAGTGTTCTAGCCATGAGCCCATCTTTCTATGCCCTAGGCCCCTTATATATCAAAGCCCAAAGACAAGGTCTCCTCTCCTCGATATGCAGCCAGCACTCAGAAGATCTAAGAGATTAATATATTTGGGGGAAGAACCAGGAAGACCAATGAGTTTTAGGGGAGAAAAGGTATCTCCCTGCTTAATCCCAAGGCTATATTTTATCTGCCCATGATATTTTCAAGATCTGGGTATGATTTAAAAAAAAAAAAAAGATCTGGGTATGATTTTGAGGCCATTTGAAAAGCTATTCACCTAGTGTCAGGACAAGAAAAACAGGCCTCATCTCTCAAAGAAATTTTTGACCTAGCTGAAAGCTACTCATCCCTCATCTAGGATCGCAGAAGGACTAAGGGTGTGCTGAGGGTGGGGCCCAGAGGTCCAAGAGTCTCCCCCAAACCCATCCATACAAACTCCATGATTCTTAGACAGGGCAGCCCAGTTCCATTATCTTCACAGCAAGTCAGCCCCTCAGAGTTTCACCCAGAGGAGTAGCCAGCCCAGGCTTATTACTCCAAACCTGCTGCCAACACTTGGAGATGTGAGAGCTGAGAGGAGCTCTGTCTTCCTGGCTCAGTAGCTCAACTATCACTCAGCAAAGATGCTTCACAGCCAGGGGAGGAATTTCTCCCATGAGGGCTCCAGCCACCATCAACTTTTCCCTGAAGCTGACCAATTGTTGGTCACCACGTCAAGGGGGATAGCCAACATGGGCTCAAGACCATGCTAAAATTCCTTCCTTCCAGCTTTCACCTGGCTCCTTTGCTAATTTGTCACACCTAAGCTTCCAGACACATACAAGGATCTAACAGTTTGGGGAAATGACACTGTAGTTAGCAAGCCTGTCCTACTCCAGGGTCTCTCAAAACTTCCCCCAGAGGCCTCCACCAGCCGAGACGAGCCATTAGGAGCTCCACTGGCAAAGCAGCTACCGGGAAGTTCAAGGGCAGAAAGCAGACTTCCAGAGGCCAGTACACCTCCCATGCTGGGAGAGAGCCAAAGAGGTAAGGATGAAGGCCTCGAATGAACCCACACCCTGTCATCCTGTCCATCCCCGCAGCCGTGGGCATCCGGCTGGTCGTCAAACACCTAGAAAATTGCCCGGGAGCTTAAGTGAGCCAGCCTCATCTCAGCTCCCTGGCGGCCTACATTGGATTCGAGAGGTTTAGAGAAATTGAGGGACCCGGGATATGCTGCCACCCCGGACTGGCTGCAGCCCAGGCCACCGCAGAGACAGCGGCCGGAGCACTGCAAGGGCCCGGGCAGGGCTGAGTTCGGGGTTGGCGCCGCCGCCAGGGTGGCCTGCGAAACCCCGAGCCGAGGTTCCGACCTCCGGGGGCTCCAGCTCCGGTCCTGGGCAGCAGGGGCCGCGGGGCGCGGGCCCAAGGTCAGCCTCGCAGCATCGCGCGCACTCATCGGGTTCCGGGGCCAGGGCCCTGTCGTGGGCCCGAAGGGGGCGGCCCTCGGGGCTGGAGGGCAGTTGGCGGCGCGGGGCAGGGCGCACGGCAAGCGCCGCGGAGGGGCTGTCCGGCACCGCAGCCAGCCGAGGCCCGGCCCGGGCCAGGCCGCGCCCCCGGGCCGGCTCAGCTGGAGCCGGCGGCGGGGCGGGGACCGAGCGTTCTGCGAGCGCAGCGCCGCGGCGCCCGCACCCCCGAGCCCCCGAGCCCCCCGGCCGTCCTGGCGGGAGGAGGAGAGCCGCCTCGTCACGGAAGAAGCCCGCCAGCCGCGCGCCGCCCCGGTCGGTGCCCTACCTGGGCGCGGAGCAGAGAAGCGACGAGCGGGCAGCAGGGGGGCGCGGGCCGGGCCGTCGCAGCCGCGCGGGTCTGCCTGCCCGCCACCCGCCAACCAGGCCTGCCCGCCGCTACCTGAGGCGCCCGGGCGGCGCTGCCAACAGGAAACTTGAGAGCGCCAGGGGCGCGGCGGCCGCCCTGTCCCCCGGCCGGCCGGAAGCGCGCCCGCCGCAGCCCGGGGTCAGCCTCCAGCCGGGCTCCTCGGAATTCGCCTCCGCTGCCACCCGCCAGGCCCGAGAGCGCTTGCAGCCGTGTTCCGACTTGCTCGAGTTTCCTCCCTCGCCAGGACGTTTCCCAAGGTGAGAGTCTGGGGTCACGGCCCCCAAATGGGTGACTTACTCCCTGTAGCTGAACGGACCGGCAGGCATCAGCTAGGCGTCAGCCTGGTCCCTTGGATCACCTTCCTGCCCCTCCCAGCACGCGTACACACACGCACGCACACAAACACACACGCGCTCACACTCACACACTCACTCCTCCAACCCCCTGCTCTGCAGTTTATACACCCGCCCCTCCAAGTCCCGACTGACCTCCTAGGTGCTAAATCCAGCCTTGCGCCTTGTAGCCCCTTACTCGCTTCTCCCCCGCGTTTGAACCTGCTGACCACGCCCTTCCTTCCTGGATCGCGTGGAGTACAGAAGTTTCCAGAGTTGGCGCCCGCCGCTTTCTCTTCTAATTTCCGGCATACCTTGGTGACTACACCTTCTCAGCCTCCAAGGCCGGGCTTTTCATTGTGGTGTTCCGCCAGGTCGCACCGCAGCCTGTCTCCTCTGTCATTCCGCGGGCCACCCAGTCTTGTGGTTTCAACAACCTCCTGCCTGCTAACGACTTTTGGACCTCACCTCCAACCCAGGATGTCCTCTAGAGCTGCAGGTGGTATATCCAGCTTCCTGGGGGCCATCTCCACTGGAGGTTTGCAGTCCCAAACTCAAACTCCTGAGCCTTTCCTCCCAGGATCCCGCCAGAACCTGCTCCTGCTCCTGTGTTTCCAGTCTTAGGGAAGGATAGCACCACCTTCCACTCCAGGCCATACTGGGGAGCCCTCCTTGACTCTCTCCTTTTCACTTCTCACATCAAATTCGTCACTAAAGGAGGAAGTGGAACCAGTCATTAGTGAGCACCCACTGTGTCTTCCCTGTGGCAACTGCTGTCACATAGTGGCCTCCTTTAAGCACCAAGTTTTATTCCTTCTACCTCACAGCCTGGTATTTACAATGTACTTATTTATAAATGATATGCACATGCAATTGTATTAATATATTATATATTACAAAGCATACCTAAAATGGATGTCAAAGGATGTGGTTAAGATAATACTTCTTTTTTTTTTTTTTTTAAGATTTTATTTATTTGACAGAGAGAGACACAGTGAGAGAGGGAACACAAGCAGGGGGAATGGGAGAGGGAGAACCAGGCTTCCCACTGAGCAGGGGGCCTGATGCGGGGCTCCATCCCAGGGCCCTGGGATCACGACCTGAGCTGAAGGCAGTTACCTAATGACTGAGCCACCCAGGCGCCCTGATAATACTTCATTTTTAATGAATGGTACAATATCCCTTTTTCCTTTCACTTTAAAGTTGTTTGCAAAAGTCTGTTTAGGGAGAGCAACATGATTAAAAATGGCTTTAATAAATCTTAGTTTAATATTTTATGAAACTACAAAGTATGCTTTTAAGTTCGGTTAATGTCAATACTTAGTCCTAATGGCTGTTTCCCCACCCCGCCCCCCCGCAAAAAAAAAAAAAGATATCTCGCAAAGATAAGTAGACCCAAATGGGAGAATTCTCTCTTTGACTACACTTAGTAAATCATAATTCTCGTTTAAATGCCATCTACCAATTTTGCAAATGTGAAATTCCACCAGAAAGCTCTTCTTTGTCCGTGAAACCCACGTTCTCATGATGTTTTCATCAGTTATTTTTGTGAATATTCGTAACAATGGGATTTCTTAAACTCTTGAAACTCTTCATTTGGGAGAGTGTAAAGTGGATTTAAAAGTGTATTTCTTAATTATGAAGTCTATAGTTAGCACAGTCTATTTTTTAAGACTATTTATTTATTTATTTATTTGAGGGGGTGGGCAGAGGGAGAGGGAGAAAGAAACCCAAGCAGGTTTCACAACCCTGAAATCACAACCCCCAGCCGAAACCAAGAGTCCGAAGCTTAGCCCACTGTGCTACCCAGGAGCCCCATCAATTAATGTGACTACATATATATTCTATTTTACTTTTTTTCTTTACTTAAATTCCAGTTAGTTAACATAGAGTACAACAGTGGTTTCAGGAGTAGAATTCAGTGATTCATCACTTACATACAACCCCCAGTAGCACAGTCTATATAGGTGACAATGACACACTTATTTTGGCATTAAAATCACATGACAGTGGAAACAGTTCCAAACATCAGTCTTCAAAAGTCTTTCCCTATAACATAATTCTTTTAAAACACAATTATATTCATTGCAAAAATAGCACCTTCATATAAAGGATACACTGTGTATTTATGTGTGTGTATTCATGCATCTGTGACAGTCACAAGCCAGCCCATCAGAGGTCAGCAAATTTGGAATCCTTGGTCTTTTTGTTAAACTCATCTTTAAATTCCACAGTGTTTAAGTTCTTTGCCTTCAGATAATCAGTAAACCTTTGAGTAATATGAAGGATTTCATAGTCTCATTCCACATTTCATTACAAAGTACTGTAAAGATTCTACTGTATTTTAAGATTTTGTTCAAATTAGCCATATTATTGACATCCTATAGTATTTTGTGCTCTTCCAGCTTCAATTACAATAAAGAAATTGTAATTTGTGAATGAATGAGGCAGTAGATGAGTTTCATGTGTAGCCCCTCCCTGTTCCCAGTTCCCAGTTTTGTATTCCAGTTAGGGAAGCCACTCCATCAGTGGTTCCTTTTACACATAAAAACCATAGCATGGGGCGCCTGGGTGGCTCAGTTGGTTAAGCGACTGCCTTCGGCTCAGGTCATGATCCTGGAGTCCCTGGATCGAGTCCCGCATCGGGCTCCCTGCTCAGCGGGGGGTCTGCTTCCCCCTCTGCCCTCTGCCCTCTTCCCTCTCGTGCTTTCTGTCTCTCATTCTCTCTCTCTCTCAAATAAATAAATAAAATCTTTAAAAAAAAAAAAAAACCATAGCATGTCGGGGCGCCTGGGTGGCGCAGTCAGTTTAGCATCCGACTCTTGATTTTGGCTCCAGTCATGATCTCAGGGTCCTGGGATCGAGCCCCGCGTCTGGCTCTGGGCTCAGTGGGGAGTCTGCTTGAGGATTCTCTCCCTCTGCCCCTCCCCCTGCTCGTGCGCTCTCTCTCTCTCTCTCTCTCTCTCTCTCTCTCAAATGAATAAATAATCTTTAAAGAAAAAAAAACCCCACAGCATGTTACAAGCCATTCATACTGTAAACGTCTTTCCTTTAGTAGATTACAAAAAGTATTTCTTTATGAATGCCATCATTGAAAAGTATGGCAAAGGGGTAAGGGGCAACATGTCAGCAATGTGCACACGCATCATGTGCTCTAAACCTTTTCTTCGAATCTTCAACAGTGTTTTCTGTGTGTCTTTCAACAGAATGCATTTTTTTGGTATCACCTTCTCTCTGTACTAATGCCATCACCTTAACAATGGCAAATAAAACAGAGGTTTTTTCCAATGACACTGACTGACATTTTGCCTTTTACTCTTAAGCAAAAGGGATTTTTGCTCAAAAGAGATTTTTAGACATGTTTATTGCATTTAATAATAGCTCACAAAAGTACACAACTAAGTACTGCAGGACTTGGAATATTCCCCCTCAAAAATTGTAGAGATTTGTCTTCATGCTCTGGTTGTGTAGAATTCACACTTCTTGCTGATTATGAATGGCACATTTATGTTATTATTAGCCGATATCTCAAGGCCCAGTATACCCTTAGGTTAGTTGTTAACTACAGGGATGTAGATCCATATTCTAAGTAGTCTCTTTCATAGCTTGGAACTTCTTTCTGGTCTACTCCCTTCCCAGCGAGATCCTCATAATGGATCTCATATGAGTAGTAGGAAATTGTTAGCTCTGCCATTTTTCTGAGTTTGATTTTGCTTGCACTATTCATGTTATTTTCAGTCTGTGGATTTCTTTGCAATAATCTTCTCAAGCCACTTGTCCCTTTTATGAGAATTAGCTTAGTTAAATGATGATTTGGGAGCGCCTGGGTGGCTCAGTCGTTAAGCATCTGCCTTCGGCTCAGGTCATGATCTCAGGGTCCTGGGATCGAGCCCCGCATCAGGCTCCCTGCTCGGCGGGAAGCCTGCTTCTCCCTCTTCCACTCCCCCTGCTTGTGTTCCCTCTCTCGCTGTGTCTCTCTCTGTCAAATAAATAAATAAAATCTTTAAAAAAAAATTAAAAAATAAAAATAAAAATAAATGATGATTTGATGATATAATCTATCTTTCTACCACGGATACAAATAATTCATAATACCTACTCGAAAGCAACTGAGCCAGTGAAGGTGCCATAGTCACCCCCTCCCCTGGGGAGTAGAACCCCCCCTCTTCTCTGAGGACACCTTAACTATGATACATGACATAGACACCTGAAGCAAGGGATGAGTTAGGGCGCCTGTGTCAATCCATATAGTAAACATAGGTGAATCTTAATTTCTTTCTTTTTTTTTTTAAGATTTTATTTATTTATTTGAGAGAGAGAGAATGAGAGACAGAGAGCAGGAGAGGGAGGAGGGTCAGAGGGAGAAGCAGACTCCCTGCCGAGCAGGGAGCCCGATGCGGGACTCGATCCCAGGACTCCAGGATCATGACCTGAGCTGAAGGCAGTCACCTAACGAACTGAGCCACCCAGGCGCCCTTAATTTCTTTATTTTGAGCCTAAAACATAAATATAAACAGAAGCTTTAATTTTTCTTTTACATGCCAGTGGATCATCCTACACGCCCACTTTGAAGACCACTGATTTAATCCATCCCGGCTGTTGCCTCGGTTCCATGTGAATACCACCTAAATAGTCTCTGCCCGTACAAGCACCTCTCCCATCCCTAGCACCACCACCACCGTCTCTTCTCCATGCTTCTGTCACCAGTGGCAGACATCCTGAGTCCTCTCCTCCTCTCTGCCCGTCTGCCCCATGCTCCAGTCACTCAGACTTGAACACCCTGGAGAGCACTGCGATCAGAGCTGTGGGTTACCGCCAACAGTGCTCTGAGTCCTAACACCACTGGGGGTGGGCATTATTTGAGCATTTTTGGCAACCCAGAGATGTTTGGGATCTGTGCTCCACCCCCCACCCCCACTAATGCTCTTCTCTGGGTGATTGTTACATGATGTACACCCACATCCAAGATGAGCATGGCAACCTCCAAATACCCAATTTCTCTGTCTCCTTTTAGAGTCTCCTGGGTTACAGAAGCCAAAATCTCCCCCAAGGAGACAATAAGAAAGGGGCTCTGCTTCTGAGTGCTTTAGCAGAGCCTCATCAAATACATCCAGTTTTCAAACCAAAGTGTCCTGGGGCCTTTTATTCATTGAGTGGACAGAAATCATGGCATATGGTCTGACAACGGGCAGAAATAGGTACATCAGGAGTACATGGTGGCTGGAAGGAGAGTGTCCAGGGCAGTGCTCCCGGCTCTGGGCACAGAAGGGGATTGTGGCCCCTGCCAGTGCTGGGGCATAATGGGAAGACAGCCTTCCCCCCACTTGCCTCTCACTCCAATTTGAGGTCCAGATCCTTCCCCTAGGAATGTAAGTCCCTGGACATCAATCAGCCCTGAGCAAGCTAGAGATGGACAGTGGGCAGAACAGTCCCCTTACAGTTAAAAGCCGGGTTCCCTCTTTCTGAAATGGGTTTCTAGAAAGGAGAGAGTCAAACCTGAGTACTTCAAAAATTAGTGTGAATGAGAGCTGGGCCCTGGCCCCAGAACGCATGCACTCAGCCTTGGAAATGGAGCTGTTGTGACAGGAAGCAGAGGGAGAGGGGAGAGCTCAGGGGTAGGACTGGTGTTGAGTCTGGGGGTGGCTGGAGACCTGGGGCTTAGAGTCATTCCTGTCAGCACTGCAGTGAAGGAGGGTCAGTGAGTAGGTGCTTGAGGCTTGGGCCCACAGCATCTGGCCACAAAACACTCTCTCTCTCTCAGTACTCAGGGGACTGACACTCCCCAGGACACTCCTGTGTGTTCCTAGGCTCATGATCTCTGTGTTTAAATTGAAGTCTGGCAATTAGCAATCCCCTTATCCTATCTAAGAATGGCCTGTTGTCTCTGCCTTCTCTCCAGCACTCTGTACAAGATAATCCTAGGCTATCGCTCCAGCTCACCACCAGCTCATTCCCATGTCTGTGTGTCTTTCATACTCTCCAAAACTCCCCCATCAGCCATGACACCATTCTGGTGAGACTCTGCTGTTGGACTTCTACAATGGAAGTCACAGCCTCGGACAGCCTTGCACATTTAACCCATTGTCTAAACTCCCCAAATCATCTGCCCCCAACTCCCTTTATCTTTTACCTTATAATTTGAAATTCAGATGTCAAGTTCTAGCATGACTGTGGCCCTCTAGAATTATTTGGGAGGGGGAAGAGGGTGGTGGGCAGAATAAGGCCTCAGATGAGGCTGTAACCTCTGTCTCCCAGAGATGCAGTCTTCCCCATTGCCCCCTGCACACGCACACACGCACACACACACACAAACACACACATTCCCCTTAGGCCATACTCATTCCCAAGAGCCCTCCTAGCTGCAGCTTCTAGCATTCCCCCATCTCAGGCTGTCCTCTTCCCAATCCCTGGTTCGAAACTGCCCACCCAACCAGTCAGTGAGTGATAGGGTCAAAGGCTGAGCCAGGAGCAAGGGTATGTAGCTATCCTATCCCTCAGTGTTTGCTTTCCAGTTGAGTGTCAGACTCCAGACAGTACTCAACACCCAATCCATCCTCAGCTCAGTGGGTTCTACCAGGAACATCTGGAGGAATGGGAGTAGCTGAAATTGTATCAGAGGGAAGCATAGGGATTTTTCCAGTTCCTGAATTCCTGTTATTTGAATGAGCCTAACTATGATTTCACTAAGGATAATAACGCCTTGGGTGAGGGACGAGGACTCTGTATAAGAATTTGATTTGAGGGGCGCCTGGGTGGCTCAGTTGGTTGAGCGTCTGACTTTTGATTTCAGCTCAGGTCATGATCTCAGTGTCATGAGATCAAGCCCCGAGTGGGGCTCCATGCCCAGTGAGGAGTCTGCCTGAGAGTCACTCCCTCTCTCTTCTTTTCCCTCTGCCCCTCCTTCCTGCGTGCACACACTCAGATCCTTTCTAAATAAACATAGGCAAAGCTGTGGCTTATCAATAATCTAGTATTCCCAAAAAAGTGTTCATTGGAATTAGGTTCAGCTGAAGGTAACAAAGACCTAAAATAACAATGAGATAGATAAAAGTTTCTTTCTCTTTCTTTCACTAAATAGTTCAGAGTTGGGGGGCACCTGGGTGGCTCAGTCGTTAAGCATCTGCCTTTGGCTCAGGTCATGATCCCAGGGTCCTGGGATCGAGCCCCGCATCGGGCTCCCTGCTCCGCAGGAAGCCTGCTTCTCCCTCTCCTACTCCCCCTGCTTGTGTTCCCTCTCTCGCTGTGTCTCTCTCTGTCAAATAAATAAATAAAATCTTAAATAAATAAATAAATAAATAGTTCAGAGTTGGGAATCATGGACACTTCACAAATCCTCAGACTTCTTCCAGCCACCACTCTACCATCCCCTGGGTGTGGCCCTCATCACTGTGGGAATTGACAGTCCCCTTTCCTTTGCAAAGAGCCTATAGCTAGATCTTCAGCCATTACATACAGGTATCATAGAACAAGCAGGAGGAAGGATCATATGGTAGTTCTATTTTTAGTTTTTTGAAAAACCTCCATACTGTTGTCCATAGCCGTGCACCAATTTGCATTCCTACCAATAGTGCCCAAGGGTTTTAATTTCTCCACATCCTCACCAACACTGAATTTTGTTTTCTTGAGACTAGCCATCCTGACATGCATGAGGTGACATCTCATTGTAGTTTTGATTTGCATTTCCTTGATGATTAGTGATGTTGAGCATCTTTTCATATACCAGTTGGCCTTTTGTAGGTCTTCTTTGGAGAAATGTCTACTCAAGTCTTTAGCCCTTTTTAAAATCAGGTTATTAGGGGAGTTTTTTGCTGTCGAGTTGTATTACCATATGATCCAACAATCCCACTTCTACATATTTATCCAAAATAATTGAAATCAGGATCTCAAGAGATATTAGCACTCCCGTGTTCATTGCAGCAATATTCACAATAGCCAAGATGTGGATGAAATCTAAATGTCCATCAATGGATGAATGGATGAAGAACATATGATATACACATACACTGGAATATTATTCAGCCTTTAAAAGAAGGAAATTCTGACATATATAACAACATAGATGAACCTTAAGGACATTGTGCTGAGTGACATAAGCCAGTCACAGAAGGACAAATACTGCATAATTCCACCTATATGAGTTATCTAAAATAGTCAAACTCGTAGAAGCAAAGAATAGAATGGTGGTTGCCAGGGGCTGGGGGAAGGGGGAAATGGGAAATTGCTAATCAACATATATGAAATTTCAGTTTTGCAAGATAGAAGAATTCTAGAGATCTCCTGTTCAACACTGTGCCTATAGATAACAGTACTGTACACTTAAAAATCTGTCAAGACAGTAAATCTCATGTTAAGTGTTCTTGAAAGAAGGGAAGAGAGAGAGGGAGGGAGGGAGGGGGGAAGGAAGGGAGAATAAAAGTCAGAGGGCATGTGCCAAATGTCTTTTAATGAAGCCACCATATCACACTTCCACTTAACCATGGGCCACACCAAGCAGCTCTGTAGCATCACTGATCAAGGACACTGGTGTTTCTTGTCTCACATATAACTCTGCATAGCCTTCCTTTCCAAATATAACTGCCGTAGATTTTCATGATTAACTTGATGATAAGAGGTCTAAAATCTCACATCAAAGAAAGCAGAGAAAAGTATCAACACAGTGCGGTCTAGACCTCCTCACCACCTCAGAACTTCTCCGGGTCAGTCAACGCGCCACCATGATATTTACATAGTTGTAGCGGCCACTCCAACATCCAAGACCTCTGAGTTAAATGAAAGCCTTTAGGCAATTTGGGGGGAGTCAAAGGAGTTATTTGTCTCTCATGCTACAAGGGCAGGACTCTACCCAAGTAAAGGCTTCACTACCCCACCTCATCAAGTCCCAATGTCAGCAGTTACCATGTCGGTGTGGCATGCTCCCACTTCACTAGTGTGGTGTCAGAAGAATGTCTTTACATGGAGAAATGCAGGCAATATGGGCCTGCAGGTTATCAGAATTATGTTATGCTTTACCTTCTCTTACTTGGGAAGCCAGTCCTAACTTGGCATGCTTTAAAAGTTCTTCAGGCAGTCACCTGTGAAATACCTATTGAACATCTGGCAGGTGTCAGGCCCTGGGTTTTAGAGCAACAATGGTGATCAGAACACAGCCCTTGCCTTCATGGAGGTTATCAACTAGGAATAAGACATGACATTGATCAAATGACCCCATGAAAGCATGACTTCCAATAGTGATAGTTCTGTAAAGGAACAGTGCAAGAGTTATATCAGGGCATAACAAGAATACCTGACCTTCTTCCAGGTATGAGGAAGGAGAAGAAGGTTCCAGACATTGGGAACAGCATGTGCAAAGGCCCTGGGAGAATTTAGGGGAACAATACCGCAGCCGTTTCCCTCCACATTATTTCTGTCATGTATTCATGATTGCACATTCTAAGTTTACACAATAAAATCTCAATTTCCAATGTCTATAAATTCTTTGGTTTACTAAGGAAAGTACCACATGGCCTGGGTAAATAAAACCAGATTTAGTGCTCCAGGGTGGTGTTTTTTTTAATTAACTTTTCTAAACCCTGTCACTTTTCCAGCATTTATTAAATTTATAACAAAGCTGTTTTAAAATTCCTCATGGCCACCCTCCCCAACCCCTTGGGTTTTCTGAGTATTTCCAGTACTGTCTCTCTCAAACATTCCTTCCATGAGAGTATATTCTGAAAGTCAGTGGAGAAGAATGTCTTCCCTATGCTGTTTTGTAAGCATCTTCATTTCTTTTCTTTTTTTTTTTTTAAGATAGCACAGCAGGTGGAGCTGCAGGCAGAGGGAGAAGCAGGCTCCCCACTGAGCAGGGAGCCCGACGCGAGACTCCATCCCAGGACCCTGGGATCATGACCTGAACTGAAGGCAGACGCTTAACCAAATGAGCCACCCAGGCGCCCCTAAGCATCTTCATTTCTTCTGCCAAATTTGTAGAGGGACCCATGAGTGCCAGACCCCATGCAGGAACTCCAGCGTCAGGTAGCGGCCTGAGGCTACTTCTTCCTCATGGGCTCTAATTGTAATCACTCATCCAACCTGAGTCTGGCCTTCTGCTCAGCTCTTCTCCAGACAGCAAGTAGAATAAGATCTGAATGATCCATGGTCCTGGGCTATGGTCTTATTTCATTAGCTTTTCTGCCTCATAACAGCACCACCCCACCATGCTTCAAATTGGATCTATCCAATCTCTCCCTATCCCTATGTGTCAGGCCTAAATGCATTGCCAAATTCCATTCCTACCAGCGACCTCTGAAGTATGGCAATGAAATCACAGTCTCTATCCTTACCTGTTGTGTCTTCCCCACACAACTCCCCTGCCGGGGTCCACCATGTAAACCTTGGCCTTGTCCTGCCTCCAGAGCTGGTTGCTGAGAGCCAGAGTCCCAGGGGGCCTTCCCAGCGCCATCAACAGACTAGCCCTGTATCAGTAGTGTCCTAGTAGCAAATGGATGGTACATTCATGTTGGGATCATTGATTTAACAGATAACTTAATCAAGGGACTATTGACAAAGATGTGGGCAGGGTGTAGAAAACCATGAACATCTATACAACATTCAAGGGCTAGTAACATCAGGGTGTTACCTTCTTGGGCCTGAAAGGGCAGGTCTGAAGAGCAGCGGTGCTAATTACATGGCAGGCTTCCAATAAAGCCAGACTCCAAGCCAGATCCCCTTCCTCACAGCCTTGTCTATGTATGCAGACCCCTCACTGAACCCCTATGTAGGGGCTACTCTTCTGCATAGGGTTTCCTACCTCTAACCTGGCCTACAGGCCTTCCTATGAACGTGATGTCTGTTCTCTCTCCTCCTCATTTGAGGATCTGGGAATGGTGCTGAGTGACCACTTTGGTCCTCTGACCTCCCTTGCCTTTTGGTTAGCTGGTGATTGATTCTCAATTAGACTGAACATTAAAGTCATGGCCAGTTCTTTTTTTTTTTTTAAGATTTTATTTATTTGAGAGAGAGAGAATGAGAAAGAGAGAGCATGAGCTTGGTGGGGAGGGGCAGAGGGAGAAGGAGAAGCAGACTCCCCCACTGAGTGGGGAGCCCTATGCGGGGCTCGATCCCAGGACCCTGAGATCATGACCTGAGCCGAAGACAGATGCTTCACCGACTGAGCCATCCAGGCGCCCCTATCACGGCCAGTTCTTACGGCAACTCTTCAGACCCTCCTTTTTCATAATTTGGTTCGGCTGACAGCTCAGGCAGCTGTGTCCAATCTGTTTCCCAGGGTTATCCATCAAGGGGTAGGGGTGGAGGATCCTTCCACCATCCCTTCCCTCCTCTGTGGGTCACTATTGCCAAGAACACAAAGGAATACGTTTTGATACTCCCACAGGAATTTCAGTGAAGTTGCCTGCTTTTACTCACTCGCCATTATAGCCCCTCCCTCTGAGGCGGGGCCAGGGCGATGTGAGCCACATTCACAGGCTGGACCCTCTCCCAAGGGTTCCTAGGGAAACCCTTCTGACAAGGGACTACTGCCTGGCCCCCTCCCCACAACTGCTCCAGACATATCCGGATGCATCTGAGTCCGGCAGTCCTGGTTCTCAGGACCATGGCTGTGTTACAGTTTGGTAAGGGACGACAGCTTTGTCCAAGCAGTCACCTCACAGACTTTCTTTCTTTCTTTCTTTCTTTCTTTCTTTCTTTCTTTCTTTCTTTCTTTCTTTCTTTCTTTCTTTCTTTCTTTCTTTCTTTCTTTCTTCTTTCTTTTTCAAGAGAGCGCACATGCAAGCAACTGGGGGATGGGGCAGAGGAAGAGGGAGAGACAGAATCTGAAACCGACTCTGCCCTAGGCTGGAGCCCGATGGGGGGCTCAATCTCACAACCGTGAGATCATGACCTGAGCTGAAACCAGGAGTCGGATGCTTAACCGACTGAGCCACCCAGGCACCCCATTCCACAGACTTTCTGAATATTCTTTCTGTTCAGCTGTCAGTGCTGAAGTCATGCAGCCCAATTCATCTCTGTCCAGTGGTTGGGATTTCAGGAAGTTGCATGTCCTTTCTATACCCCTTAGGACTGATTGTTGGGTTTTTAAATAGGGAAAAAATGTGAATGTAAAATAATGTTTATCAAAACCATATAGTAATATAGTAAATACTCATGATAGAACATTAAGTCATAAAAGTAGGATGCAGGGCAGGATTTCAACTATGTGAAAAATAAAATAAATGAAATAAAATAAGTAAAAACTTGAGCATATAAAGAAAGTGATAAGAGGACCTTTTTAAATACAACTCTAGGTTCTGGGGGAAAGTCCTCTCAACTTGGGGTGCCTGCTCTGATTCTCCATCAGGCGGCCCACAGCCATATTTTGGCCCCAGACCTCTGGGTGTGCTTTGATCTGTAGGAAAGACACCATGACTAAGAATTTTATTTGATCCAAGGTAAGGAAGAGCCATATGTAAAAGCTGGAGAGTTTGGGGGTGCTCTGGAATAGGAGGGATGGGAAGAAGAAAGAATATGAACTGGGAGGGAAGAGTCTAAACAGAGAAAGGAACCCCAAAACTTGATAACAGGGCAGGGCCAGACTGAAAAGACAATGAAAAACTCCCTATGACAGGGAGGGGAAGGCATATTAAATTTATCGTTGTTTCCTATTGTCTTCTGTATTGTACTAACACCCCTTCACTACCCCCCACGTCTTCAGTGAAAATGTCTTATAACAAGAGTCTCCAAATAGTGATATTTGGGCGTGTAAAAGAGAAGAGGTCATGGGAAACTCTCATGTAGACCAACACAGGAGCTGATAAAGGACAAGTCGTCTCGTATCAGCCAAGATAGGCTAGGATATAGCAAACAAATACAAAACAAACAAATAAACCAGATAGAAAATTCAGTAGCCAGACACATCACAGTTGTTTCTTACTTATATCACAAGCCAGGGCAGGTCAGGTAGCTCTTCTGCGTGGCTTTCCTCCAAACAATGACTCAAGAGATTCAGGCAGGTCCCATCCTACATTTCCACCATTAGGAGTCTGACTACTTGATGTGTAGGAGAAGGGAGATGGTGTGGCCAATGACACTACTAAGGCAGTGCCTAGAAGAAAGCATAAATCTTTAAAATTTATATATATATTTTTTTTTTAAGATTTTATTTATTTATTTGTCAGAGAGAGAGAGACAGTGAGAGAGGGAACACAAGCAGGGGGAGTGGGAGAGGGAGAAGCAGGCCTCCCGCGGAGCAGGGAGCCCGATGCGGGGCTCAATCCCAGGACCCTAAGATCATGACCTGAGCCGAAGGCAGACGCTTAACAATTGAGCCACCCAGGCGCCCCTTTAAAATTTATGTATTAAAAAATAAGAAAGGTTGGGGCGCCTGGGTGGCTCAGTTGGTTAAGCAACTGCCTTTGGCTCAGGTCATGATCCTGGAGTCACGGGATCGAGTCCCACATCGGGCTCCCTGCTCAGCAGGGAGTCTGCTTCTCCCTCTGACCCTCCTCCCTCTCATGCTCTCTGTCTCTCATTGTCTCTCTTGCAAATAAATAAAATCTTAAAAAAAATAAAAATAAAAAATAAAAAAGGTTGAAAACCAATGATCTAAGATTCCAACTCAAAAGCTAGAAAAAGAACAGCAAACTAAACCCAAAACAAGGAGAAGGGAAGCAAAAAGGTAAGAGCAGAAATCAATTTTTAAAAAAGACATGATAGAGTAAATCAACAAAGCCAGAATCTTAATCTTTAAGTAGATTAATATAATTAATAAACCTCTAGCAAGGAGCGCCTATGTGGTGCAGTTGGTTAAGCCCCCAACTCTTGGTTTCAGCTCAGGTCATGATCTCAGGGTTGTGAGATGGAGCCCCATATCAAACTCCGCACTCCCCTTCTACCCCCCCCACGCATGCTCGCTCTCTCTCTCCCTCTATATTAAATAAACAAATAAAATCTTTTTTTTTTAAACCCTAGCAAGACAAATCTAGAGGGGAAAAAAGGGGAGAGAGACAACACAGATACCAAAATCAAATATTAAAAATGGGATATCACTATGAATCTTATATACATTGAAAGGATAATGAGAGGATATCATAAACAACTTTATGTTAATAAATTGACACTCTGTGTGCCCATATTTATGCCAATAAATTGGAATATTAGGTGAAATATACAAATTCCCTAGAATACAATTTACCAAAATTACCACAAGAAGAAATTTTAAAATGCTAGTCTTATATCTATCAAAGAAATTGAATCTGAAATTAAAACTCTTCCCACAAAGAACACTGCAGACCCGAATGGTTTTACAAAAATTTATAGTCCAAATAATGCTGATCTAAACAAATGCATCCAGAGAATAGAGGAAAAGAAATATCCAAACTCATTTTTCCAAGGCTTGCAAAACTTGATTCCTTGGTATCAGAAAGACATTACAAGAAAAGAAAATTATTGGCCAATATTGCAGGCTGGGAAATGTAGAGGAGTCCATGGTGAGCCCATTTGGTGAGCACTAACAGTCTCCACCAAAGTATACTCTCCTGGTCCTTAAACACTTGTTTGTTCTCTTCTTCCCACAAGTAAAACACCTTCAACTGGTCCTTGTGGAAGACAATGCAAAGTCCAAACTGCCATTGCATTTCATAGTCCTCTCCATCAAAAACAAATGCAACTTCATGGAGCACTGGGTGTTATGCACAAACAATGAATCATGGAACACTTCATCTAAAACTAATGATGTAATGTATGGGGATTAACATAAGAATAAAAATAAATAAATAAATAAATAAGTAAGTAAATAAAAACAAATGCAACTTCTCTTAGACTGCAAGTTGTCTGCCTCATACCCATGCCAACCTACAAATGTACAATAATGGATCAGGAATAGGATAACTTCAATAAGCACTCCCATTCAGGAAGGGCAAGACTGAGGGGCGTCTGGGTGGCTCAGTTGGTTAAGTGTCCGACTCTTGATTTCAGCTCAGGTCATGATCTAAGGGTCATGAGATTGAGCGCCACGGCAACAAGGCTCCCTGCTGGGCATGGACCCTGCTTCAGATTCTCTTTGTCCCTCTCCTTCTGCCCCTCCCCACCCCTCCCCACCCCATGCCCGTGTGCTCTCACAACCCCCTCCATAAATAAATCTTTAAAAAAAAAAAGGGCAGGGGGAGCCTGAGAGACCCACAGTAGTCACTGTTCCACAGACACACTGGTATTGCAATTCTAAAATACCAATAGGCAGATATCAAAGTTGCCTAGCCTGGGGCAGGGACTGTCTCATCCACTATCCTTTGTGATCCTTGGCATCATCTTCTAAAGGGCTTCTTCCTGGACCCTGATTGTCCTTGGCCACATCTAAAGAGAGAGATGGGGAGAATGCTCTCCCTAGGGACTGTGCAACTTCCTGCCAGAGGTTGTTTTAAGGCTTAACTAACAAATTTAGGCTTTTTACACAAGTTTGTGGTTTCTTTGACAATACAGTTTTCTCCAAAACTTGGTAAACTTCTAGTCTACTGGCATCCAGACCCTTCCATTTGCCAATATCCATACTCCACGTTCTTTTGTAACACATAGTCTTCAAATTTGCTTTACTCTTTTGCCTTCTTGCCCCCAGACTCTCTCTTTCAATGTGATAGTGATTTCCCTGAAGCTAGCTGAAACAAAGAACACACTTCTAATCAGATATTTTCCATGGTTCACTCTAATCAGCTGAAACATCTTCCTGGGCCTTTGTCACGCAAAGCCTTTTAAATTTCCATCTCTCACTATTTGGGAACTAGAGGCAGTCGGCTTTTCTAAGTTGACTAACACCAGTACCCTGGACTTTGTCTATAGCATTTAATTTCTGCTGGCAGAACAGCCAAATATATTCCTTTTTAATTTTAAATTGAGATGCACTTCTCAAATCTTATACATACCGTAATGTTTCCCCTTTTTAGAATGTATAATTCACTGGTTTTTAGTGTATTCACAGAGTTGTGCAACCATCACCACTACCTAATTTCAGAGAATTTTCATCACCCCAGAAAGAAATATAACTAGGGCGCCTGGATGGCCCAGTCAGTTAAGCGTCTGCCTTCAGCTCAGGTCGTGATCTCACGGTCCTGGGCTCAAGCCCCACATCAGGCTTCCTGCTCAGTGGGGAGCCTGCTTCTACCCCTCCCTGTGCCCCTTCCCCCCACTCATGCTCTCTCTCTCTCTCTCTCTCTCTCTCGCTCTCTCTCTCTCAAATACATAAATAAAATCTTTTTTAAAAAAGGAAAAAAGAAACATAACCATTAGTAGTCACTCTCATTTTTCCCATCCCCTCCATCCCCCAGAAACCATTAACCTCCTTTCTGTCTCTATAGATTTGCTGATTCTAGACATTTCAGATAAATGGAATCATATAATATGTGGTCTTTTGTGTTTGGTTTATTTCACTTATCATCATGTTTCAAAGTTCATCCACATTGAAATGTGAATCCATACTTCATCACTTGTGTGTGTGTGTGTTTATTCAAGTATAATTAACACACAGTGTTGTATTAGTTTCAACTGTACAATATATGATTCAACAATTCTCTACATTACTCAGTGCTCATCAAGGTAAGTGTGCTCTTAATCCCCTTTATCTATTTCACCCATTTCCCCACCCACTTCCCTTCTGGCAACCACCAGTTTGTTCTCTGTATTTAAAAGTCTGGGGGGTTTTGTCTCTTTTTTTTTTTCTTTCTTTCTTTGTTCATTTGTTTTGGTCCTTAAATTCCACATATGAGTAAAATCATATGGTGTTTGTCTTTCTCTGACTGACTTATTTCACTTAGTATTACACCTTCTAGGTCCATCCATGTTGTTGCAAATGGCAAGATTACATTTCTTATGGCTGAGTAATATTCTGTTTACATATATATATACCACTTTTTCTTTATCCATTCATCTACAGATGGACATTTGGGTCGCTTCCACATCTTGGCTATTATAAATAATGCTGCAATATAGGGGTGTGTATATCTTTTTGAATTAGTATTTTTGTTTTCAAAATTTAAATCAGTACTTTATTACTTTTATAGCTGAATAATATTCTATTATATAGATATAACATATTTTGTTTATCAACTCATCTGTTCATGGACATGTGGGTTGTTTCCACTTTGGGGCTATTATGAAATTTCTACCATGAACATTTGTGTACAAGTTTTTGTTTAGACATATGTTTTCATTTTTCTTGGATAAATACCTAGGAGTGGAATTGGTGGGTCATATAGGAACTCTATGTTTAACATTTTGAAGAGCTGGCAAACCATTTTCCAAAGTAGCCCCATACCATTTGACATTCTCACCAGCAATATATAAAGTTTCCAACATCTCCATATTCACACCAGCATTTGTCATTGTTTCTACTTGATTATAGCCAGATTAGTGGGTGAGAAGTTGTATCTCATAGTTTTCATTTGCATTTCCCTAAGGACTAACGATGTTGAACACATTTTCATGTGCTTATTGGCCATTCGTATATCTTATTTGGAGAAATGTCTATCAGATCCTTTGTCCATTTTTAAATTAGGTTATTTCCCTTTTTATTGTTGAGTTACAATCCTTTTTATATAGTCTCGACAATAGACTTTTTTATAGATATATTTTTTATTTTTATTTTCTTAATTTAAATTCAATCAATTAACATATAATGTATTATTTGTTTCAGGGGTAGAGGTATGTGATTCATCAGTCTTATATAACACCCAGTGCTCATTACAACACATACCCTCCCCAATGTCCATCCCCCAGTTACCCCATCCCCCGACCCCACTGCCCTCCAGCAACCCTCAGTTTGTTTCCTAGGATTAAGAGTCTCTTATGGTTTGTCTCCCTCTCTGGTTTCATCTTGTTTCCTTTTTTCTTCTCTTTCCCTATGATCCTCTGCCTTGTTTCCTAAATTCCACATATGAGTAAGATCATATGATAATTGTCTTTCTCTGATTGACTTATTTCCCTTAGCATATAATACCCTCTAGTTTCATCCATGTTGTTGCAAATGGCAAGGTTTCATTTTTTGATGGCTGTGTAATATTCCATTGTGTGTGTGTGTGTGTGTGTGTGTATATATATATATATCTTCTTTATCCATTCATCTGTCGATGGACATCTGGGCTCTTTACATAGTTTGGCTATTGTGGACACTGTTGCAATAAACATTGGAGTGCAGGTGCCCCTTCAGATCACTACATTTCGACAATAGACTTTTATCAGATATATATGATTTGCAAATATTCTCTCCTATTCTATGGGTTTTTTCACTTTCTTTAGAGTACCCTTTTATAGTGTTTAATTTTGATGAAGTCTATTTTTTCTTTTGTTGCTTGTGCTTTTAGTATTAATGTTAGAAACCATTGCCTAATCCAAGGTCATGAAAATTATACCTGTCTTATTCTAAAACTTCTATAATTTTATCAATTTAGGTCTTTGATAAATTTTGAGTTAATTTTTGTATATATTGTGAGGTTGGGGCCCAACTTCATTCTTTTGCATTCAGTTTTCCCAGGACCATTTGTTGAAGAGACTATTCATTCCTCATTGAAAGGTTTTGGCATCCTTGTCAAAATCAATTGACCACAAATGTATGGATTTACTTCCAGACCCTCAATTCTTTTTTTTTTTTTAAGATTTTATTTATTTATTTGAGACAGAACGAGAGAGAGAGAGCACATGAGAGTGGGGAGGGTCAGAGGGAGAAGCAGGTTCCCTGCTGGGCAGGGAGCCCGATGCGGGACTCGATCCCGGGACTCCAGGATCATGACCTGAGCCGAAGGCAGTCGCTTAACCAACTGAGCCACCCAGGCGCCCCCAGACCCTCAATTCTATTCCATTGATCTATATGTCTATCATTATGCCAGTACTACACTGTCTTAATTATTGTAGTTTTGTAGTAAGTTTTGAAATCAAGAAATGTGAATCCTCCATATTTTTTCTTCTTTCTCAAGATTGCTCTGGCTAATCTGAATCCTGTGCATTTCCATATGAATTGTAGGATCAGTTTACCAATTTCTGCAAAAATCCAGCTGGGATTTTGATAGCAATTACATTGAATCTGTAGATCAATTTGGGGAATGCTGTCATCTTAACAATATTAAGTCTTCAAATTCATGATTATGGAATGTCTTTCCATTTATTTAGGTGTTTAATTTCTTTCAACAATGTTCTGCAGTTTTCAGTGTACAAGTATTGCACTTCTTTTGTTAAATTATCCCTGAATATTTTATTCTTTTTGATGCTACTGCAAATGGAATTTTTTTTTGAGTGGGGGGAGGGGCTCAGAGAGAGGGAGAGAGGGAATCCTAAGCAGGCTCCTTGCCCAGTGCAGAGCCTGAGGCAGGGCTCGATCCCAGGACCCTGAGATCATGACCTGAGCTGAAATCAAGAGTTGGATATTTGGGGTGCCTGTGTGGCTCAGTTGGTTAAGCATCTGCTGTTGTGGGGCTCTGCGCTCAGCGGGGAGTCTGCCTGTGATTCTCTCCCTCTCCTCTGCCCCTCCCCACCACTAACGTGCATGCTCTCTCTCTCAAATAAATAAGTAAATCTTAAAAAGTTTTTTTCTATTTCTCCTTGAGTCAGTCTCTGTAGCTTATGCCTTTCTAGAAATTTGTTCATTTCATCTAGGTTATTTAATTTGTTGGCATATAAGTGTTCATAGTGTTCCTTTATATTCCTTTTTATTTTTGTAAGGTGGGTAGTAATGTCCCCTCTTGCATTCCTGACTTTAATAATTTGAGTTTTCTCTCTCTTTTTTTTCTTGGTCATTCCAGGTAGAGGTTCATCAATTTGTTGATTTTGTTGATCTTTAAAAAAAACAAAAACAAAAACAAGCTTTTGTTTCTGTGGATTTTCTCTGTTTTTATTTATATTTTATTTATTTATGACCCAATTTTTATTATTTCCTTCCTTCTGCTTGCTTTGATTAGCTTGCTCTCCTTTTTCTAATTCCTAAAGGTGAAAGTTTAGGTTCTTGATTTGACATCTTTTTTCTCTTTCAATATAGGTGTTTACAGCTATAAATTTCCCTTGCACTGCTTTCATTATATCCCATAAGCTTTAGTATGCTATGTTTTCATTTTTATTCATCTCAAAGCATTTTCTAATTCCCCTTTGATTTCTTCTTTGACCATTGATTATTCAGAAGAAATATGTTTCATTTCCACATTTGTGAATTTCCTTCTCTTACTGATTTCTAATCTCATTCTATTGTGGTCAGGGAACATACATTATTCTAAACCTTTTAAATTTATTGATACTTGTTTTATGGCTTGACATATGGTCCATTATAGAGAATGTTCCATGTGCACTTGAGAGGAATGTATATTCTGATGTTGTTGAGTGGAAGATTTCTTTGCTGTCTATTATATTAGGCTTAGTTTGTTTATATTGTTGTTCAAGTCTCTATATCCTTCTTAAATCCCCCTAGATAGTCTATCCATTATTGAAAGTGGCTATTGAAGTCTTCAACCCTTATTGTAGAATTATCTATTTCTCTCTCAGTTGTGTTAGTTTTTGCTTTGTGTATTTTGGGGCTGTCTTGTCAAATGCACATGTGTTTATAATTTTTATATCTTCTTGATGGATTGATTCGTTTGCAATTTAAAAAAGACTAAATCTGTTCTTTGTCTCTAGTAATAGTTTCTGTCTTAAATGTTTTTTTTTTTTTCCCCCTGATATTAGTGTAGCCATTCCAGCTTTCTTTTGGCTACTATTTGCATGGTATACATTTTTCCATCCTTTTACTTTAAACCTATTTCTGTCTTTGAAATTAATATGTGTCTTCTGTACATAATATATATTGGGTTCATGAGTGTTCGTTTGTTTGCTTTCTTTTTATCCATTCTGTCAATCTCTTGCCAATTTTATTTTGAACTCATCTTTTTCTTTTTCTTTTTTTTTAAGATTTTACTTATTTATTTGACAGAGAGAGACACAGCGAGAGAGGGAACACAAGCAGGAGGAGTGGGAGAGGGAGAAGCAGGCTTCCCACCTAGCAGGGAGTCCAATGCAAGGCTCAATCCCAGGACCTTGGGATCATGACCTGAGCCAAAGGCAGACGCTTAACGACCAAGCCACCTAGGCGCCCTCATCTTTTTCTTGTAATACCTTGTCAGGTGCAACCAATAATAGCCAACATGCACTACTATTGTTCTGTTTTTCCATTTCTTCTCCTAGAGATGTCGTATAAATAAACATGCATTCTGCCTCCCAAGTCAGATCAGATGATAATGTTTCAGCACCACAGAACATGCATTGAGACATTTCCAGTCTCCAACGTTCGTTTTCCTCTCAGACCAATAAACTGTTATAGAAGTGCCCTACTTTGAGATACCAATTTGTGTATTTGTACAGATCTTCCTCAACTTACAATGGGGCTATGTCCCAATAAACCCATTGTAGGTTGAAAATATCATCAGTCGAAATGCATGTCCTATATCTAACCTACCAAACATCACAGCTTAGCCTAGCCTACCTTAAATGTGCTCAGAACACTTACATTAACCTACTATTGGGCAAAATCATCTAATGCAAAGCCTATTTTATAATAAAGTGTTGCATATCTCATATAATTTATTGAATACTGTACTGAAAGTGAAAAATAGAATGGTTGTAAGTATATCAGTTGTTTACCCTTCTGATTGCATGGCTGACTGGGAGCTATGGTTCATTACCACTGCCTAGCATCATGAGAGACTATTGTACTACATATTGCTAGCCTGGGAAAAGATCAAAATTCAAAATTCAAAGTATGGTATCATTTTTACACCATCATAAAGTCAAAAAATTGTAAGTTGAACCATCATAAGACAGGAACCTTCTGTACAATATGTGTATTAGTCAGAGTATGATAAGATACAGTATGATAATAAATAAACCCCAAAATCTAAGTGGGCTAACCTAACGAAAGTTTATTTCTCACTCATGTCACCATCCAATGCAGGTCAGGTAACTGTCTGGCATGGCTCTCTCCAAGAAGCAACAAGCAACTTACAGGTGGCAATTTTGCCATCTCTGAGTTCTTCACTTTCTGAAGCCATAGACAAGAGAGACAGGGAGTGGCTGACAGGGCGGGGCGGGGTGGGGGGGGGGCGGTATTGCCAGGCTTGAAAGTAACACATATCACTTCAGCTCACACCTAATGGGCCAGACACAGTCACATGGCCCCCACTCAACTGCAACAGAGATGGAAACTTTATAGGAACACATTGGTATTTGATGATGACTAGTAGTCTCCACCATATCCCTGTTCCCTAAACATATCAGAATTTCACCTTTGAAAGGGGAGAAGCATGGTCAGAACCCACTATTTTATAAATAAGTCCATCCAGAACTGAAGGAGGTATGGTGGTTAAGTGGTGTGGGCTCTGGAGTCAGGCTATCTGGGTTCAAATCTTAAATCTACTACTTAATAATTATGTCACCGAAGACACCAAATTAACCTCTATAAGCTTCAGTTTGCTCATCTGTAAAGTGAGAATTAAGTGGTACCTACCTTTTAGCTCTATTGTCAAGGTGAAATGAGACAATCTATGTAAAAACAGCACAGTACCTTGCACATAGTAAGTATATAATAGATGTTGCCGATTATTAGTTAAAAAGCTGGAAAATAATGAGACAGGAAATAAAACCATACAGGGAATAGTAATTGCTGCTAATATTTTCCTCTGCTTGCATGATTGGAAGTGTGTTTGTCTGGAGGCTCTGAGCAGCAGCAGGAAAGTACGTGGCCAGACAGACGAGGCACTAATGGGCTTATTTAAATGAGATGAGCAGGCATCTGAGAATGGTATTAGCTCTTACAAGCGCATGGTCCAAGCCTGAGAAGGCTCCCTGAGGACTTAGAGTGCAAGGGCTTAATTGGAGTGCAATTTAAATCTCATCACAACCCTACTGGAAGAACAGAGCTGCCAACACAGTGGCAAGAACCTTGGACTCCACTTTGACTGCCTCTGATATTCCAGACCACATGGCTCTGCCAAGCTCAGGATGAGGGACCAGAGGGAGCCCAGTGAGTGTGAATCTATCAGCTTCCCTCTGAGGGGGCTGGAATGGGCTCTTGTTGCTGTTGCAGCTAAGAGGTGAATTTGCAAGGAGCCCAGAGAAGTAAAGTACTC
Organism: Mirounga leonina; assembly: GCF_011800145.1. Lineage (NCBI taxonomy): Eukaryota > Metazoa > Chordata > Mammalia > Carnivora > Phocidae > Mirounga > Mirounga leonina. Next base: position 6,912,562 of record NW_023270852.1, read on the forward strand.
ACCTGAGCTGAGTGTGGTCAATCCAGTATTTCAATTCAGGGTCTTCATCTAAGAGGTGATAGAGCCCAGTGGTTAAAAGCACAGGTTCTGGAGTCAAACTGACCGAGTTCAAACCCCAACTCTGCCCTGAATTAGCTGTGTGAACTTAAACTAGTCACTAACTCTTCCAAACCTACAAGTTTTCATCCATAAGCTGGGATTTATATTATTTTGTTGGTTGTCTTCTATTTACCCCTCCATATCAACTCTCCCTCCTTCCCTGCACACCTTGACTTATGTCCTAGGAGGCTGGCCTAGAAGAACTGAATCAAGGGACTCCATTGCTCTCTGGCTTCTGGTTGTGTCCAAGAAATTGGCAGGTGGGAGGAGAGTGAAATCTTGGTATTTATTTCCCTAGATCCCACACTGCTGGGTTGCTAGCAGGTTGGTTGTGACCCTCTCCCAAAGACCACAGCTACTTATCAGGCAGCCTTTTCCTTATAGCTTTTTCCACAGGTTCCAAAAACCACCACCTCCTCTTTCCTCTTCAGGCCTGGCATGGTAAGAGTTGCCCACTATCACTAGCTCCAGGATACTCTAACGTCCTTTGTTGCATTCTCTAAACTCTTCCTATTTAATTACCCTGTTAAGCATTCTTCAATTACCCACTTTTGAGTGCCTGGACCTTGACTGGTACAACTACATGCTTACAGTAGATACACCTTTGGGTGGCTAACTGGTTCGCAGTGACTCCCTTTCTCTGAGAACAACCCTTATAACAAAGGTGGCCATCCTGTACTACGTGTCTCTTCAACTTGATTGGTTCAAGGCTAGATACCTGACTCAAGGTAAGCCAATTAGATTCTCCCTCCAAAAAAAATGTGGCTTTTGAAACAGAGATAGCAGCGACTAGAAACCAGCAGGACTGTACCAGGTTTATCCCCAAATCCACCTTCTCAAGAGCCTACAAAAGCAGGCAAGAGTGGGAACCTATCCTTCTAAGTTTTGATTGTTCAACTCTTCCTCCTATCCCATGAGATACCCCATTATCCATCCTTTCAATACATTTCTTCTTCTTTAACTAGCCAGAGTTGGTTTCTGCTGCTTACATTCCAAAGAACCTCAATAAACACAGCACCTCATAGAATTTTTATGAGGTAATATATGTAGGGTGGCTAGCACAGTGATTGGTGTATGGTAAGCTTCCAGTAATTTGTAGCATTTATTATCTATAAAAGTGGAACTAATAAAAGAATGGGAAGACAAGTCACAGACTGGGAGAAAATATTTACAAAAGACACATCTGATAAAGAACTGTTATCCAAACAACAAGAAAATGAAAACAATTTAAAAATGGGTAAAAGACGTTAACAAATACGTCACCAAATACAGATGGCAAATGAGCCTATAAGAAGGTGTTCAACGTCACATTTCATTAGGGAATTGTAAATTAAAACAACAATGAGGAGCACCTGGGTGGCTCATTTGGTTAAGCATCTTCCTTCAGCTCAGGTCATGACCTCAGGGTCCTGGGATCGAGTTCCACATCGGGCTCCCTGCTTGGCTGGGAGTCTGCTTCTCACTCTCCCTCTGTGCTTCTCACCCTCCCAAATAAATAAATAAAATATTTTAAAAACAACAACAACAACAATGAGATACCACTACACATCTATTAGAATGGTCAAATCCAAACACTGACAGCACTAAACACTGATAAGGATGTGGAGCAACCGGAACTCTCATTCATTGCTAGTGAGAATGCCAAATGGAACGGCCACTTTGGAAGACAGTTTGCAGTTTTTTACAAAATTAAACATGCTCGTGTTATACAATCCAGTAGTTGTGGGTATTTTCCCACGAGTTGAAAAACTTTCATCCAAGCAAAAACCTGCACACAAACATTTGTAGCAGCTTTGTTCATAACTGCCAAAACTAGAAGCCAACCAAGGTGTCCTTCAGTAGGTGGAAGTATAAGTAAACTGTCCTACATCCAGACAATGGAATATTATTCAGCTCTAAAAAGAAATGAGCAATTAAGCCATAAAAAGACATAGGGGGAAAATGCATATTTTTTTCAAATGTATTTTATTAAATAAAGAAGCCAATCTGAGGGTGCCTGGGTGGCTCAGTCGTTAAGCGTCTGCCTTCAGCTCAGGTCATGATCCCAGGGTCCTGGGATCGAGTCCCACATCGGGCTCCCTGCTCGGCAGGAAGCCTGCTTCTCCCTCTTCCACTCCCCCTGCTTGTGTTCCTGCTCTCACTATATCTCTCTCTGTCAAATAAATAAATAAAATCTTAAAAAAAAAGCCAATCTGAAAAACTGTATATACTATATTATTCCAACTACATGACATTCTGGAAAAGGCAAAACTATGGAGACAATAAAAAGATTAGAGGTTGCCAGGGCTTGGGCAGAGGGAGGTATGAGTAGTCAGAACATAGAGGAATTTTAGGGCAATGAAACTACTCTGCATGATACTATAATGGTGGATACATGTCCTTACACATTTGTCAAAACCCATAGAATGAACAACACCAAGAGTGAACCCTAAACTATGGACTTTGGTGATTATGATGAGTCAGTGTAGGTTCATCAGTTGTAACAAATTAACCACTCTTGATGGGGGCTGTTGATAGTGGGAGAGATGGGTGGGGACAGGGGGTATATGGGAATTCTCTGTACTTTCCCCTCACTTTGCTATGAGCCTAAAACTTCTCTAAAAAATGAAGCTTACTAATTTTTTTAAAGTGGAAAAAAAGTGGAATGAATAATTGCCTCACAGATTTTGTGAAAATCAAATGAATCCATGTGGTCTCTACAAAACTCTGATGGGCTCCCATAGGATCAGGTCTGGAAAGTTAATCTGGGCAAATCTCAACTGGTTCTAATGTCCTGCAAGAGAGATAATATTAACAATGCCACAGACTGGGGCGCCTGGGTGGCTCAGTTGGTTAAGCATCCGACTCTTGATTCAGTTCAGGTCTTGATCTTGGGGGCATGAGTTCAAACTCTATGCTGGGCTCCACGCCGGGCATGGAGGCTACTTATAAATAAATAAATAAATAAATAAATAAATAAATAAATAAATAAATAAAATTAAAAACAACAACAATAACAACGACATAGACTGATACAGTCCAGCAGTGGACATGATATTTGGTCTGTTTGAGTTTCCTCATTTGGAAACTGCTCGCTCTCTCTCCCAAAGGAGTCTTGTGAGTCTGTCGATCAAGTCCCAGAGAGGCAACTGATTAAGTGGGTCAAAGAGAGCACTCCATCCCCTGGTCACAAGGAAATTTGAGACACCTAAACAAAGACCAATTAGAGTTTTTATGCAGAATTAGTTGGGTTACAAGGAATCATCTCTCTTCTTTTAAGGTCATGAACTTAGGGGTAATTAAAGCCTGAAGTCTCTGAGATTCTTTCAGCATGTGGGGAAAATGTGCTAGAAAAGAAATGCGACATAGAAGAAAGCCAGCCCAACAGATAGAGGAAAATAGAGCAATAGATTCCTGGTGAATTTGAGAGTTTCTTGATTCAGCTATGCCTGAAGCTGAAACCTGGAGTTTTCATTTATGAAAGCCAATATGCTTTCTTTTTGCCTATGATGATTTGAGATGGATACCTGTTATTTGCAGCTGAGATAGTCCTATCATTATATAAGCCTTTCTTCTAAAAAGTTTAGATACTTTCAGAGTTATTTCCTTTGTCTTAATAAAAGCCCTGGGAAATGATTAGCTACAGAAATTTTTCTTTTCATTTTTCTGGTAGAAAAAAGCTAATATGTTAAGAAACTTTTTCAAATTTACATAGCAAGTCAATGTTGGTGCCAAGTGTAGAACACCAGTCCCATCAGGGACACATTATGCCTTTCATGAGTTGCAGGCACTTTTGCCTTCATGAGCAACTTCTTCCATAAGATGATATTTAAAATTGCATTTTATGAACGCATTGGTATAAAGATAAACATAATCCAGACTGGCTTCATTGTTATATATTATTTTTATATTCTTTTTTTTGTTCTTTTTTTTTTAAGATTTTATTTTTAAGTAATCTCTACACCCAGTGTGGAGCTCAAACTTATAACTCTGAGATCAAGAGTCACATGCTCTACCGACTGAGCGAGCCAGACACCCCTTTCTTGCTCTGTTTTAAAAGAAACCAAGCGGCACCTGGGTGGCTCAGTCAGTTAAGCATCTGCCTTCAACTCAGGTAGTGATCCCAGGGTCCTGGGATCGAGCCCCGCATTGGGCTCCCTGCTCCACGGGCCTACTTGTGTTCCCTCTCTCACTGTGTCTCTCTCTGTCAAATAAATAAATAAAATCTTTAAAAAAAGAAAAGAAAAGAAACCAAAACAGGGGCGCCTGGCTGGCTCAGTCAGTTTAGCATCTGCCTTCAGCTCAGGTCATGATCCTGGGGTCCTGGGATCGAGTCCCGCATTGGGGTCCCTGTTCTGTGGGGAGCCTGCTTCTCCCTCCCCCTCTCCCTCTGCCTGCTGCTCCCCCTGCTTGTGCGCTCTCTCTCTGTCAAATAAATGAATAAATAAATCTTTTTTTTAAAAAAAGGAAACCAAAACATTTGGCCCTAATGAGCCAAATGAGTAAGATGACCATGAGTCATGTTTGCAAAAGAAAATAAGTATGGAAATGAGATAATAAATATGAATATACTAGGTACTCTGTTGACCATAAGACTGAACACATGTAAGGACTATTAATACAAAAGAGCGCTCTCAGGAGGGTAATGTAAATGTATGGCTCAAGTGAATGGTCATGAAATGGTTAAACACCAAAACCCCAAATGGCTACAAATAGGAGATGCTTGATGGTAGGAGACCAGAGGATGGGGAGTCAATGACCTTTGGCAGTAAGGAGCCTTTTGCAAATTGGCCTACACCCCTGTCACTGGGCCCTGTGCTCATGGCATGGCCCAGCACAGGGCACTGCTAAGGAGAAGCAACCTTGGGCACAGCAGAAAGCTGACATACACTCCGATGTGTCTAGGTCCTGCTCTTCAACTGGAGAAGCCTGGCAGAAGCCGCCAAGAGGCTTCTAAGGAGCCAGTGAGGAGCTTTGGGAGCAAGGCTGGAAAGAGAGTTTTTACCCAGGTGGCCATAGGCAGGGTGGAGCCAAGAGCATGGACCAAATATCAGGTGCAAAAAGGTAAAATGAGCTCAAAGAAAAAAATGCCAGGTCAGAAATGAGAGGGATCGGGAGCAAGTCAGAACACTGTGCGTGGAGCTGTCAGAAGAGGATTGTGTCCAAAGCCATGAACTGGAAGGCATGTTTCAGGGGCCTGTTTCAATGTGCTGCTGACTCCATGGCCCAAAAGCAGTCGCTGGTTCACATCCGTGAACTCCTTTCATGGATGAAACTAAGCCCTCTCAAAAATATAGTCACTGAAGATTTACTCCCTTACTGTGAACTTTGAGCAACTGTTGTTGGAAAGACTGGAAATTCTCCACTTGTGATATTAGACCCCACTTTAAGGAAGTAAATTGTTTCGGGTGCCTGGGTGGCTCAGTCTGTTGAGCGACTGCCTTCGGCTCAGGTCATGATCCCGGGGTCCTGGGATCGAGTCCCACATTGGGCTCCCTGCTCTGCGGGGAGCCTGCTTCTCCCTCTCCCACTCCCCCTGCTTGTGTTCCCTCTCTCGCTGTGTCTCTCTCTGTCAAATAAATAAATAAAATCTTTAAAAAAAAAAAAAGGAAGTAAATTGTTTCAATGTGGTATGCAGACAGCTTGAGACAAGAAGAAGACTAAGAAATAAAACCAGGTGAAGGTAAGAGAACACATGAAGAGGAGGCCAGCAGAATCAGGACACAGACGATGTCCTATGCCCCATCTGGCTGTAGTTGTCACAGTCCCCTAGCAAAGAGGGATTAGCATCAAGAACCAAACAACACTTCATCTCCTTTGTGGTTTCTTGTGTGTGTGCATTTGCTTCAATCTGCTTGGGTGGGTTTCCTCCCCTCGTGTCAGCTCAACTAGCCTTTGTGTTTTCATTGTCCTTAGAGAGCTCCAAGGGCAAGCCCTTCCCTGGATATGGTAACAAGAGACACCGGTTACTATAGAAAGACACCTTGGAAAAGTAGGTTCCAACAGGCAGTCGCTGCTTCGATCCTGGTGCCCAGATGGAGAAGGCTCCCCCTCACCTCCTTAGAAACTGTAGAACAGGCCAGAGTATTCAAGAGCAAGGCCTGAACAGGCCTCATTACTGTGTGGGTGTGCCACATATTACATAAGTGCGTGGATTAATTAAGAAGCAGGTTCAGGACTAAGAACTGGGTCAAACATGAAGGGGTCCAAGAAACAACAAGTACTCAGGTAACTGAGAACATGACACGAGAACCTGCCAGGCAGCAGCGCTGTTCAGTCAATAAGAACGCGTTGCTGGGAGATGCCCTGTCTCTGCAAGATGACTGAGCCTTTTTCTTGCACTGCCTCTTCCTTGGCTGCTGAAGGAGGGACCGTCATGGCCCCAGGACAGCAGGCATGGCGGGAGGGAGGGGTGTCCTCTGCGGAAGCCCACACGGGGCAGGGGCTGGAGGGCCGTCATGGGCTGTGCTCTCCAAGGCCCCTGCAGCTCCCTCAGTTTGCCTGTGGGGAGAGCCTGCCCCAGGTTGAGAGCAGTGGGGGGTGGGTGCCAAGGCTTCAAAAGCTTAGCCCACCCCTTCTCTGCTTCTGTAAAAATTCTGTAGGCGCTCTCTCACCCCTCTCGAGCCTCAATCACTCATAAAGGCAGTGCGCTTGGGTCCTTCAAACGGTTAAAGTTTTATCTCTCCCTCTCTCTCTCTTTTTTTTTTATAAATATGTTTGTTGCTATTTTTATTTTTGTTTTTCCTCAAACCAAAAATTTCAAGGACCACTAGAAACACAAAGGAAGGAAATCATGATGAATAATCACTTCCCAGACTACAGCCCAAACTCCTGGGAAGAGTTTGTGTCTTAACATCTGGCCCTGAGCTGCAGACCACAGATCTCAGTTTTACGTTGGAGGCAGAATGGGCTTCTTTTAACCATTCTGTTGAAAAAGAGCCACAAAGGGATATCCTGCGTGTCATCTTCCTGGACTCTTCTCCACGAGGGGAGCCGGGAATTGGTACTAGGCACCAACAACACCAGGCGCCTCTGACAGTCTGAGGGCCTCCCGGCCATTCTCAGTCCCCCTCCTCACTGTTGCCCTTGATGGAGCTGACTGAACACGTGGAAAATTACCCGCAAAAATCTGTGCAAGAAAGTTGCACGGAAAGTTACAGAATGTCACAACAGAAAACTGCTGCTTAGCAGGGCAGAGGAACAGAGCACAATCTTTATAGGATCAAGCCACCAAACTGGCCCCCCACTCCTCATCTTCACCTTTACCTTTCCACCTCTGCTCACCCACCCTTTGTAACTGCCTGGCATCATGTCATATGTGGGCCTAGGATGAGGAAGGGAAGTACACGTTCAAGAGACACGCTTAGAGGTGCCTGTCTCTGGGAACTGTCCCTGCTCCTAGTCCCTTTAGTTTAGCTGGTCACTCACTGATTGCACAGATATTTATTGAGCACTTACTATATTCCAAGAGTGTGGCAAGTGCAGATACAAAAAATTCAAGGGTCCTTCCTTACAGAGTTAATTTTTTAGTGCAGAGAGTTAGATGACTTTGTAAGTAAAGAAAGAAAGAAGATAATTTTGGGTAATAACGCTTGCTATGGGTTTTTAAAACACAAACAAAACAAAGCAATGTCCTAGAGAGTGATTTGGGAGAAGGGCTGCCTACTCTAGCTAAAATAGACTAGGGAAACCTCTCTGAAGAGTTAAATATAAGCTTGCGTGTGAATAAGGAAGACTTGTGGCTACAATAAACATTGTGGGCAGGAGGAAGAACAGGGAGATAGGTTCCCGGGTAGAAAAGGAGAACAATAGAAATGCCAGTATGGCTGAAGCCTGTATAACAAGGGAGGGTGGAAAAGGCAGTTTGCAGAACAGAGGCCTTGGTAAGAAGCTTGAGTTTTATTTTAAAGGCAACAGGAGTACTTGGTGTTATATGCAAACAATGAATCATGGAACACTACATCAAAAACTAATGATGTACTGTATGGTGACTAACATAACATAATAAAATAAAAATAAAAATAATAAAGGCAACAGGAAATCACTGGAGAATCCTAAACAAGGGAATGGCATACCCTGATAGACATTTTTCTAATACAAACTTTCATATTTTATTTGCAAATGGACACAAATTTCTAAATTAAGAAGATGGGGCACCTGGGTGGCTCAGTTGGTTAAGCGTCTGACTCTTCATTTTGGCTCAGGTCATGACCTTGGCCTGGGATAGAGCTCCACATCAAGCTCCACGCTTCACGGGAAGTCTGCCTGAGGATTCCCTCTCTCCCTCTCCCTCTGTCCCTCCCCCCTGCTCGTGCTTTCTCTAAATAAATAAATAAATAAATAAATAAATAAATAAATAAATCTTTTTTAAAAAAGATGCTCACAAGAAAGGTTAGGGTTATTCACTCTAATCCATTAATAAGATTGGGTTTGAACTTTTAAGTTACCTTTGATAAGTAGTGCATCTTGGCTCTGAGATTTCAAATGAGATATAAGAATCTGTTTTTTTTTTACATGGAATTGTGGGCTAATTGGAATTTAGCCCAACTCTAGAGTTTCTTCCAATGAGATAAACACTTTGGAGAATTTTTTAATTATCACAAGGAAAATACAGGCTGACCATATATTCCTGTCACCACATTTTAAGTAATCTAAGTAGTGAACAATATTTGTGATTAAGTCAGGGGTAAATAAACTTTTTCTGTAAAGATCCAAGTAGTAAATAGTTTAGGCTTTGAGGCCATATGTTCTCTGTCACAAACTCTTAAATCTGCCATTGCACGCAAAAGCAGCTACAGGCTGTACACAAACAACCACTTACAGCTGTGTCCCAATACCACTTTATTTATAAACACGGAAATTTGAATTTAATATGATTTTCAAGTGACAAGAAATATTCTTCTTCTTTTTTTTTTTTTCAAGATGTGAACACCATTCTTGGCTTATAGTTAACATAAAATCAGGTAGCAGGCCAGATTTAGTCAGGGGGCTTTAGTTTCCTGACTGCTGTTTTAGATGAACTGGTAAATTGGTAAATGCCTGATACACATTTCTTTTTTTTTTTTTAAAGATTTTATTTATTTATTTGACAGAGAGAGTGAGAGAGCACAAGCAGGGGGAACAGTTGAGGGAGAGGGAGAAGCAGGTTCCCCGCCAAGCAGGGAGCCCGATGCAGGGCTCGATCCCAGGACCCCGGGATCATGACCTGAGCCGAAGGCAGACGCTTAACCATCTGAGCCACCCAGGTGCCCCCTGATACACATTTCTAATGGGATCACTTTGGCTACCATGTGGAAGGTGGATCATGGGATGTGGGGAGCAATGGTGGAAGCAGGGAAATCAATCAGGAGGTAATTGACATAGTCTAAGCAAGACATGATGGTCGCCTTGACTGGGGTAGTCAGCAGTGGAGTTGGAAAGTGGACACGATAGTACACTATGGAGACTCTGACAGGGCTTTGCTAATACACTAAATGGGAGCAGAGAAGGGAAGAGCAGAAAGAAACATGATCTTGGGTTTGGTCTGGAACAACTGGATGTATGAGCGTGTCATTTACTTTGATGGAGAAAACTAGGAAGGAAGAGGTTCAAGGGAAAATCAAGAGTTCTGGTTTACCGGTGTTAAGTTCGAGATGCCTGTTAGGTATCCAAATGGAGATATCCAGTAAGTTGGAATCCAGGGAAAATATCAGGCCTGGATATATGGGGGTCATAGGCATTTAGGAGGTAGATAAGGCCACAGGACTAGTTCAGATCAACTGGGGTGTATAGAGAAAGAAGAGAAGAGGTCCAAGAAAGGAGCCCACAGGAATTCCAAGAACTAGCAAAAGAGAATGAAAGTAGCCAACAGACGAAGTGGACAAATCAGAAGAATGGGTTACCATAAAGGAGAAAGAAGCAAGTTACTGGCGAAGGCTGTGATCAAGGATGAGGAATCCTGCTGAGAGACAGTATTGTGAGGACAGTGAAGTGATCATTGGATTTGGTGACATGAAAATAATTTATCTTGACAAGAAGAGTCTCAAAGAACTGATGGAGATGAAAGGATGAGTTGAATGGTGACTGGGACTTCCAGTTAAGCATGGAAGTTTAAACACAGGTGTATCTGGGGCACCTGGCGGGCTCAGTCGGTAAAGCATGCAACTCTTGATCTCAGGTTTGTGAGTTCGAGCCCCACGTTGAGGTAGAGATTACTTTAAAAAAAAATAATAAAATCTTTTAAAAATAAATTAATAAAAAATTTAAAAATAAACACAGGTGTATCTTCATCCCCTCCCAACACTCACTAAAGTCAACATGATGAAATACAAAAGAATGAGGCCACAAGAATAATGCGAGTGACGTGAGGGTGACAGAGATTCAAGAGAAGTTCATAAATCCCTGGAAGAGGTAAGAAGCTGGATCATGGTAACTAACTTAGCAAAGCAGAAAAAGCCAGAACCAAAGAACCCACAAAAGGAGGCGGCTGCCAACAAGAGGCAGACTAGTTCCCATCACCGAAGCCCAAAAAGGCTCATGACTTGGAGCAAACGTGAGAAATGAGGCTGAAAACAGGGGGATAGGGAGAAAAGTCTTTGTAAGGAAGCCTTGACTCTTCCAGAGCCCCCCCTAATCCTGGATTGCCAGGAAACTAACCTGGTGGGAAATAAATGGCTTAGTCTCTGCAGAAACTAATCCAGAGAGACTTAAGAATAAGAGATAGAGGGGCACAGGGGAAGTAAAAGTGAGGCACTGTCCTGAAAGCCAGGGAGGTAAGTAAAATATACGTACTAAGTGGTGAGACGCCTCTCAACCTCCCCGGCTCAGCAGCCAGCCAAACTCATAGCGCTCTCTCGTGCTCTCTTGCTCTCTCTCGCTCTCTCGCTCTCTCTCTCTCATGCTCTCTCTCTGGCCAGCTGAGCAGCCATGGACTACACCCATGCCAGGCGGGCAGCCGGGTTGGCCATGTGCAAGCAGAAGGCGGTCAAGATGAGAGGAGAAGGAAGCAGCAGAGATGAAAGATGCCACGGCCCCCAGGAAATGGGGACAGTTTTGGGTTTCAGCCTCAGGCCAGGAGCAGACCGTTCATCCCATCCCGGGCTGTGAGACCGCCCGGTGTATCCTCCCCACAAACACCCTTACGGGAACAGCTTGAGTGGCCCTGACCTCCACCTCGTAGCCAGATACTCCTCAAACAAGACGAGGGGCAACTTGTAAAAGGCTGCTTTTCCAGACCCTGTCCAAGCCCCATTTGTCGTCTTCCTTGGTCATTGCCATGCAGAGGTGGCCAGCTGAGCTCCAGCTGCCCCTTCCTCGGGGATTCGTGGCCAGGAACAGCCCAGCACAGCTCTAGAGGTTCTGGGAAGGCCAGCAGTGACCCCACTTCATAAAAAGGCCAGCTTATTGGAAAATATTTGTGTAACAACCACGTTTTACGGACAGCAAAGGTAAAGCACAGGAGAGTTAAACAATTTGCCTAAAGTCCCAGAGCTTAATTATTGAAGGAAATGCTTGAGGATAAAACCTATAGTCTCCCAACTTTCAGTCCCTGATTCTTCGTACTGCCCCACTTGGCCTCCCATGGTGCTCAAAGATGACTTTGACAAGTGGGATTTGGTTATTTCTGTGGCCCGACTGAAACCAAACCACTAAAACATGAAACTTTAGATTCACAACTGTGTAGAAGACAACACACGGCATGTGGAGTCCAGCGACATGGATTCTAGTCCGACCCCCTCCTCTTATTCTGTGGTGTCACTTAAGCAGGTCACTTGACCTATTTCTTCACGTGTAAAATGTGGAGAGAGTGACAGTACTAGGAGCAGAGGAAGAAATGCAGATTCCAATGGTCTGGGGGGAGAGGATGCCTAAGCCTCTGACTGGAGATTTCTGGCAGGTCTCCCTATTCATTTAAACATTGAGGGCGCCTGGGTGGCTCAGTTGGTTAAGCGACTGCCTTCGGCTCAGGTCATGATTCCAGAGTCCTGGGATCGAGTCCCGCATCGGGCTCCCTGCTCAGCGGGGAGCCTGCTTCTCCCTCTGACCCTCTCCCCTCTCATGCTGTTTCTTTCTCTCAAATAAATAAATAAATAAACTCTTAAAAAAAATAAAAAAAATAAACATTGACACAAATTTGGGTTCTATTCCTATATGTATATTTGTTTTAACATAAACATGGGTGGCTGTGGTATTCCCCACAAGTAATTCACATCAAAGTGATGCTTTAGGAAGATAGTCCATATTTATTTTAACATTGCTCATCCCTGGCACAGCCTTACATATCCCATTTTGAGAAGCCCAGGACAAGAATGCTAGGAGAATTGTCAGCTCTCAAAATTCTTCAAAACAGTGCAAACTTCAACAAGTACAATCTCCATTCTGCCAATATGGGAGCCAACATCCCCCCAAACCCTCCGTTCCTAGAACAGAAGTCAACTCTGGATGCTATTAAGCTCCTCCAACACCGGAGCTGTGACCAGAATGTGCAGGGGTGATGCTGGTGAATATGCTGCCATTCTAGAAGCTGCGAGTCCAGAGCAGACACAGGTATGAAGTGGGAGCCGGCTCCACATTCCTTCAGACTGATCTGTACCCAAGAGACAGCCACAACCAAATACTGGTGACAGCCATTACCATGATGGCATACCTGAGAGCCTTGTTTTGAGCTTCTCTCTCATACTCCAAGGCTTGCTCTAAGGGCTGCACTTGGGGTGGAGGAGTCGTGGCAGAGGGGGGAGTGCAGAGTCCCCCTAGACTGGAATAGTGGAGTGCATGTCCAGGGCATGACAGCCAACAGTCTCCTTTCCCGGAGGATCTAGTGGAAAGCCGTGGTATTTAACACATTCAGGCCCCCAACAATGCTGACCATACTTCACATGGTGGGCCCCTAGGGAGCTCTTAAGCAGAGGTGCGTGTGCGTGTGTGTGTGTGTGTGTGTTGGGAGGGAGTCCAGGTTGGGTTACCCTCCCAAGCCCTGGAGTCAAAACTTCCTGCCCGTAGGAAGGGACCAGAACCCTCTGTCATCTCCACGCCTTTGCAAATGTTGTTTCCTCTACTTGAAATTACCATCTTCCTGCCCCCCCACCGTGCATCTACCAAAGCGCCAGTTGCTGTAGGAAAGTGTCCTCAAGAGCCCCACCTCCAGGCAGAATCGGACACCCCCTCCCCATCATTTTGTACAGTTCCGTTTTAAAGTGTATATCACCTGACGAGTCAGCTGCTTTCTCACCCATCCCCCTCCACTTTCTAGGCTTTGAGCTTTCTATCCGCACCTGACACAGAGCTGACGCTAGAAGATCTCTTTTTCATGTCCCTTGTGAAGGAAGGAACAAACATGTTAAAGAGGAAAGTAGCAGCAACAACTCGGGCCACTGCCACGGAGGGCCACGCTGTGTGGCTCCACCATCAACTTCCCAAGGCCTCACAGGTGCCTCACTCAATCCACAAAATACTGGGCCTTAGAGAAGTCCCCTTCCTGCCACCCAAAATTGCCCTTTCCCACCGCAGTTATCCTCTGGAGCCCCCAGCAGAAGAAACCTGGGGGTTGAACTCTCTCTCTGCTCAGGCCCCAGAGGAGGTGAAAGCCCGGGTCTCTGGGCCTCCATAACTAGGCCCCAGGGATGCTGAAGGAGCTCCCACACCCCCACTGATAAGCATGTTCTCCCAGGAGAGGCAGCTAGCTTCTCTCCCCCGCAGGGCAGGTCCCCAGCAGGAAACCCAGGGCCCAGGCTGGGGCACAGATCACACTCCCCCTTCACTCTGCTTCCGGCTTTCTCTGTCCCTATCCCATGTCAGCGTTCCTGCCAAAGTCCCTTTCTGTAATTCTAACCTTGTTCCTGTCCCTGTCTCCATCCCTCTCTGCCCTGCGCTGTGACAGGGCTCCCTCCTTGGTCCCCAGGCCTCCCCACCCCTGAATGTCTTGTTGGTAAACACCAAAGAGTGTTTTGGAATACAGTGACCTGCAGGCATCCTCAGTGGCCAAGGGCCTTTGAGGACATGGCAGTGGGGGCGGGCTAGAGCTCCCAGTTTCCAGCCAGACAGCATGTCCTACTAGTGAGATGCAGCTTCCATTCCCGCCAACAGACATTATCAAGGCCCACTCTGGGCCTGGCCCTGTTCTAAGTCCTGGAGGGACACAGACAGCCCAGCCCAGCCCCTAATGGGAGGCAAGCCTAAGAACCCACAGTTACAATCTGTTGACCACACAAAGAAGACACCTAATGAGTGGGAAAGGCAGAGGGAGCGAGGGAAGGGAGCAGAGAAGAAATCAGGGTAGCCACCCCATCCCAGAAGCAGGACGCTGAAGGCTGCCTTCCAACAGGGGAGCAAGTGAAGGGAACAGGGAGACTATCCAGCTTCACTATTCCCGGAGCTAAATGGCTGTTTCCCCCCATTCATTTCACAAACAGTGGGCCCAGGAGAGTCCTCCAAGTGTCCAGGGTGGGAGGGCCAAAAGCTCTGCAACAACCCCATCCTGAGGTACCGATTCCTGATTTCAGCAAAAAACCCCAGGAATAAAACCAACAAGACTGCACACGGTGACAAGGAGGAAGAAGAGGGAATCAGGAGAGGATGCAGGGGTGCAGAGGAGGGTGAGACATGGGCCCAGGAGGGAGGAGACAGGAGGCAAGAGGCAGAGTTGAGTGTGGATAACTGTGAATGCAGTGCAAGCCACAGGTTTGCAGGAGCTAAGCCTCACACGTGCCCCGAAAGAGGCTTCCTCAGCCCTTCCCATGGGCGATGCTGCTCACCCAGCCTGCCTACCCTGGGTGCCACGGGAGTGCCGGCAGTGGACTCCACCCAGGGTCAAGTGAGCACTCTACAATGGGATCTGAAGGGGCTCCCACCCTGGATTTTATTCAGATAGTCACTTCATATGCACCTTTTTATAGACCTCAAAACATAGAATTTGATTACTCATAACCTTTGGTTCTTACCACATTTTTATATCAATGTATGGCCTTCATTCATTATTTTAACTGATGTCATGCTGCGGGGTTTCTAAAACCTTTTTTAAAAGTCAAATTCAGATGACTGAAAGTCAAATAATACATTTGTATATTATGGATGGGGGTTGCACTCAGAAAGTTAAAATACATTAGCCCCTTCAGGGACTGGGAGAACGTCTGGGTTCCGTGCAAAAAACAAATAGAAACTAAGAATATGGGGCGCCTGGGTGGCTCAGTCGTTAGGCGTCTGCCTTCGGCTCAGGTCATGATCCCAGGGTCCTGGGATCCAGCCCCACATCAGGCTCCCTGCTCCGCAGGAAGCCTGCTTTTCCCTCTCCCACTCCCCCTGCTTGTGCTCCCTCTCTCACTGTGTTTCTCTCTGTCAAATAAATAGATAAAATCTTAAAAAAAAAAAAAAAGAAAAGAAAAGAAAAGAAACTAAGAACATCTCAGTAAAGCCAAAGGGCCTGGCTTCTTTAATTATGTTGAAACTCAGAAATCCAAGGGTCATCCCTTTCCCCAAGTCCCGCCCCAATAGCTAGGGTCTCTGGACCAGCCGGCAAAGCCCTACCCAGCCAGCCAAGCCCAGCCCACCTCCTGTTTTGCAAGGCCTGGGAGCTAAGAACGGTTTGTACGTTTTTAAGTGGTTAGGGAAAAAAGCCAAAAGAAGAATTATATTTCGTGACACATGAGAATTACATGAATTCAAGTTCCAGCATCCATAAATAACACTGTATTGAAATACAAGCCCCTTCATTCACCTGTATAGTGGGTGGCTGCTTTCAGGCTACCGTGCAGAGTTCGGTAGCTGCAACAGAGAGGGACGACCCCA
The DNA here is from genome assembly GCF_011800145.1 of Mirounga leonina. Classification (NCBI taxonomy): domain Eukaryota; kingdom Metazoa; phylum Chordata; class Mammalia; order Carnivora; family Phocidae; genus Mirounga; species Mirounga leonina. The sequence goes on from NW_023270852.1 coordinate 6,928,399, forward strand.
AAGCCTAAAATAGTTCCTCTCTGGCCCTTTGCAGAAAGGTGTGCCAACACCTGCTGTAGACCAAAGTCCTGAAAAGAAATTTACAACCCCCGGGGCGCCTGGGTGGCTCAGTTGGTTAAGCGACTGCCTCGGCTCAGGTCATGATCCTGGAGTCCCTGGATTGAGTCCCGAATCGGGCTCCCTGCTCAGCATGGAGTCTCCTTCTCCCTCTGACCCTCCCCCTTCTCATGTACTCTCTTTGTCTCTCTCATGCTCTCTCTCTCGCAAATAAATAAATAAAATCTTTAAAAAAAAAAAGAAAGAAAGAAAGAAATTTACGACCCTGGATCTGACTGCTCACCCTTCTTTCCCCCTCCCCCTTCCTCCCCACCTCATTTCCCCTCTCCCTCTCCTTATTCCTCCTACAGTTGGCTGGGACCAAGGAGTGGGTGTTTATTCATTTCCTTTACATAAGATCTTGCCCCTTTCTGACTCCAACCTCATGAGTAAGCTGGAGGGACAGGCGTGAGAACCCTCCCAAGGCCAGGGGGTGTGCCTCCAGTGGGTCTTGGGTTTGCAGCAAGGCGGTGGGGTGAGGCCCTCTGCTCTCTGGTAAGTGGGCAGCTGGAGCACATGGGCTGGTGACTCCTGGGGAGACCCTCACCTACAGCTCCTTGGAGGGAGACCCCTCTGGCAGCAAGGGCAATGATCTTCCCCCAAGCGGTGAGGGAGGCCTCCACCACCTGGACATGTCCTTCAGCAGCCGGCTGCACTGCCCAGGGAGTGCAGAGCACGGGCCAAGAGGGGTAAAGCAGGGCAAGGAGAGGAGCTCCTGGGGGGCACAGCGTCCGATGGCAGCCTGAAGCTCTCTCTTCACACTTAGGTACAGAACCATGTAATTGATTGTCCAAATCGGTACAGTTTTTTCTCTTCAAATCAACTTGAATGAGGTATAATTTACATAGAGTAAAATGTACCTATTTTAAACAAATTGTACTATGAGTGAGTTATCTACCAGTGTAACCACTGCTACAACCAAGATACAAAGCCTTGCCATGACCCCCCAAAAGTTCCTGTGTACCCCTTTGTAGTCATCCCTCAAGCCCCCACCACTGCCCCAGACAACTACTCATCTGCTTTCCATCACTACAAATTAGTTGTGTCTGCTCTAGAATTTCAAATAAATGAATCAATCATACGGCATGTACTTTTTGTGTCTGGCTTCTTTCACTCAGGATAATGTTTCTGAGATTTATCCATGTTATGTGTCAACACCAAACTGATGCGCTTTTTTTTTTTTAGTGAGAGGTGCTTGAATAGTCATGTCAGGTCATAAGGCATAAGTCAGAAACTTCCGGACAAATCAGGACAATGGTCACTCTATGTATGTGTGCAGTTTCTATCTTTTGTAGCACCTGGGCTTTTTTAGTCAAAACTAACCCCTTGTCCAGTGGGGTGCTTGGGTGGTTCAGGTCATGATCTTGGGGTCGTGAGATCGAGCCCCTTGTCTGGTTCCACACTGAGCATGGAGCCTGATTGGGATTCTTTCCCTCTCCCTCTGCCCCTTTCCCCACCTCCCTCTTCTCTCTCTCTGAAAAAAAAAAAAAATCTAAACTGGCTGCAGGGTGACTGTTTTAAAAATCCATGTGTATGCTTCATCATTATTTCAGTATACTCAAATCAAAAAGGTTTGATGGAGGGACGCCTGGGTGGTGCAGTCGGTTAAGCAGCGGACTCTTGATTTTGGCTCAGGTCATGATCTCTGGGTCCTGAGGTTGAGCCCCACATCAGGCTCCATGCTCAATGGGGAGTCTGCTTCTCCCTCTCCCTCTGCTCCTCCCCCCCCACCTCACTCATTCTCTCTCTCTCTCAAATAAGTAAAATCCTTAAAAAAAAAAAAAAAAAGGGTTGGTGAATGCTAAATCCAGTGCCTTATCACAAGAGACTTCAACACCGCATGTGCCAATGGAAAAAAAAAAAGAAGCTTATATTCTTTAAATATATTATCTTCAATTACTATACATTTTTGGGTGGTTATAGAGTTTTTTTTTAATTTTTTATCACCAACTTGTACTAATGAAATTTTCTCAGTGATGATTACCAAGAATTTGAAGAAATCATTATAAATCTTCATCAGAAATTTCATGGTGCCATTTCAGTCTGAAATTAGATATAAAAAGCTATGTTAGGGATGCCTGGGTGGCTCAGTTGGTTAAGCGTCTGCCTTTGGCTCTGGTCATGATCCCAGGGTCCTGGGATCAAGCCTCCGCATCGGGCACCCTGCTCAGTGGGGAGTCTGCTTCTCCCTCTGCCTGCCGCTCCCCCTGCTTGTGCTCTCTCTCTCTCTCTGGTAAATAAATAAATTTTTTTTTTAAAAAAAAAGCTATGTTAATGCAAGGAAGTTCATGTTTAACAATAAAATATTTGAAATTATTTTGTTTAGGATTTAATACGAATTCAATGTTAATATTTTCCTTTACTTTGTATCTAACTATAATTACATAACACGAAGAAATGTTATGCATTCACTAAGCCCCGTATACGTGTCCTCTTCAGTTTACCCCAGGGTGCCGTACACATACTCTCATCTTCCATGTGTGCTGTGACACGGAAAGATAAAGCGCACAGCCCCAGACTATGGGAGAATGGTGGCCTGGGTTGGAAGCCTTTTGTTTTGCTAAAGAAGTCTCTCCTGCCCTCTAGTGATGATCTTTGTGGCTGGGTCTCCACAGAATAACAGTGACGAAAGGGGTTATTAAATATATGGTTTTGTATTTGCAAAGATATCATCCCTATTGTGCAGACATCATGCCTGCCTTGGGTCCTGGAGGTGAAGAACTTCATGGCATTCCCCTGGTGCTCCATGGGGCCTGGAGAGGTCCCTTATTCCGTGATTCTGCCACTCCCCTCTGCCTTCAGCTTCTCCACTACTACAGCATAGGGTAACTCTCTACCATCCCTGGCCAGAAGACCCCCTCTTACCATCCCCTAGAACCACCAGCCTCGGAACCCCTTCCCCACCCCGCAGATGCAAAGACCACAGGAAAAGAGAGGGAAGATGAAAGCACCCACTCTGTCCAGCAGTCTGAAATCATCAAGCAAGCTCCAGGCCTGAGGTATCCAGAGGATTTGCCGGTCGCCTTGGCACACTGAGGAAAAAGGGGCCAGCTCCACCGTGAACACTTCCTGTACGTCCACCCCATCACCTGGCCTTTTATCCCCTAGCAGCGACAGGTAGCAAATAGCCACCAAGAGAAAGCACAAAATCATCATCCATCAACTGATACATAAAGTACCTGTTTTAAGATATCAAGGTATAGTTACATAAAAGTTCTATGAATACTGGAACATATAAAAGTTGAAGATAATTTATGCAAGCAGCAAAAACTTTGTTGAGGACAACAGAGCTCATCTGAAATGAGAACTACCGGTAGACTACTGCGGTAATTTCAGTTACGCTGTGTGCGCAAATCCAGCAAAGTACAAATTCCATATAACACATACTGGTAATCAGTTCTAGCCCATTCTAGACTGCCATTCATTTGGAGACCTCTGAAGGCCAGAGGCCCTGGCTCCTTGTCCAGTCCCCACCTTTCCAGGCTGAGACCCGGAAGTCCATTTTGAGAAGGGTTGTCAGAAGAGGGAGTGTTAATTTCATGACTGCTGTGATGAAGGGCATCAGAAGGCCACAGGCTTTCTTTCCAGTCTTTGCTTCTTAGTGGGACCTTCAGAAGCACACACCCCCTTCCCGGGTGCTCTTGCCAGGAGATTAAGTCCCAGTCTTGGTGTTTACAAATTTCCTTTGCCCTAGACTTTGTGAGCAGACTTGCCTTGGGCTGCAGAGGTGGACGGTGATCAGCCCCACCTCTTCCTGGTCACGGATACATATGGCTCAAGGCAGGTACAATGATGTCCAAGTGGGCTGGCTCTGGGCATGCCTCACTTGAAGCCAAGAAGCAGCTCTCCTGAGCACCCCTCCCCAGCTGCCAGTCTCTAGATTAGCAGGGCTCCACTAGACCCTGCCCAAGACAGCAGTCCTCAGCAGATGGGTGCCACTGAGTCACCGTGGAATGGAGTTCTCATGATCTCTTGAGGAACCTTCCCTAATCACATCATTCTTTCTGAAGACAAATTTTATCACAGGTTCTATATAGGATAAGACTCTTCTGTTGTAAATAATTAAACACACACACACATTTCTAACTGACTCAAGCACAAAAAAGGGCCCATGAAACTGAAAAGTCCCAGGGATGGCTAACTTCAAGAAAGCATCTCATGGGGCTCAAATGATGGCATTATCCAGTCTCCTCTACCTCTGCTCTGCTCTCCTCCTTGCTGACTTCAATCTCAGATTTCACATCTAAGGGAGAATGACTACTAGCAACTTCAGGCCTTCATCTTCCCAGATCAAAGGCTGATGGAAAAGAACAAATCTCTTCCCCAAATCTCCTGCTCCAGTCCTGGAATCCAGCCAGCCAGACAGCTGTTGAGCCAGGCTGGGCTGAACGCTGTCGTCAAGTGATGGAACCAAACACGTGCTCAGTATGTCCAGGCTGTGTTCCCCCCCTAAAGTCTGGCTCCTAAGGCAGCAACAAACTCAAGTCCCCATTTCTGGGCCAAGACAACCTGCCCATAACCACTTCCAGGGGTCAGGTCCCCATGTCTACAGAATTCTTTGTCCTTCTATCTTTCCTCCTCTTCCCTGGGCTATCTACCCAGAGGCCTACGCCACGGAGCCTTTCCAGGTCAGCTGGCCCTCCCTGGTTTTCATAATCTACTTCTCTGTACCTGCTTCACCACCCCAAAGTTTAGGCCTCCACTCAGGGACTGGGAGAGCTTCTTCCAAAACATTTGGGTCTTTTAGCAGCAGACAGCCAGAATTTCCAGGAAATTCTGGGAAAGACAGAGCTCCATACTCAGGTGCCCTGAGTGTGCCCCTTGACCCAAGAGACCAGCTACAGCTCCAGGTGTGGTAGGTGAAGGACTGGGAAGTCAGGGCAGAATAAGAGCAGTGCAGGAAGCATCCAGCTGCCTTCCAGGTGGCTCACACTGTGGAGGGTCTTAAATGCCATCCTGAAGCAGCTGAGACTTTAGCCAACCATCCCAGCGGATAGACAATAGTCAAAAGGCTTGTTGAATGGATAAGTGGATAGATGAACAAACAAGTAACCTGAGCCAAGAGATGGAAAGTGACTTACCCTACATCACACAGCAAACAAGTAGGAGGAGCAGAACCAAACTCCAGGCCTCCTTGTGCCCTCCTGGAGCCCAGGCGGCCTCCATCCCCGCAAGGCGGTTTGGGAAGCCTGAAGATTATCAGCCATCAGCTTCATTTCTCAGGGGGCTCTAGACCTGTGCTCCTGAGCTTGGAGAGAAAGCAGGAGCCCAGGGATTAGAAACTTGGACAGTCAGCGAGAACCAGCAACTGGGAAACTTCAGGAAGGCACAAGCTGGCACCTAATGCTGAGGCTAGGGAATCTGAGTGGGCGAATTCTCTGGGTGTGAAGTAGAGGACGGGCGGAGAACCAGCCCAAAGCTCAGCTACATTTTGTTCTGAGTGAGTCCAGCCAGGCTCTGAGGACAGCCCATGCCTGACAAAGCCCAGACCACACCACCCTTATAGGGGTGCAATTTCTGAGGAAGCTTCAGAAGAGATGGGGGGCAAGTATTTCTCCTGCTGAGCCTGGTCTTTTGCACTAGGCACAGAGCTCCTCCCAGGCTGTCATTAAAGAGGCCAGGGACTGGGATTTCAGGTAGAGGGGAAGAGCCTGCTGGCCCCTGGTTTAGAGGAGCCTGAAACTAATCTAAGGCAGGATAACCCAAAACTTCAAAGGTGAAAAGAGATCCAGAATTTCCATAAGAGCCAGAACTTGGCATCTGTCTCACCAGTATTCCCGAGTGCCTGGAACAGAGCCTGACATATAATAGATGCTCAATAAATATTTGTTGAATAAATAATGGACTCAATAAGGTTTGGGGAAGTAACTTTTCACTCTTTCTGCTGCCTACAATCCCCTCTCTACTGCGCCCCCGCCCCCACCATGTAATACAGAGTTCTGGCAGGAGTCAAGTCAACAGCATGTACAGTGGTTAATTGAGAACTTAATGGTCCTCAAAGCGGTAGCCCACCCCAAGTAGAAGCTGTCTCCCTAGCTCAGCCAAACACGTTGGATGGGTGCAAAAGGTACTAGGCTGGAAATCAAGAAATTGAAGTCCTAGGGACAGCTCAGGCTCTATCAGGGACAGATATGAAAAACCACTTTCAGAACATTTTCACATTTAATCATCCGATTATTATTCCCATTTTATGAATGTGACAAGTAAGATTGTGAGTGGCACTAGATCACGCAGCCACGGAGTGGCAGCGCAAGCCCGCGGGGGGTTCTTCTCATCCTGTGAGCTGACCCTAGGCGGCTTCTTTGCCCTCTGGGGTCCGCTCCCATCTGTGACCCTGAGGTCTCCGAACACAGACCAGGACCTCCTGGGGTGGAGGCGCCCCCTGCCGGCCCTCGGGCCGCTCGCCGCCGCCGCCTGGGGGAGCCTCCCGCCTCCTCGCTGCAGACGGGTCTGGCTTGAACGTGCGGTGGCGCTGGGCATCGGGACTGCTTGGGCACGTCTTAGGCCACAGTCTGGTCTAGCTCTTTCTATCAGCCTTCCCTAGAACAGAGAGTGGAAGAGCCGGACCAGGAAGGCAGGAAGGAAAGAAAAGGGGAAGCAGAAGGCGACGGAGAAGAGACACCCAGCCCCTGCACGGCCTCTCCCGTCCCCGTCAGTTGGTCCAGTCCCCTGTAGCCTCAGGCCTCAACTGGTTCCCTTCATAAACCCACGGTCAAGGGACTTTGGGACACAGTTATTTAACACCCACAAGGGGCTGCGGGGGACCAGCTGTGCAGGCTGAGAAGCCCCACAGATGAGCAAGACTCAAGCCTGTCCCCCCTTAAAGTCACAAATCTTGTGGCTGGGGGGCATGAGGAATGTTGGGGGGGAACAGACAAGGTCATCTTCGATCCAGCCTGAAAAGTGCCATGAGGAGGCAAGTCCAGGCGGCTGGGAGCACAGAGAAGGAGAAGATTGTCTCCTCTTGAGAGTTCAGGGAAGAAGGGGAGCATGGAGTTGCCCCTGCCAAGATATGTCAGAGGCAGGGGTGTTTTAGCTCAGGAAAGAGCACATACAGGGGCAGAGGACACAATCACCATGAGGAAACCTGTCATCTCCACCAGCTCTGGAGCGCCCCTTCCAGAGCACAGCCTCCAGCCTTACCTCTTATTTCTACCCAGCCTGCCCCTGAGCCTCCAGATGACCTCCAGGCTCTGGACCTCTCCCAGTTCTCCCAGTGCAGGTCAGTTATGCATCTTCTGGCTTCCTTGACTTCCAGTCCCCTCTTCCCTGGTCCCCAGACCTTTGCCAGTGAGGACTGCAAGAGGGTCACTTACAGAAGTTTGGTCCCACTGCAGAGTCATGATCTCCATTTACCAGGGAGACTTCCTGAAGACCCTCATTCAGCCCCAAGGTCTCCCCACTTTTCTAGCCAACAAGCTGCCCTTCTCTTCTCCCCTCAAGCCCTCAAAGCATCCTTTGCCAACCTCAGTATTTTCAGAATATCCTCTCCATCTACTCTACTGAGGCAGTGGTCAATCCACGGACATTCCATCAATTTCTCTTCCTTCAAATCTGTACCTCTCTCATCTCCCATTCTTTCCTCCCAGCTGACTCCCCCTGTCCAGTCTTACCCAAATCCTCTGCATGTTTCACCCAGCTTTCTGATATAGATAGATGATAGATGATAGATAGATAGATAGATAGATAGATAGATAGATAGATGATAGATAGACTGACTCATATGGATGTGTGTGTGTGTGTGTGTGTGTATCCTCTTGATTCTATTTTCTCTAGAAAACCCTGACTAATGCAGCCCTTCTCTCCAGTTCATCCAGAGAAGGACATGGACCAGGCTTCTTTCCCGGGGAAATTTAAATAAGTGTGAGATCATTGTGGAGGTCCTGGCAGTGCTGTGGCCTTCTTCTCTGGCACCAAGGATCCAACTTGAGCATCACCCTGCTGGCCCGTCCTGCTCCTTGCAATCCTTTCAGGAATAGATTGGCTCGTGACCCAACACTGAGGAGGTCCCTTGTACTGATGAGACAATATTATGAGACAATGGATCTAATTTAAAGAAAATGTTGATAAGTGTAACAGTCACTCTGTAGATTACATATCAATGCCGAAGAGTCACCAAAACCTCTGTTCTCATCAGATTTAGTCACTCATGCACTCACTCCACAAGTATTTATTGAATTTCTACACATTCCAGACACTATTTTAGGCTTTGGGAATGCAGCAGTGAACAACAACAAAAATTACACTCAAGGACAGAAAAACAGACAAGAAACAGATAGGTATAATATTTTACAGGATGACCAAGAGCTAGGAAGAAAAATTAAGCATGGTATGAGGATGGATAGTGGAGAAGCACATGAGGGAGGTGTCTAATTTACATAGAATGCCTGCAGAAAGTCTTTTTGTGAAGGTAGCATTTGAACAGAGGCCTGAAGGTAGTGAGGGAGTGAGCCAGGCAGGTCTTCGAAAGAAGAGCTTTTCAAACAAGGGGAACAGCAAATGTGAAGACGTGCTGACATGCATGAGTAACAAGAAGGCCAGTATGGCTCAGTAAAGTCAACAAGAGAGAGTATAGTGGAAGTTGTGGGAGACCAAGTCACATAGGATCATAAGTCTGTGATAAAAACTTTGGATTTTACTCTGAGAAAGATGAAGAAGCCAATGGAGTGTTTGTCCAGGGTTGATGTATTAACTCCATAAACCTCAGAGGAGGTGAACAATAAAGGAAAGGGGAGGTGTGGTGTTACTGTCTAGAGCTCTGTGCCACCACTTCCTGGGCACCTCTGTGACTGAATTCTCCACAGCCATTGCTTGGCCTCCAGTTGCATTGTCTTATCCTCAGGAACGGGACAGGGTTCAACTTTAGGGAGAACCACTTGGCAATTAGAGAAGGGTAGTGAGGGAGAAGGACCACCAGGGGGCCACACTTTGACTATCATCTCTACAAATTTACACTTGTGCTTTCAACACGGCTTCCACTAACCTTTCTGCATTATAATCTTGTTGTCTCAACATACCACCTTGAAAACTGTCTTCTGGGGACGCCTGGGTGGCTCAGTCGGTTAAGTGTCTGCCTTCTGCTTGGGTCATGATCCTGGGGTCCTGGGATCGAGTCCCACATCGGGCTCCCTGCTCAGTGGGGAGTCTACTCTCTCTCCCCGCCCATGCTGGTGCTCATTCTCTCTCTGTCTCTCTCAAATAAATAAATAAAATCTTTAAAAACAAAAAACTGTCTTCTAGCATATGTGCCCATGGAGACAGCTGTTCCCCTTCTCTCTGCCCACCAGAGTGTTCATCTTCACCCTGCATCTCCTCCTTGATTACTGAGTATCGCAGCCTTGAGGCTTGAAGAAGTTCTTTCTCAGGTCAGGGCACACAGAAGCTTCTCTAGTCCTTCCTCCCTTTCTGTTCCCACTGTCAGGATTCTACAACCATGGCCATTCTATAACCCCTTACACACGACTTCCTTTGTGAGGTGAAGAGTCAGGAAACAAAGATATGAGAAGGGATAAGAAACAGAGAGAAAGGGAGAAATAAATCAAAGAAATTAGGAGCAAGAGCAGGGGAAGGAGTTAAAGGCTTCACCCCTGAAGAGGTCTCTCAGGAAACTCTGCATGTGGGCATCAGGGAAAGGACTCAGCTTTCCCAAATGTGACCTCTAAAGTTAAGAATGATGGCAGCAGGGGGCGCCTGGGTGGCTCAGTCAGTTAAGCATCTGCCTTTGGTTCAGGTCACGATCCCAGGCTCCTGGGATGGAGTCCCACTTCGGGCTCCCTGCTCAGAAGGGAGTCTGCGTCTCCCTCTCCCACTCACCCTGCTTGTGCTCTCTCTCTCTCTGTCAAATAAATAAATAAAATCTTTAAAAAAAAATGATGGCAGCAGGAACCTCTACTAGAGGGTCCCTGAGGTCCAGGCATAGTCTTCTGTCCCAGAGGGCTCAGCCATAGGGAGAGACCAGAGCCCCAGGCAGGAAACACTCCTCCTGGAGGCTAGAGAACCACACCATGTCCTTCTGTCCCACAGAAATGACATTTTCTCCTCCTTTTCCAATTCTTTCCTTTGTGCCTTGAATATCAGACACGTCCAAGTATTCCCCCCCACCCCACCCCACCATCCCTCCACATTGCGTGAAGCTATGCACGGGTTTCTCAGGGGTGAAGAATTGCGATGACTCAGCCTGGCCACCTGCATCCACTTCCCAGCTCTTTTGCCTGTGGTGCATCCTCGGCATGACCTCCACACCACAGAGCAAGACATGCCATCTCTGCCTTTGCTGAATCCAAATTCAAGAGAATTTTTCCATGATTTGTCACTTTCTGAAAGGGCTTACATAAAAAGTAGTTGTTTCCAGGGCAAAGCAAAAAAATAATCAATGGAATTTAGAACAATCCTAGGGAAGCCTGGTCCCAATGGAGAAGAGAAAATTCTCCTGCCCCAATTGAATCATTATTCTTGCATAGTCCTGGCCCTGAAGGGACCCAAGAGCTCTCACTTCTATTAGAAGGGTCTTCTGGGATCTCCACCCCTGACCTCTTTCCTCAAGACAGCATGAAAGATATTTGCCCTGTGCAAAGCTCCAAGGAAAGCAGATAAGAAGGTGTCCCTCCTGTCTTATCTATTCTCTGTATGCTGACAAGTCCGATTTATTTAACTCTTCGGTGAGTTACAGTCTCATTTATCCAATTGCCTACTTGACCCACTTGGATGTCTAATAGAGAGCTTAACTTAACATGCCCAAGTCTGGGGCACCTGGGTGGCTCAGTCAGTTAAGCATCCAACACTTGATTTTGGCTCAGGTCATGATCTCAGAGTCGTGAGATTGAGCCCCACATCGAGGTCCAAATCGAGCTCTGCACTCAGGAGAGAGTCTGCTTGAGATTCTCTCTCCTTCTCTCCCTTTCTCTGCCCCTCCCCCATCAAATAATAAATAAATAAATCTTAACATGTCCAAGTCTGAACTCTGGATTTCCTCCCCTAATCTCTGAAGCTTCTCTCCTTGCTGTCTCCATATCTCCCAGTTAATGGCACCATTATTCACCCAGTTTCTGAAGCCAGAAACATGGGAGCCATATGTGAAGTCTCCCTCACCTACAACACTTGATCTTCTTGTTCTGTATCCAAAATGCATCTTCAATGCCATGACATCGCATCAAGCCACCATCACCTCTCAACTGAAAGACTGTGGTTGTTCCTACTTAGTCTCTTGCTTCCACGTGGCCCCTCTCCAATCTATTTTCCACATCGCAGTTAGAATAATTTATATTTAAAAATGTATATTTTAGTTTATATTTTGTGTTCTTTTTTTTTCATAATATACATTTAAAAAATATAAACCAGATGACATCAACCCTCATTTAAGCCGTGTCCCTCTCCAGCTTCCTCACCATAGCCAAAAAGGTAGGGATTAATATATCTCCTGCCTGCCTCCCTGGTCTCATTTCATGCCACTTTCTCATTTGCTGTACGTTCTTAGGCCACACTGCCTTTCCATTCCTGGAACATGTTTTCTTTCCCACCTCAGGGCCCTGGCATTTTTTAAATATCCTGCTGTCTGTACATTTTTATCCCTCTACAATATCCTTCAGCTCTCAGCTTAAAGGTCACTTCCTCAGAAAGCCTACTCCCCACATCCTTTCTAAATATGTACTCCCCCTAGTTCCTTGTTATTCTCTTTGGCCGTCCCATTTATTTCCCATACAATGTTTCCCCCGATTAGCAGTTAATTCTATGTTTACGTGTTTATCATCCATCTCCCCCACTTTTGTCTGTCGTCCCCACAAGAATGAGCCCAGGCCTAGAGGTAGACACATCAGTGACTCCGGCTGAGAGGTGCTAGGGAGACAGAGGCAGGGCATCAAGTTCCTTGAGGGAAGAAAGCATGGCTTGTTTATTGATGTGTTCCCATTGGCTAGTACAGAATCTGGCAGAAGCACTTACTGAATGACAGGATGGATGGGTTGGTGGGAGGGTGGGTGGGTAGGTGAATGAGGGAATTTCAGCCTTGGGCAAAAGCTATAGAAACCATATCTAAGAAAGAGGAGGTGGTGACCCAGAACAGACCCTGCACCTGCAGGAAACTTCAATAGACCCAAGTTCAAAGATGTAAACAATGTCATTTTAGTACCTGCATTGAGAAAGAGGCTAGGAAAGGTCAACCGTGAGTGTGCTCGGGTAATACCTGCCTGCATCATGGGAAGGAGAATTAAAATCAAAAGAATGAAGAATATAGTCTGCTTTTTTCCTTCTTCACCTTGGGCAGAGCTGCTCATATTCAGGTTAATCCTGTTGGTTGATGAGCTGATGCAGGATGATCCCTAATACTCTGGACATATTTACATGACAGTCTTGATTCTTGGTACGCTCAGATCTGTCTCCCAGGGAAGGTCTGCTGCCCCCTGACTCCCAACAACCCTTGCAACCAATGGAAGAGACACAAATGGAAAGGAGAGAAGACCAGTGCAGGAGCCAGTGGGACAGGAAGCACAGCCCAAGCCAAGTGTCCCTAGAATGGACACCCAGAAGGAAGCAGGGCCATGGGGAGGAACAAGAGAAAAGGGAGAGAGCCTCCTCATTAACGCTGAGCTAGGGGTTCCAGCCCAGCTACAAAATGGGGGGGTGCACAGTTCAGAGGGTGTTGCTGGTTGGCCTTAGTATTAAAGACAGCCTGTCCAGTAGGCAGAAATGACAGAGATGAGAGGAACATGGAACCAGGCAGAGCTGCATTGTGGTGTGCAGGATTCCATTCATCAGTGGTCGGAGGAATGGACAGCAGGTTCCTAGTTTGTAAGTGGATATATAGCCCCAGGCAATTTGGGCTCAGGAAAGTATAACCAAGTGAACGAGGAAGAAGGGACCAAGGTAGCAGCCCAGTCTATGGAGATATACCAACACAATAAGGCTGGAAGAGCCCAACCAGCAGCCCAACCTGGTGCTCCCCACACCAAGTCTTCTGATAGGAAAATGATTTCAAGCCCCATGGAATGAAGCTCCCATCAGTATTGGCTTAGGTCCTGGGATGGGCTCAGGCCTGGAAATGGTAACATCAATGACCGCAGTCATGAAGTTCTGGACAGATCGAAGCAGGAGCAGCAAGGCGTCCATGAAACTGACAGCATCCTCGAGAACTTTAGCATTACTTCCCACACCAAGAGGGGAAATTAAAGAAAAATGTCATTGCCAGGAGGTTTGAAGGATGACCAGGAGACACCAAATTTCCTCCCCCTTGGGGTCCTTCAGGAACTAGCTCTCTGGCCTGGCTTGAGCACTCTCCTCTGTAGCCTCAGGAAAAGGCTTCTCCACCAAAGGCCATTTTATGACTCTCTGATTCCCTAGTTTGAGCCAGAAAGGAGAAAGAAGCACCTCCTCCTTGTCTTGCCCTGGCCTTTCCTACATTCTGTCTTAAGAAGCAGCCTCCAGGTAAAGGTAAAGAAGATAAGAGTTAGGGGCCGTCCTTCCCCCAGGATCCTCACACCCTTGTATGAGGTCACCCTATCAGGAACCTATGACACACACCTTCTGGGTCCTAACTAGCCACACCACTGGTATTTGGCTCCCAGCTTACTCCAAGGCCTGCCAACAAAATTCTCTCTAATCAACACTGCTCATTCTGCAGTTGTTCCCGAGGGGAAACTGCATAGGCAAAATCTATTTCACAATTGCTGGCTTCACATCAGGACCAAAGGAACAGTGTGTAGTGGAAAGAGCACTGGGCTGGGAGTTAGGAGCTCCGGGTCCAGCCCTGTTTCTGACACTAACAGGCGAGCTTCCATTTCCCTGCCCTGTCTCCCTCACGAAGGTAGAGTTGGGATCAGAGGAGAAGTTATTTGTGATTTGTGTCCTACTGTAAGGACTTTGACATGAAAAAGAGTCTTGGGCGTGGGATCTCAGGTTGGGCTCCCCTTAACAGCATTTACAGATGTGACTCCGATCCCTAGCCATAGCTGATTTTTACCAAGAATGAGCCTCTCACCAGCAGGGCCAATTACAGCCTTTTCCCAAGGAATTTGAAATTGGGGAAGGAAGAGAGAGCAAGAGAGAAAGAGGCTCATGGGAACTCAGAAGCTATGGGGAAATCGTGTTTTCTTGCCACACAGTCTGGAGAGCAGAGAAACCCACTCTGCAGCGAGACAGGAGAACGAAGCAAATATGCAAGCCTGCAGACATGAGGGGCAGGGAGAGCCCGTGGATATTCTGTGGTGGGTTCCAGGTCTTTCTGAAGCCTGGCTTTTAAAAACGAGTCCCCCTTGGGGCGCCTGGGTGGCTCAGTTGGTTAAGCGACTGCCTTCGGCTCAGGTCATGATCCTGGAGTCCCGGGATCGAGTCCCGCATCGGGCTCCCTGCTCGGCAGGGAGCCTGCTTCTCCCTCTGACCCTCCTCCCTCTCATGCTCTCTGTCTCTCATTCTCTCTCTCACAAGTAAATAAAATCTTAAAAAAAAAAAAAAAATTAAAAACAAGTCCCTCTTTGATCCCAAGCCTCCTGATAGCTTCAAAGTGGTGAGTGCTGACGGGGGCTGTCATCAGATCCTGCTCCTTGGTCAGCTCATCTGTTCAGGCCTCTCACTGGTCTGTGCTTCAGCAGGCTAGAGTCAGGCTCAAGTTCACATCGGCATCTCACCCCCACCGCACCACCCAGCCCAGTCCTTTGGCCACAGTAGGCGCTTGGTCCACTTTTGTCAGGTTGAGACAGATAGAGTCCACAAACATCCATTCCTGCATGAGGCATGTTCCTCGGGGCCAGTCCAGGCAGCTCTCCCTCCCTGTGCAAGGTTGTCTTCGGTGCCGGCCTCATGGCCAGCCCACAACAAATCCATGACCTGCTCAAGCCCTTCCGGCCCTGCAACCCGTGACCCTGCATGAGCCCAGGACTCAGCCCCTGCTGCAGCCAGCCCACAACTTCCCAAGTTTTCTTTTCATTAACCCAACTGGAAAGTTGGACTTCATTCAGGATTGTGCTGAAAACCAGATGCTCGAGCTGGGCTCTGGTTTCCTAGATAAACACATTGCAATAATATGCATCTACCCGTGAAATGCTCTCTCTGTGGCGGCACGTGGCAGCGCTCCAGAAGAAAGAAAAACAGTGTCAAAGCTACATTTGAGGCTTCTCACTCCCCTTCCTGACCTAGCCAAGTTTTTTGTTGGCCCCAGTGCAGGCCAGCTCCTTCTCTGCTGGCTCCCCTTGCCCTCCCTGTCTCTGGCCAGGATCTTAGCTTCTAGAAAGAACTTCACGCCTTCCCCAAATCCCCCCACCAATCTGGATGGAGGCCCTTCCTCTGAGCTCCCACCATGTCCTGTGTCGACCCCAGGTCTGGTAATAATAAGATAGTGCTGTGATTGTTTGGCTTTGGAGCCTGGTACCTCCAGAGCAGTTTGGAAGCTCCTTGAGGTGAAGGATAGAGCCTTGTTCTCTCTGACCCGGAGCTGGTGAAGATATTGTTAATGTCGCTGAATGGATGAAGAAAAAGGAGCTACCCCAGCCACGTGTGGAGGAGGTGTGGGTTTCCAGAGTGCTGTTGGGATCTGCTTCTCTCTAGCCTGAGTGTTTTCAGTCATCCAAAGTTCGTTGGACTTTTTACTTTGCAGCAGACTCTGTGCTTAGTGTAGGCTAGGAGGGATAGTGGCACATCCCTACCCTCAAGGAGCCCACCATCTGGCAAGGAGACCACCCCAGGGGATACAGTAGCAGCAGGAGGCTTTCTTTCCCCTCCTCCACTTCTTACCTACACATAACCCCACCATCTCTTGTGGGGAAAGCTTGTGATAGTCACAGTAGAGGGACTGAAGCTCTGTTAGCATAAAAACCCCAGGTTATGGAAGACAATCAATACAAGAAAGAGGATGACTTGTTTTATGGATGCTTCTATCTGATGATTTTGAAAGACATTAAAACCGGAAGATCTCAGGGTAGGATGCCAACAGTTCGAGAATGGAGTTCAGACCCTGGGGGAGGCCAAGAAGTGGAAAAAAGAATTAGGACCATAAGGGAAGTGAAGAGAGCAAAGGGAACTCCCATTTTCATATCTCAGGCTACTTCTGTTTGGACCCATGAATTATTTGATGAGAAAATTAACAAATCTTTTGCTGCATGCTCTAGACTCTACGGGTGTACATGAGCCCCTGACAGCAAGAGGTATGTCTGATGGTAGTGTAACCACCTCGCACCCACCCATGCGTCACAGGAATAATCCAAGAGTTACAGAGACACTTCCAATCTGAAATTACTGGGAATGTACAAGGGCCTTTAGGAGCATAGAGGAAGGAAGGGTTTTTTAGGGGGGCCATGCCCTCCTTCAGGAATATGTGTAGTCTGACATTTAAGTTCAAGCCCTGCTGTTGTCCTCCTTGCTGAGATCCTTGGCCTTTCTGGACCTCAACTGCTTAAGGTGGGCAGTAAACATCCTAACACATTGTGAATGGGGGGAGGCAATGTGGGAGGATGAGTACATGGGCTCGAAGAGCTGCCAAAGGAATCACAATTACAACCCCAGCTGTTGTTGTTGTTGTTGTCAGGGACGTTTCCCTTAGACCAACTCGGCAGTTCTGCTCCAGTCCACATTGTGCCTCTGTGTTCTGAGGCCAGTCGGACCCCAGAGAAACATTGGGCTGCTGAACTGCCCTAGCCCTCGGGTACGGCAGCAGGGTAGCCCAGACAGGGGTCAGACCTCCTGCCGAGAGAATAGGGAAGGCAGGGCAAATTTCCCAATCATCTCATAGGCTGACATAAAAGCAAGCAGATACCAAAACGGGGCTTGATTTAGACAATAAAATGTAATCCACATAAATGCGAATTAGGTCATTCACATTTTTATATGGGAAGAGAATTAAGTGTTTCAATTAAAAAGACTGAAGTTACATTTAGGAAATCGACAACTGTGGTGGCGGCTTATTTAAAAATGACAGGCAATGACACCATTTTTAGTGTATGTCAGACTTCTGTGTGACTGCTGTCCTAGGAACCACAGAATGTCTTTTTGTTCCAAGTGAATGACAATACCTGTAGGGACACTCAGCTGAGAGCCACGAGGCGCCAAGAGTCCCAGAACTGGGAGAGGGGTGCCCTGCACCACTGCACCCCCCAAGCTACTTACATTTTTAGATCTTTGAATTGGAGATGCTTTATTTTATATCCTAATTTTCTAACAACACCTTAGCCTTTCTTATAGACTTATTGTTGCCATATATACTTTGCAAATCGTAATATTTTGTTATGTATTTACTGCACATCTTTCCCCCACCCAACTTTTTTTTTTTAAGATTTTATTTATTTATTTGAGAGAGAGAGAATGAGAGAGAGCACATGAGAGGGGGGAGGGTCAGAGGGAGAAGCAGGCTCCCTGCCGAGCAGGGAGCCCGATGCGGGACTCGATCCAGGGACTCCAGGATCATGACCTGAGCCAAAAGCAGTCGCTTAACCAACTGAGCCACCCAGGCGCCCCCAACTTTTTTTTCTTATTGCTTCTTCAGTCTATGCTTTCCTGTTTGTCTGTCTGGGTCTTGTTGGTTTTTCTTGAGGAAACGGACTAAGAGACAAACTCAGAGACGAGAAGTGGGGAGAAGGGGAGAAACCCAAGGAGGAAGAATGAGAGACTTGAAGAGGTAGAGCCAGGGACTCGAGAAGGTGGTCAGGGACTGAGAAGAGTTGAAAGACAAGAACTCGAGAGAGGGGGACAGAATTCCAGAGAATTTCTTTTGCGTTTGTAACTCATTGATGCGGTTTTGGCTTGCACTAAACTATTAGTCAAATCTCCAGGCCTCTTCCAGACTCCTAAATTTTTGTGTCTTATTTAAAATGGACTTCCCCCCACAAGACTAAAAAAATACTTTCATATATTTTGTTCTAAACTGTTTTAGTTCGTTCTTCAGTATTACATCCATTTGAATTTTATTTTCGTATATGTGTGGGATAAGAATCTAACTTAATTCTTTTCCAAAGAATTATCTTTGGAATATCTAATAACACCATTTTATAATTCACACTATTCCCTTCCCTTTATCCTCTCATTTGAAATACCATTGTCATCATATACTAAACTCCCACACAGAGATGACTGTTTCTGGACTGTATTCCGTTCCACTGAATTGTCTATTCTTGTGCCCAAACCACAGGGTTTTAATCACTGTAGCTTTATAGTATATTTTGATATTTGATAGGGCAAATTTTTCACCATTGTTTTTTTCAAAATGTTCTTGGCTAGGCTTGTGTTCTTTCTCTTCCAGATGAACTCAAGAATCAGCGGTCAAGTTCCATAAAAAGTTCAGAACACATCAAATAATCTGTTTCTAAATGTTCCTCTTTTTCTGATTACTGATGTGTTTCTCCTCAGCCCCACCCCCACCTCCTGGAAGCAGTACATATGGTCATCAGCAAGGCACTCCCCAAATTCTAACTAAACTATTAAAACTCCTACACTCTAAATAAAAATAGAAACACGTAAAAAGAAATACTCCTAGACTAATTCTGGGGTCAGAAGTAGGAGAAGCAAAATCTAATTTATTAGATTTAACAGACTTATTTTAAAAATAAAAAGATGAAGCAATCATAAAGGGTATTGGTAGTGATACAAGTGCAGTCAAAAAGGATGAACATGAAAGGAAACAGAGATAGTATCCATAATATGAGGATGGACAGAGGGTGTAGCATATGTTCCCTGGGCCCCCAATTCTATCCCCTCAGCCCTATTCATTTTGGTGCCTACCAGACTGTCTTCTAACTGGCACACCTGTGTCTCTTGACCCCAGGACTTTTTCTGACTGCTAGAGCTCATTCTGTCTGCATATGCAGTGGGATGGATATGTTGGCAAATTAACTAATCAACCCAATCCTGTGGTCAGGATCATCACTCAACCAATGGCTTATGAGGGCTGTTGGATAAAGAGCCCAGATCTCTTACCCTAGGCTAGGCTAACCTTGAGATGCATATTGTACCCTGTGAGGTTAAGTTCCAGTTGTCTGTAATGGGAACTCATTATAACACACCTGTATTGGCTTCCTTCCCTCCTCTGTTCCACCTCCTTAGTCGGCCACCGTCGTTTCCTGGAACCACCTCCCAAATAAACTACTTGCACTCAAATCCTCATTTCAGGGTTTGCTTTTGGAGGTACCCAAAAGAGATTCAGTTCCTTGACCCAAGGCCTAAACGTATCCAGCTTCAGTGGCAGGTCTTCCTCCATCTTGCATGTGAGAGGAATGGCCGATCAGACCTGTTGCCGTCAAACCCCACCATCATAAATCAGCCTCCCCTTATTCTGATTCCAAGCTCACCAAGCAACCTTCTGATTATAACCCGGATTCCCTGATGGTTTTTCTAGAGAAAAAGAGGGGATATTGACTAGAAGCAAATGTCCAGTCCCCGAGGAGTTCTGTTTTCTCATTGCCAATAGACAGCAGGCAAATAGTTTGCAAAACAAGCTGTTGCAAGCTTGGACATTGAAACTTCGGTGTGAGTGAAATAGAGTCCCTCTCTGTGTTGACAAAAATTGCATTTCTAAGCCCACCAGGCTGGGCCAAGGTGACTTACCCAGGTAGCGGTGGCTTTATAAGGAGTCTAATGGAAGCCAACTAGCCTCCCCTGCCAGCACCCGACCTGACCACATACACAAACCTTCCTACAGGCTTCAGTGGCCATGTTCTACCTCTATTAAGCGAAGCAATAGATGGAATCACACTTTTTAAAAAAGATTTTATTTATTTATTTGACAGAGAGAGACACAGCGAGAGAGGGAACACAAGCAGGGGGAGTGGGAGAGGGAGAAGCAGGCTTCCCGTCAAGCAGGGAGCCCGATGTGGGGCTCAATCCCAGGACCCTGGGACCATGACCTGAGCCGAAGGCAGCCGCTTAACGACTGAGCCACCAAGACACCCCTGGAATCACACTTTTTCAAAGCTTTCTGTTCACTCTTAGCAGAGAAATCTCTGTAGATTATCAAGTTCTGCCCCACCCCCCCCACAGAGTGTTCATAATTCCAAGACCTCCCTTTCCAGTTAGACTTCTCTCTTCTACCTGAGCCATTCTAGACTGCTGGTTATGGGCATGATAATCATAATTCTGGGTTTTCTGAGACAGCCCAGATTTCAAATATTATAAGTGCTAGCCTTAAAATATTTAAAAATCCTTGAAATTCTAAGATTTCAGTGTCTAACTAACCTCTCCCATATTGCATTAACACTGGGAAGTAGCCCAAAACAATTTTTGTAAGATGATGTGTCCTTGATTTTGGTTTGGATCTGAAAGTCCTATTACAAAAGATTCCTGAGTTATGACACACACACACATGCCTGAGCTGTTTCTAGTTCAATCATTCAGACTGTTATATTTTGCCAAAGGAATCCTTTATTCAGAACAACTTGATATTCCTTTTTATACATTGTCTTGTGTGTTTTAAAGAATAAAATCACTTGAATTGAAGTCCCCTTACAACAAAGTGAATTTTCTTAAAAAAGAAAGGAGAAATAACAAGAGAAAGAAAAACCGACGTTCAGAGAACACCAATGGTTCAGTGGCCCCATTGATAGATTCTGGTGGCTGCTGTGGAGCTGTCCACCAAGGAGGTGCTGACAATACCCTAGAGTTGGATAGGGGCTGCCCTCCTCAAGAGTTGTGAAAGAACCCCCTCCACACCCCTACCACCACTCCATCCCCAAAGAAATATAAAGTACTATGAGAACGTAGGTAAACATAGACCAATGTATCCTTGTTGGAATAGGGAAGACAATAATCAGTTGCCAAAGTCTTCTGAACCTTCTCCACTCAAATCCAGATGTATCTGCCCAAGACACCTTTCCTCTGATTCTAAACATTCAGTGCAGTAGTAGCTATAGATGCCTCCAGGGGGTCTTGCATTCCCTACAGATGCTAATTATGGCAGACCTAATAGGAAAACAGGACTAGCTGCTAGAAGGAGATCTACTCACACCCTCCCTCTAAAACACCCTGAAATTCCCCTTATTTCTCCATTTTCCACTCCAAGAGTAAGGACTTGAGGCCCTACCATCTCTCCATACTTGTAGGCCTTGGAGAAAATAATTGATTGCAATTGAAGGGGCAACTGATTGCCTTGGATGTATGTGACAGGCTGGCTGGCTCTGAACAAGTCACTCTTCTCTAGGCTTGGTCTCATCATATGTAAAATGAAGAAATGCCTGGAAATCAGAGCCCTTTTCCTGTCTCCCTGTCCTTGGTCATCTTCCCTCAGTTATATGCCTCCCTACCAGGCTATTCACAGACTTTTTTTTTTTAAGATTTTTTATTTATTTATTTGACAGAGAGAGACACAGGGAGAGAGGGAACACAAGCAGGGGGGAGTGTGAGACGGAGAAGCAGACTTCCAGCTGAGCAGGGAGCCTGATGCAGGGCTCGATCCCAGGACTCTGGGATCATGA
Source organism: Mirounga leonina (assembly GCF_011800145.1). Classification (NCBI taxonomy): domain Eukaryota; kingdom Metazoa; phylum Chordata; class Mammalia; order Carnivora; family Phocidae; genus Mirounga; species Mirounga leonina. Next base: position 6,949,872 of record NW_023270852.1, read on the forward strand.
CCTGAGCCGAAGGCAGACGCTTAATGACTGAGCCACCCAGGTGCCCCTATTCACAGCCTTTTTGCAAAAGATTTCTGCCACTCAAGTTCTCCAACACTAAGGACCCCTGATGTAAACTCTGGGAACGGGTGCCTGGAGTGTGACCACTGTTCTGGAGTATAATGGGGGGTGGTGAGTGGCAAGGGCAAGGAAACTCCAAATGTTGGGGAAATCTTAAAGCATTGTCTGCCTCTCTTTTTTTAAGGATTAGCCTTTATTTTTATAAAAATGATACATGCCTTTAAAGACATATCACTAACTGAAAACAAAAACTACTTACATATACCTTGATCCCATCTTTGTAACAAAACAATGTGTATACACAAAACGTGTACCATCATGTATGAAAAAAGGTAAGAAAGAATGATAATATTGTGGGTAATTTTTATTTTTCTTATTTAGTTATATTCTCTAACTTTTCTACATTGACAATATATTGTTCTTATAATATGAAGGACTTTTTATTAATAAACTTTATTTTTTAGAGAAAAAATGATATGCTTATTATAAAGAATTCACACAATGTTGAAGAGCACAAAAAAGATATTTAAAAATCTTCAAGATCCCACTACTTCAATAGCCAGCACAAGTGAACTTCACTGCAGATAGTTCTGTCTTTCTATATACAGAGAGAAAGATAGATAGATAGTCAGGTAACCAATAAGGGAGAGTGGATGGATAGTTGGATGGATGGATGGATGGATGGATGGATTGATGGATGGATGGGTGGATTGATGAATGAATATAAAGAAATAGTTGATTAAAAAGGGATCATACTTTATATACTATTCAATAAAAGGAGAGGCACCTCACTGGTGGGGTGCCTGGGTGGCTCAGTAGGTTAAGTGTCTGCCTTCAGCTCAGGTCATGATCCCAGGGTCCTGGGATCAAGCCCAGCATTAGGTTCCCTGCTCAGCAGGGAGTCTGCATCTCCTATACCTCTGCTGCTCCCCCTGCTTGTTCTCTCTCTCAAATAAATAAATAAAATCTTAAAAAAAAAAAAAAGGGGGAGAGGAATCTGACTGACTCAGCCAGTAGAGCATGTCACAGGGTCATGAGTTCAAACTCCATGTTGGGTGTAGTGATCACTTAAAAAATAAAAATTTAAAAAGGTATAAAAGTTAATTTTCCTTGAATGTAAAAAAAGACAATGACACTAAAGAAAAGCTAATAGAATTGTTTGACTTCCTTTATTCCCACAAGAGATATTATCTTTCAAAGATACCTCTAAGGTTAAGAAAATATATCATAAAAAATACTAAGAGGCTGGAATCACTATGTTTTTTTTAAACATGCTTCAATGGGGTGACTGGGTGATAGACACTGGGGAGGGTATGTGCTCTGGTAAGCGCTGTGAATTGTGCAAGACTGTTAAATCTCAAATCTGTACCTCTGAAACAAATAATGCAATATATGTTAAGAAAAAAAAAAAGAAGAAGGTAGCGGGAGGGGAAGAATGAAGCTGGGGAAATCGGAGGGGTAGACGAACCATGAGAGACGATGGACTCTGAAAAACAAACTGAGGGTTCTAGAGGGGAGGTGGGTGAGAGGATGGGTTAGCCTGGTGGTGGGTATTGAGGAGGGCACATTCTACATGGAGCACTGGGTGTTATGCACAAACAATGAATCATGGAACACTTCATCTAAAACTAATGATGTAATGTATGGGGATTAACATAAGAATAAAAAAAAATCTTAAACATGCTTCAATTTTAGACAGTATCTAGCAATTGTTTGGCTGCTATGAAAGATAAGGAAATTAACACCCTTACACTTCCTCCCATTTCGCCTCCCCCGCTTCCCGAATATTGTGAGTAATACTGTTTTTTTCTATTTTTGTCTCTTTTTTTTTTTTAAGATTTTATTTATTTGACAGAGAGAAACATAGCGAGAGAGGGAACACAAGCAGGGGGAGTAGGAGAGGGAGAAGCAGGCTTCCCGCAGAGCAGGAAGCCCTATGCGGGGCTCAATCCCAGGACCCTGGGACCATGACCTGAGCCGAAGGCAGACGCCCAACGACTGAGCCACCCAGGTGCCCCTCTATTTTTGTCTCTTAATATGAGTCATTGTCAGTGCATATAATCAGGATTAAATCGTGCATGTAATGGAGAAATGTGTTAAGATGGATGTCTATTATAGACTCTAAAGAATAACAAAAAAAGAGAAAAATTTCAAAATTTTTTGGCTACATAAACATAATAATTTCAACCATTTACGTGAACCTCTGACCTTGTGTGCTTAATTACTATACATCACAAGAATAATTTTATATGATTATCTTCAAATGTCAGGCTTTAAAAATAATAATAAAATTAAATGAGTGAAAAAACTGGATTATCTCTAATGCTTTTTTGCAGCACTATGACTTTTGCCCATCTGAGCCACAACAGAGCCAGACTTGACAATAACAACAATTTCTAGCTTATTCAGCACTTACTGACTGCCAGGCAGGGGTAATTACTTTACAATATATTGGCTCGTTTAGTCCCCCAACATTCCAATGAGGGACATGCTATGTCCTTTATTTTAAAAGTGAGGAAACAGGGGTCTCTGGGTGGCTCAGTCAGTTAAGTGTCTGCCTTTGGCTCAGGTCATGATCCCAGGGTCCTGGGATCAAGCCATGCGTCAGAGCCTGCTTCTCTCTCTCCTCCTGGCTCACTATCTCTCTCTCTCTCTCTCAAATAAATAAAGTCTTTTAAAAAAAAAAAAGGAAATAAATAAGTAAAAGTGAGGAAACTGAGGCAGAGTGGTTAAATAATGCTCAAGATCCCACAACTAGCGAGCAGGGAGCCTAGATTCAAATGGTCTTCCTAGTAAATAGCAGAGCTAGAATTTGAGCATTACAAATTTCCCCAGTCAGTAATTCACTGGTTGTGTGGCCTTGGGTTAATCATTCATCCTCTCTGGGCCATAATGTCTTCTACAAACTAGGGACTAATAAGGATTTCCCTGCCTGTTACCCAGGGATTCACTGGGGACCAAGTGAGCAGTGCCTGGCAAAGAGCTTTATTAAGCAGCAATACCACCTTCTTCTCCCCCTGGGCTCAGTCCAGCTTGCAGCCGGCGGCCTTGGGCAGGACTCGGGCAGGAACCAACCTCTGCTGATGAGAAAAACATCACCACAAGGCCACAAAAACAAAACAGTCCTCTTGCCAGAGGACAGTTAGATGGGATAGGCGGGGAGTTCCAACGGCTGTGAACGCTTTGCTGGTTCATGTGCAGGGTGAATTGGAGCCAGACACCATGTGTTCATTGGGTTCATTGGCAAACTTGCATGGAGAGAATGTCAAGAGGGCCACTGGCTCTTAACCCCACTCCCTCGGGCCAGCTCTTTTCTCTCAGGCCCTGGAGCAGACACTCTTGGCCTGGCTGAGCTCTCAACCTGCCTTTCCAGGTGCGATGCCGAAAAGGTGAGGATCAGAGAAAGGCCATTTCAAAACATCAGGCGGCATGAAGAAGGAGGCCACCAGGCCAGCATTCTGAGCCCTGGAACTCCTAGGAGGCAGGAGAGCTGACTTCTGGCCCAGACTCAAAACAATGACCTTGGGCAAGTCCCTTTTCCCCTCAGGGTTTGTTTTTTTTTTTTCCCCATCTTTAATACAGGGCTTCCTGGATATTTTCCCAAAGCCCTTCTAACTCTGCCCTCATGCTGGATTTTCTGGGGAGAGGTGCAGCACAGATATGACTGGCTGTGATTTATCTGGGAGATGGCCAGACAGAGAGGAATCAAGCAAGAATCTAGAGACCGCAGACTAAGATAAAGTGCAGTTGAAGGGACGCCTGAGTGGGTCAGTCAATTAGGTGTCCACCTTCGGCTCAGGTCATGATCCCCGGGTCCTGGGATCAAGTCCCGTTTTGGGCTCCTTGCTCAGTGGGGAGCCTGCTTCTCCCTCTGCCTGCAGCCCTCTCTGCTTGTGCTCTCCCTCTCTCTCTCTCTCTCTGGCAAATAAATAAATAAAATTAAATTAAAAGTGCAGTTGAAGAACTCTGGCTGACAGTGTAAATTTATAAAGCCACAGCCCTTGGTTTTGTAGGGCAAAGAGGAAAAGACAGCACAGCCCAGAGGAGCATCTGGGGACAGGGGTTTTTAACCAGTGGTCACTGGGATCCTCTATTTTATATATTATGCAAGGCACAGGAGAGACAGAGGGAAAGAGAAGCTCCAGGAGCTCCCAAGATGAATAAGACATGGTGGCTGCCCTCATAGGAATTATAATCTAGGATAAGAGATAGTTGTGGACAGAGTTGAGGAAGGAAGGGGGTGTGAAGCTGTTCTCAAATCCTGTGCTGGGTGTCGCATGGTCAAAAGTGAAGATCCTCCCTGGTTTGGGGGTTGGAAAGCTAGCTAGGTAGGAGGGATACTCTAGGATACCATCCCAGAGCCTTTGCAGAAAGGACCAAGCTCAGAAGCTCTAGGAATCAGATGTCACTCCAGTTTCACACCACAGTCAAGCCCTGTTTCTCTAAAGGATGGTCACAGCTCCCCTCCCGACTGCCCAACTCCAGCCCAAAGGCCTCATAAACTTTCAGAAGAAGCCAAGATTCACAAACCTATTCCCAGACTCATCACTTACCTCATTACCCACTGGGCTTCTCTCTGAGAGCCGGGTCAGGGTAGGAAAGAAGCCAGATATTCCCACTAGATTATCAAGAACAAGGCTGTTCCTGTCTTACTGGCTTTCTGCGCTCTTCTGTGGGTTTATCATGTTGGCTGGCCAGATAGGAACAGGGGCAGCTCATCTGGGACTTGCCCCCTCAGCCCTGGAATGTTGACTACGTGCTGTGGGTCCACCTATGCAGGCCTCCTTCTGGAGCAAATCTGAAAGGCCTCTGTGACTCAGGACTTTGTAAAGGTGACAAAAGGATCATTTGAAAGACCTGCACCCATCCTATGTTATCAACCATATATTAGTGTATTAATTATATGTGTATACATATATATACACATACATGTATACATATTACACATATGTATTATACAACTTACATTATGATGTGATACACATTACATTATATAGTGTGTGTGTACTCATGCACAGCAGTCCTAGCCTCTTAAACTGGGAGTTTAAGATTAACTACCAATCCCTCCTCACAAGTACCGGATCCAGGTGGAGTTTCTTTGCTAGTCTTACCTGGTCTTCTTGCCATGACCTGACAGTGTATCACCTGCTCACTCACCTCTCTACCTGTTGATCCACACCCCACACAGACTCACACTAAACCTCCCGAGGCAAGTCACTTCCTTCTAGCAGATTCCATTTACTAACTGATGACAATTCCCCATGTCCCCTTTTTTTAATTTTTATTTTTAATCGTGGTAAAAAAAAAAAAAGGCACATAACATAAAATTTACCATCTTAACCATTTTTCAGGGTACTTTCAGGAGTGGTAAGCATATCCACATTGTTGTTCCCCACCTCTCCTTTTGTCATTACCTGGAACTCAGTCTTGAAGGGCCAGAGGCCTCATTCATTGTAACTAGATCACTTCCAGGGATTTGACTCCTATCTGTAGAGACTGCTGCATGTGGGGAGCTCAAGTGCAGGAGGTTCGTACTTCACCTCAAATGCATTTGGCCAATAGCTCTTATAAATTATCTGTACATTTTGCTGACTCCGTGGATAAAAGCAGGTCAGTTTTTGCAGCCAGGAGCCTTAGGCCAGGCTGTGGCATGGGCTCTCTTCCAGGGGACCTGGTCTCACAAAGGGATCAGACCTACATGTACTGATAACACAACTGGAATTGGGTCCTCCAGTCAGATGGGAGGACCAGAGGACTCTGCCTTTAAGAATGGAAGGTGTCAGGGTGCCTGGGTGGCTCAGTCATTAAGCGTCTGCCTTGGGCTCAGGTCATGATCCAGGGGTCCTGGGATCGAGCCCCGCATTGGGCTCCCTGCTCAGGGGGAAGCCTGCTTCTCCCTCTCCCACTCTCCCTGCTTGTGTTCCCTCTCTCGCTGTCTCTCTCTGTGTCAAATAAATAAATAAAATCTTTAAAAAAAAAAAAAATAGAAGGTGTCAGGGCGCCTGGGTGGCTCAGTTGGTGAAACGTCTGCCTTTGGCTCAAGTCATGATCCCAGGATCCTGGGATCAAGTCCTACGTCAGACTCCCTGCTCAGCAAGGAGTCTGCTTCTCCTTCTCCCTCTCCCTCCGCCCCTCCCCCTCTTGTGCTCTCTCTCTCTCTCTCTCTTTTTCTGTCATCAGTTTAATAAATAAAATCTTAAAAAAAAAAAAGAATGAAAGGTGTCTGCCCATGTGGTCCCTGCTTTGACTTTTGGGAAAAGTGCTTGGAGGAAACAAGTTATATAATGTGAGTTTCTTAATCTATAAAATGGAAGTTACATCCACCTTATAGATTATTTCAGAGCTTGAAAATTATGATGTACATGGGCGCCTGGGTGGCTCAGATGGTTAAGCGTCTGCCTTCGGCTCAGGTCATGGTCCCAGCGTCCTGGGATCGAGTCCCGCATCAGGCTCCCTGCTCCTTGGGAGCCTGCTTCTCCCTCTGCCTCTCTCTCTCTCTCTCTCTGTCTCTCATGAATAAATAAATAAAATCTTAAAAAAAAAAAGAAAAAAGAAAATTATGATGTACATAAACTATTTACTCTGAAGTCAGACATAGCAAGTGCTTAATAAGAGGAAGAACAGTATTTGTTGTTAATATTATTGAACCCCAAAATTCCCCCAAGCCCTGCAAGGCTACAGGCCTGAGTGAAGATGCTTTAACAGCAATAGTTCTGATTTCACCAGCTTATTGCTCCCCCTTGATAACTTAGGCCCTCAATCCTATGGAATGTGTCCCCCGGGGGGTATCTCTGTTCACCTATCTCTGACATCCATTACTCTACAAGGCTCTGGCTTCTGAGGCAGCTCTTCACACCCAGCACCACCACAGGTGTGCTGGGTTTCTCATGGTGTCACACCAGCGCTCTCTCTCTCTCTCTCTCATGGTGAACAAAGGTGTCCCAAAGCATTGTGGCTGGTACACCAATGTTTTACATTCTTTGTAAAATGGCTTCAGCGTTTGCTTAGAACTCCTCGTTCATCGCAAGACAGGCTTGAGCAGTCTCTTGGGACTGGGTTAAGAGACATTTCTAGGTGCTAGACACCAAGCTGTGTTCATATTTCCTGCCCTCTCCTCCCCTGGATTGAGTGCTGTTCTGAGAGGTTCCTCAGCAACCATGCACAAAGGCATGGGACAGATCTGTCCCAGAGCAAGGGACACAACCAGGCCAAGCAGAGATCTAGCGTCATTATCATACTGTGCTTTGATATCCAAAAACACAACCTCCCTAGCACCTGGCCTGGATTAGTTATTTATTGCTGCATAATGAGTTATTCCAAACTTACTAGCTTAAAACAATAAGCATTTATTATGGAATCAGGAATTCAGAAGAGGCTTAGCAAGGTGGTTCTAGATCAGGGTCTTTCGTAAAGTTGCAGTCAAGGCATCAGCTAGGGCTGCAGTCTTTGAGGCTTGATTGGGTCTGGAGCATCAAGCTTACTCATTGGGCAGGAGACTTTAGCTCCTTGTCGCATGGACCTCTCCATAGTATCATGACATGACTTCCCCAGAGTGAATTATCAAAAGAGAGAGAGAGTAACCAAGACAGAAATTGCAGTTGTTTATACGCTAATCTTGGAAGTGACATACCACCACTTCTGCCCGATTCTATTGATCACACAGACCTACCCTGGTACCAGGTGGAAGAAAATGGCACAAGGGTGTGAATGCCAGGAGGTGGGCATCACCAGAGCCATCTTGGAAGCTGGCTACCACACACCCTCTGCGTGCTCCCACTCCAGCTCTACAATCTTGCCTGAGGAGAACCCACTTCTCTTCATGGTCAAAGAGGAGACTTCAGGGACCCTGAAGATGGAACTAAGCTGTGACAAGGTAGCACTGGGATCCAGGAATATGTTTGCAAAGAATAGGAACCAGGAAAAGAGAGAGCAGGACAGAGGAGGACAGAAGTAAATCAAGTGGTGCAGAGTCTTGAAAAAAAAAATAGAAAGAAAGCAGGTCTTGCAATATTGTGGAACAGTGAAACCTGGGATTCCATAGGACAACTGGATCTTCAGTGAGGTAAGATTGATAGAAAGAAGTGGTTTAAAACAACAAAGGTTTATTTCCCCCTATGCTATTGGTTCATGACTAGAGGTTCTGCTCCATATCTCCTCACTTGGGAACTTAAGCCAATAGATCAGCCATCTTCTTGAACACTGCCTAAACCATTGCCAGAAAGAGAGCTCTGAAGGGTCTTGTATTGGCAACAAGATGCTCTGGACCAGAAGTGATGTATACGCCTTTCGTCCACAGCCCATTGGCCATAAATGGTCACTTGGGCTCCAGCCAGCCACAAGGGTGCCCAGAAGTGCAATCTTACCACATGCTTGGAATGGAGAACTGAAATATTTGGCAAATGACACTCATGATTCCTCAAACTCTAAGAGAGGAACAAACTTTCCAGAGAGTAAGTCAGGGAAGGGCTGAGGGCTGGATCCTGGGACCTAGCCTGGAGTATGGCAAAATGAGGCTTTTCCAGGGCTGTGTTCTGAAAGACTCTCTGCAGTTACTCCATCACCTCTGGGCTCAACTCATCCTTTACTGCCTCACATAGTCCAAAGGAGCAAGCATCTCGAGTCCTCCGTGTCAGGCCTGGGTCATTCCCTGGCTTTCCCCTTACACTGCACCCCTCCCTCCCCCAGCCCTTTGATCCCAGAGGAAGATGCCTAGACACCAGGTCACATACCCACCAAACTTCATGCTCCAAAACATGGCCACACCCCTGGGATCCCTGGGGACTGCCTCAACACACTTCCTAGAGATGAGTATACCTCTAGCCCTAGCCTAACCACCTAACCATGGTTCCCAGGAAGATAGATCTCGAACATGCTCCCATCAGACCTGAGAGGTCCTGGGAGAAGTGAGGTCCTTTCCTGTCTAGGCCCCACTTCTCTGCCTTTTGATTAGAAGCTCAAGTTCTCACCCACACTAGCCAGCCCAGTCAACCCACCCCAGGCAAATGTACCATGTCTCCAGCAGGCCTTTCACAAAGGGACCTGGAAGGGGCTGTCAGACAAGACATTGTAATACTTGGGCTTGTTTCCCCGACAGACTCCACATGACCTCCTCATGTTTTGTTCGTTTGTCTTTACATTCTCACTTCCAAAAACATCTCAGGTTAGAGCTGGTTTGGTTATTGGCGAAGCTTACAGACTCCATTCCCTCACTCACATATTAAGAAACATCCATGGCACTCAACCCCAACTTCTTATCCTCTCCCCTAAGCAATCCCTGATGAGCATACAACACAAGTGAAATCAGAGTCCTTGCCAGACAAAACAAGATTTCTAGCTTCCCCTTCTACCAGACTGTGTCCTAGCCCCTCCAGGGGAGAAATTCTGGGGCCAACAGTGCCTCTAAGGCCCAAGGCATTCAGAGATCAACTTTCCAGAACGGGCACATCCACAGAAACTCAGGACATTTGTCACATGAACTTTGTCATTAGGTTTTATGCTCAGGTGCCAATCTCATCTCCTGGTTCTTGACTGAAAACAGTTACAATGGTAATGACCCAGGAGGAGGCAGAGAGAACCTCTGAATGGGGCAGCCAGGAACTCTTCTTGGGTTAGGTGGTATTTAACTTGGGTCTTGATATTCGGGAAGATTCTCAACACATGATGACGAGAAGGGAAGAGGTTAGTTTAAGGGAACAGCATGAACAAAAGCAAGGAGGTGAAACTTCGGCTGACTGACAGAATAAGTGCAATAGAGCAGTGGAGGTAAGGCTGGAAAGACAGCCTGAAAACTGATCATAGAGAGTCTTGATTGTCAGCTAAGAAGTTACCTTGATGCATAGGAGAGATACGGTAATAATCAGAAAAGGGGCGCCTGACTGGCTCAGTCAGAAGAGCATGTGACTCTTGACCTCGGGTTCATGAGTTCAAGCCCCACATTTCGTATAGAGATTATAAATCAATAAATCAAAAAAAAATTTTTTTAAGAATAAAGAAGTAGCATAAGTAACATACACAGAATATTTACTAGGTTAGGCATTAGGCCAAATGCTTTATATGCATTATTATCTCACAGCAATCTAACAAGTATATCTGTTATTTTCCTATTTTAAAAGATGAGGAGGGGTGCCTGAGTGGCTCAGTCATTAAGCATCTGCCTTCGGCTCAGGTCATGATCCCAGGGTCCTGGGATCAAGCCCCACATCGGGGTCCCTGCTCAGTGGGAGGCCTGTTTCTCCCTCTCCCACTCCCCCTGCTTGTGTTCCCTCTTCTGCTGTCTCTCTCTGTCAAATAAATAAATAAAATCTTAAAAAAAAAAAAAAAAAGAGGAGGAAAAATGGCTCAGGAAAGTCACATTACTTGTCCAGGATCACACAGCTAGTAAGTGACATACCCAGGATACAAACCCAAATCTGCCTGACTCAAGATGCAATACTCTTAACCACTAAATGAGATTAAAGAGTGACAAACAACATACTTACAAAAGTGCCTCCCCATGGCCTTGGCCTTAGATGGCATCAGGGGCGAATGGCAAGAAAAGTGTCAGCCTGAGCCAGACAATTAACTGCCTAGCTCAGGCCTCACCACCTGGTGTCGTTCACAGCTGACAGCTGAACAGAAAGCCTGGACATACAAATTGTCTCAGGTGGCAGGAAAGGACAGGGAAGCAGCGGCGGGGGGGGGGGGGGGGGGTGCGAGCGTAGAGGTGTAAGTCATAGGCACCTCTTGGGCCACATCTGTCTCTGGGGACACCATATTCATGTTGGACAAAGGTCCAGACTAAATGTGCCCACTTCCTCATTCTGGGATTCACGTCCTGTCACAGCACACCAGATCTCCTCAGAGGTGCCCTTTGGTATAAAGGTGATTTGTGTTTCCCCCATAAGGGCAGAGCCATTTGGGTCTATTCTAGCATTTTCTTCAGAGGCAGCCAGAACAACTCATTGCCTCACTACAACACCCCCTTCAAACCAGTTGCTCTGGAGAATTCCCAAGGACTTCAAGACATCCGTGAACACTGAACTTGTGAAAGTGAGTCCCATTCTCCACACCTCTGGCTGCAGGAAGCCATGACAAGGACAGACATCGTGGCCAGAGGGCAGGTGAGGGCAGCAGAGAGCTGGCAGCCGAAGCTCAGGAGAGAGCTCTGAGTGCAGCTGGGAGAGAGCTCCAGGAGGAAGTGGGAGGAGCCCATGGAGAACCACCATCTGCCAAGGAAATCCCCTCCTCTGGGTTCACACAGAGGGCAGCTCAGGTCGAAGCTCAGATGCTAGGGGAGCTCACTGGGAAGTCAGCCTGAAGGAAAAGGGGAAGCGGAAAGATGCCAGAGACAACAGCACTGAGAGTCAAGAAGAGGGCCCAGAACATGCTAGAGGTCGCCAGCGTCCTGGAGTAGCTCTGAATACAGGCCAGCCCTGTTCTCGCCAGCCAGGAGAACAGAGAGGAATTTAGGCAAAAAAGCAAAGAAGAAAGGCTGCCTGGTTCATTTTATGAGGTCATCATAATCCTAATAACAAAACCTGTCAAGAACAGCATATACACAAAAACAAACAACAGTGCCTAACTTTTAAATGTGGACAGAAAATTTTTGAGAAAACCTGAACAAACTGGATTAAAGGACATTAAAAAATCATCCATGGTAGCCAAACAGGTTTATTTTAGCAATGTAGAAATCATTTGGCATTCAGAAATGTATTACAATTATACAGTTCATCAATAAGAAAAGTAAATCACCCAAATCTAGATTCTGAAAAGCATTTGCTAGAATTCTACATCCATTTCTGTTTTTTGGTTTTTTTTTTTAACCTTTACTTGTAGGAAGAGTAGGATAATCTCTTAACATAATGAAGAGCAGCAATAAAATTGAAATACTAGAGACTGCTCCATTAAAATCAGTAACCAAAAAAGGATGCTCAGTCTCACCATTATTATTTAATATTATTCTAGGAATTAAGGCTAATGCAATAAAGGAAGGCATAAAACAAAAACAAAAGGTGCTAAGGCGAAACTGTCATTATCTATTAAGGCTATACCTTAGTTATCAATGCTATATACTAAAATTCCAAGATAACTTCCAGAAATGAAACAATAGTTAAAAAGAGCTTTTTTTTTTTTTTTAAGATTTTATTTATTTCTTTGAGAGAGGGAGACAGCACAAACAAGGCAGGAGGGGAAGAGGCGAGGGGAGGGGCAGAGGGAGAGGGAGAAGCAGACTCCCCACTGAGTGGGAAGCCCAATGTGGGGCTCAATCTCAGGACCCAGGGATCATGACCTGAGCCAAAGGCAGACACTCGACCAACTGAGCCACCCAGGCATCTCTAAGGAGAGCTTTTTAAAAAGCACTCATAATAAAAGAAATGTGAGTTAAAATAATACACTATGTAAAATGTAAACTTTTTTAACCTCTAGAATATTAACATTCAAAAAATTTGAAAACATGTCACTGATAAGAGTGTGGGTAGACCGTTACCCTCATACACTGTTAATGGTATTATATATTGCTACAGTCTCTAATGGAGAGCAATACTCTGTGATAATACTTAAAAATTGTAAGTGCACATGCCTTTTAATCCAGAAATTCCTTTTCTAGGAATTTATCCTGCAGATATCCTTGTATATATGTAAAAAAATGTGTTGCAATGTTACTCTTATTTATTGTTATCACATAAGAAAATGGAAAGAAATCTATCAATAGGAAATTGTTCAGTAAATTATGGTATCCACTCAATGGTATATTATGCAGCTGTAAAAAATGATAAGGAAGGTTTACGTCCTGAAATAGAATGAATTCCAAGATACAATGTGTTTTTGTTTGTTTGTTTTTAAAGATTTAATTAATTTATTTGAGAGAGAGCACGAGTAGGGGAGGGAGGGTTAAAAGGAGAGGGGAAAGCAGACTCCCCGCTGAGCAGGGAACCTGATACTGGGCTCAATCCTGGGACTCTTGAATCATGACCTGAGCCAAAGGCAGAACGCTTAACTGACTGAGCCACCCAGGCGTCCCCCCAAGATGCAATAAGTGAAAATGCAAAGTACATAAGACTGTGCATAGTTTGCAACCAATTGTGTGTATATATTTATACTTTTTAAGCACGAAAAATTATATTTACATATTTACTAATCTATGCGTAAAATATCTATGAATAAATGCACAAAAACAACAACAACAAAAACCTAGCAATTGGTGCACCTGGATGTCACAGTCAATTGAGCGATGGCCTCTTGTTTTCTGCTGAGGTCATGATCTCAGAGTCATGAGATCCAGCCAGGGGTAGGGCTCCGAGCTCAGCACAGAGTCTGCTTGGGTTTCTCTCTCCCCCTCTCTTTGTCCCTCCCCCTGCTCTCTCTCTCTCAAATAAATAAATAAACCTTTAAAAACAAACAAACAAACAAAAAACAGGGCGCCTGGGTGGCTCAGTCGTTAAGCGTCTGCCTTCAGCTCAGGTCATGGTCCCAGGGTCCTGGGATCCAGTCCTGCCTCGGGCTCCCTGCTCAGCGGGAAGCCTGCTTCTCCCTCTCCCTCTGCTACTCCCCCTGCTTGTGTTCCTGCTCTTGCTATCTCTCCCTCTGTCAAATAAATAAATAAAATCTTTAAAAAAAAAAAAACAACTAGCAACATTTATTGTATCTGTATACCCTTTTCTATGATTTGAGTTTTAAGCCAAGTAAGTATATTACCTATTCATAAATACATTTAATATAAAGAAAGAAGAGCTGGGGGAAATGTTTACAAGAAGAGTATTGAAGATTCTTTGTTTTGCCAGATAGAAAATATACTTAAACTATTATTAAACATTACAAAACTTCGTAATGGCGAAAGTACTGACAAACATGCAAATTACTAATTTTGGATATGATAAAGGACACATCAGAAATTAATGGGGAGCTTTCCTGCCCCTCCCCCCGCCCCCGGCGGCCCCCCCCCCCCCCCCCCCCCCCCCGGTCCAGTGTGTCTCTGGCTGCACCGCACTGGCTCGGAGCTCCTGGCTCCTGCTAAGCTAGCGCCGCTCTCCTCTCTCCAGCCGCTCTCGAGATCCTCTAGCGTGACCTCATCAGCCAGGAGGGGATGTCCTCAGACAACTATAAGATCTGGGAGATCGTGTTCGGCGGTGCCTGGAGGTGGAGGGGAAAGTTGGTCAGTAGGACAGAGGGTAACACTGATAACTTGTTAGTTGGTGGAAATGCCTCTGCTGAAGGCTCCGAGGTTGAAAGTACCGAAAGCGCAGTCATCACTGCTGTTGATATTGTCCTGAACCATCCCTTTCAGGAAACCAGCTCCACAAAAGAAGCCTACAGGCACTACATCAAAGATGTAATCAATCAAAGGCAAACTTGAAGAACAGAGGCTTCTATGACAGGAACTGCAGAACACAACAAACACAGCCTCGCTAATTTCGAAAACTACCAGTTCTTTATTGGAGAGAATATGAATCTAGATGGCATAGTTGCTCTGCTGGACTACCTTGAGGATGGAGTGACCCCATATATGATTTTCTTTCTTTTTTTTTTTTTAAGATGTATTATTGATTTGAGAGAGCAGGGTAGAGGGGCAGAGGGAAGAGGAGAGAGAGAATCTCAAGCGGACTCCCCACTGAGCGTGGGGCCTGAGGGGGGGTCCAATCCCACAGTCCTGACACCATCACCTGAGCTAAAACCGAGTCCCACCATCACTTAAGGGACTCAGCCACCCACGCAGCCCCATACATGATTTTCTTTAAGGATGGTTTAGAAATGGAAAAAATGTTAACAATTTGGCCATTACTTTGGATGTATCACCTGTTGTCATAACTGACTGCTACTCTTCATCCACACAACACCAGGACTTAGACAAATGGGACTGATGTCATCTTCAGCTCTTCATTTATTTTGACCTTGATTTATTTGGAGCAAAGGCATTTTTGTTAAGAAAAAAACATGTCACATAGGTTGTCTAAAAATAAAATGCATTTAAACTCATTTGAGAGAATGCCTCTTAGTTTCATACATTTTTACATCCACCCTGTGTAGTGTCCTGGAGAAGCTAGAGCCTGGTTGGAGACTGCTGCTAGAAAGCATAAGACCTGCAGATAACTCCTGCAGTTAAAACTACTTCTGGGACTGGAATATAAAAAACAAGAACCAAAAATCTTAATTCTGAGTTCAAGTAAAGGGAAGGGCCATGCTCATAGCTGTGCCAACATTTAAAGTGGATTCCTCACACAGTTCATCACCTACAAATGGGAAGTAGTTAACTCTGGAAGAGATTACCAAAAGAATAAAAAGAGACTAATACAGTTGGAAGCAGAAAGAAAGAAAGAAAGAAAGAAAGAAAGAAAGAAAGAAAGAAAGAAAGAAAGAAAGAAAGAAAGAAAGGAAGGAAGGAAGGAAGGAAGGAAGGAAGGAAGGAAGGAAGGAAGGAAGGAAGGAAGGAAGGAAGGAAGAAAGAAAGAAAGAAAGAAAGAAAGAGAGAAAGAGGAAGAAAGAAAGAGGGGGGGGAAGGAAGGAAAGAAGAGAAAAGAAATTAATGGAAAATGTCAACTTATTCAACAAATAGGAAAAATAACTGGCAAAAAAGTCATATTCTCACCTGCCACCATACACCCAAATAAATTCCAGATTATTTAAATTTTTAATATGAAAAATAAAACTATACAAAACTGGGTGAAATATGTGAATGGTTAACTGATCTTCAGATACTGATGGATTTTCTGTTAAGTCAACCTCCCATTTCCTGGGATAAACCCCACTTGGTCATGACATGCTATCATTTTCATATTCTGTTGGTTTCAGTTTGCTGGGATGCTAAGAATACTTTTTATCTCTGTTCAAGAGAGACATTGTTCTTAAGGGTTTTTTGGGTTGTTTTTTTTTTTTATCTCTGTCTGGTTTTGGTATCAAGATAACACTGACTTCCTAAAAGGAGTTGGGTAGTTTTTTTGTTTTTTTGTTTGTTTGTTTGTTTTTAAGATTATTTATTTATTTATTTGACAGAGAGAGAGAGAGAGAGCACAAGCAGGGGGAATGGGAGGGTGAGAAGCTGGCTCCCAGCTGAGCAGGAGCCTGATGCAGGACTCAATCCCAGGACCCCAGGACCATGACCTGAGCCGAAGGCAGATGCTTAACTTACTGAGCCACCCAGGTGCCCCAAGTTGGGTAGTTTTCCTCCTCCATTTTTTTAAATGAGCTTATATACAATTAGTATTACTTCATTCTAAATATCTGATAGCATTCATCCATTAGCATAAAGTTGTTTATAAGATTCTCTTATTAATTTTTTTTAATCTATAGGATCTGGGGCACCTGGGTGGCTCAGTCAGTTGAGTGTCTGACGCTTGATCTCAACTCAGGTCTTGATCTCAGGGGTGTGAGTTCAAGTCCCACATTGGGCTCCATGCTGGGTGTGGAGCCTACCTAAAAATAAAATAAAATAAAATACCTGTTTTCACTTATTAAAAAATAAATAAAATTTAAAAATAAACAAATAAATCTGTAGGATCCATAATGATATCTCCTCTTTCATTCTTAATGCTGGTAATTTGTATCTCTCTCACTGGTCTTGTTAGAGGTTTATCAATTTTACTGATCTTTTCAAAAAACAAGCTTTTAATTCATTTACTCTCTATCATTTTTCTGTGTTCTATTTCGTTGGCTTCCACCAATTGTCTCAATTATTTCCTTCTACTTATTTTATGATCAATTTGCTCTTCATTTTCTGGGTTTTTTTTTATGATGGAAGCTTAGATCACTGATTTTTAGATCTTTATTCTCTAATATCAACATTTAAAGCTAAAATATATTTAAAAGCACTACTTTAGCTACATACCACCAATTTTGATTGTCGTGTTTTCATCATCATTCAATTCAAAATATCTTATAATTTCCCTTCTTTGACCTGTGGATTATTTAGAAGAGTGTCATTTAATTTCCAAATATTTGGATTTTCCAGTTATCTTTTTGTTATTGACTTCTAATTTAATTCATTTTTAGAGAATGTACTCTCTGCAATTTCAGTTCTTCTAAATTTATTGAGACTTATTTTATGACTTATAATGTGTTCTGTCTTGGTTAATGTTCCACCTGCACTTGCAAAGAATATGTGTCTGTTGTTGTGGGGTGTTAATGTTTTATAAATGTCAGATAAGTCCAATAGGTGGATGGTAATCAAATTTCCTGTATTCTTTTTTTTTTTTTTAAGATTTTTATTTATTTGCGAGAGAGACAATGAGCGAGAGAGAGCATGAGAGGGAGGAGGGTCAGAGGGAGAAGCAGACTCCCCGCCGAGCAGGGAGCCTGATGTGGGACTCGATCCCGGGACTCCAGGATCATGACCTGAGCCGAAGGCAGTCGCTTAACCAACTGAGCCACCCAGGCACCCCAAATTTTCTGTATTCTTACTGATTTGTCACATAAACAACCGAGAATGGCGTGCTTATCCTTTCATTTTTGTCTGTTTCTACTTCATATATTTTGAAGCTTTCTTATTGGGTATATACATATTTAGAATTATGTCTTCATGATGAACTGACCATTTCATCATTAGGAAGTGTCCCTTACTAACCATAGTAATAGTTGGTCATGAAGTCTACCTTCTTTGATATTAATACAGTTACTCCAGTTTTCTTATAAGTATATATAAGTATATATAGTATATATATATATATGTATATAAATATCTTTTTGTATTTACTATTTTCTATAGTATATATCTTTTTCTGTTTTTGACTGGAGTGTCTAAACCATTTATGAGTACTTCTAAATGCATGGGCTTAAATTTATCATCTTGTTGTTTTCTACTTGTCCCATTTGTTCTTTGTTGTCTCTTTTTTTGTTTATTTTCCTCACGTCTTTTTGAATACTTGATAGCTTTTTCAGTATTCCATTTTATCTTCACTTACTTGGAGTTTTTAAGCTACACTTATTTGGAGATTTGTTTGGTTTTTGCCTTTTGTTTTGTTTTATTTTTGGTTTTTGCCTTTTGAGTTGTCTGGTTTTAAGTGGTTGCTTAAGATAAATATATACATATTTATCCTATCACAGTCTACCTTCAAATAATATACTACTTCATGTATAACATTGATCTTACAACCGTATGCTTCTATTTCCCCATCCCATCCCTTGTGTTATTGTGGTCAGACATTTTATTTCTATATAAGTTATAAGCACCATGATACAGTGTTATTATTTTTAAACAGTGAATTATCTTTTAATAAAATGTTAAAATGAGGGAAAATTATTTTCTAAAACCCAGGACCCTGGGATCATGACCTGAGCCAAAGGCAGACGCTTAACCCTCTGAGCCACCCAGGGGCCCCTATTTATTTATTTTTCTAAAGACCTTATTAGTTATTTGAGAGAGAGAGAGAGAGAGAGAGAGAGACGCCGGGCTCTATCCTGGGACTCCAGGATCATGACCGAAGGCAGAGGCTTAACCGACTGAGCCACTGAGGCACCCCTAAGCCATTTTAAAGGACATTTTTCATGGATAGAGAATTTTAGATTGACAGATGTTCCTGTTAGTACTTTAAAGATGTTGTTTAAAACAATGGCTTAGTTTGGGTTTTTTTTACCCTATCTTATCAGTTTTTATTCCTCTGATAGAAATTTTCCAAAGTGTGGGGCCCTGTCTTTAAGTGGCACCCAGGTTACTCAGTTTCAAGAGTTCATGTTCGAAGAGGCTAGAGTGCGTTGTACTTTTAGGCCTTACCCTAAAAGCCCTTTGTTCTCATCCTTGACTGCAGTGGGCAAAGTCCTTCCAGTTTTAGCAGCTGCTCTCAAATTGACCTTATGTACCTTGCATCATGTCTGATACTGTCTCATCATTGTTCAGGTCCGGGCGCCTGGGTGGCTCAGTTGGTTAGGCGACTGCCTTCGGCTCAGGTCATGATCCTGGAGTCCCGGGATCGAGTCCCGCATCGGGCTCCCTGCTCGGCAGGGAGTCTGCTTCTCCCTCTGACCCTCCTCCCTCTCACGCTCTCTGTCTCTCATTCTCTCTCTCTCAAATAAAAAAGAAAAAAAAATAATTGTTCAGGTCCATCAGGTGCCCTGTGGCTTCCCTCTGCTCTCTCTTGCACAGATGCCCATAATACATCATGGTTGTCGGTGCTTGTAATTTGTCACTTAGTTTTGTTGTAAATGTCGTTGCTAGGTTTTTAATTTGGTTAACCAGTTGCTCTGTTTTCATATGATGATTCAAGAAGATTCAAGTCTAGGCTGCCCCAATCCTGCCATCTTCCCAGGATTCTAACATGTATCATTTTTAAACCAGAGGAAAGGTAGGGAACCTTAGATATTCTGAAGTACCTTTTACATTCTTTTTGGAATTTAACCACAGCAATAGGAAATTGTACAAAATAAATTGATTGACATGAGGAACAGCACGCAACACATTCACACTAATAATGTATGTAGCATTTTGCATGCTTCTTTTTTATAAAGTTATTTATTATGTGTTTGGTACATAATCTTCACAGTGATCTTTTTAGTTGTTTCAGAATATTCCATTGAGTAGAAGTACCAAAATTTACTCAGCCTGTCCCTTATTGTTGGCCATGTGAGCTGTTTCCATTTTTCTGCTGTCTCAGATAATGTTGTCATAAATACCTTTGTGCACTTAGATTTTTGTTTTGGTTGAATTATTTCCTTATGATGGAATCCCAAGAGTAGGATTACTGGGTCAAGGGTAGGAATATCTCCCTGGGTCTGACAATGTATAATCTGAAAATGTGTTTTGAGAATTATTTTTCTTATTATAGGGGAAAGGTTAAGACTCAGTTGTTGATAGTAAGGATCACATGAGGGCAGTAGGACTATTTCCCAGGATCGCTGTTATGCTATCCTTTCTCCCAGTCATCAGTCTTTCCTGTTCATTTTACTCAACTTTGATTTTTCATTCATTTAAGCAACATATGTTGATGGCCTACCATGTGTCAGACACTGTGATTTCTCTCCCCCACACTAGTGTGAATCCCACAAGTATGCGTAGTGTTCTGTTCAAGGACTGATCCAACACACATGATACAAAGGGGCCCAATCCAGGTATGCACTGGCCTAGATTCACTGTGAGCATGAAGGGTGCTATGGACTGTCTTCATTTGACCCCTCCTGACATATCTGAGACTGTTCAAAGAACCCTGGAATATCTGGCCTGGAGAGATCTGGTATCAGCAATCCATCTTCCTCCCAGGCAAGATTAACCCTATTCTAGGGCAGATTTGAACAGAAAGAGGAAGACCTAAGCAATTTCAATGCACTAGCTGGTATAGCTGCCCAGAAAGAATCTTGTTGTTTTTATCAAAAAACAAAAACAAACAAACAAAAACTAGGAAGCTGGAAATAACGCCCATGGCCTCCTAGCCTCAACCTGCCAGCTATGTTGATTCAGTCCATACACTTGCCTTTTTCAGCCTCAGTCCCCCCGAAGGGGGCGACTTTCCATTGCCCCCTGAAACTGAGTGTTGCCCTGAGCCCAAGTCCTCTCGTCTTGGGTTCTGGTTGTGGTTACAAGTCCCTGTCTGCTCTGGCCGACACCCTCCCACAGTGGGGCCAAACCCTGCTCTACAACTCCCAGCCCCTGGCTGTGTTTGTGTGTTCCATGGCCTGAGTGTTGAAAACCAAGATTCTGTGCTTGTCTCTACCTCATGCTCCACAGCTGCACTCTAACACTGGATGGATCCCTGCAGTCGCAAGCCTTGCCCCAACCTGGCTACAATTCACCAGAGCTTTAGAGCCCCTGCCAGGACCAGTTAACTCCTGGGGCCCATCCCATCTAGTCCACGTTGCTGAGGAGCCTGCATAACTCGTGTTCAAGCCTGCTGAGTTAATAATCATCTTCCCAACCACCATGTTTTACAGGTAAGGAATCAAGTGCCAGAGAGTAAAAGTGACTTTGCAAAAGTGAAACAGCAAGTTTGTGTCAGATCTAGGCCTAGAGCTCAAGGTTTCTCATTCCTAACAGGAAACAAGTGGGTGGAATACCAGAGAAGAAATTTAGGAATAGATTCCAAAGCAGAAGTCCAATTATAAGTCCTGAGGTCCCTGGGGTGGGGAAGGAGAGAAGGCCCCAGGATTTGAGAATAAGATAGGTTCTAGTTTTCAGGACAGGGGCATAAAGTCAGGAAGTATGAGCAGCAAAGTTGACTTTATGTGGAGCCCTAGACCATCAGGTTGGATCTATTAAATGCCTCTTGCATCTCTAGAATGTCCCAGGGACCTGGAACAGGGCTGGGCCTATATGTGCAGGTCAGAGGGTCACATATATAGGCCAAGGAAAAGGAAAGGGTAGAAAACTGAGGAAGGACATAGGAGCCAGAAACCAGGTTGGGCCTGACACATGTAGATGCTCAGGTAGCTCCCATGTCAGCTGGGACCTCTCTGCATCATGAGGGTTCGGCAACATCTGTTCCAAATACATATCACCACGGCCTATGGAAATCCCAAGCTTTCCCTAGGATTTTTGAAAATGCACATGACACATATATTCTCACATC
The DNA here is from genome assembly GCF_011800145.1 of Mirounga leonina. NCBI lineage: Eukaryota > Metazoa > Chordata > Mammalia > Carnivora > Phocidae > Mirounga > Mirounga leonina. The sequence continues at coordinate 6,971,393 of NW_023270852.1, forward strand.
CTGATCTCTCAGGGGTAATGTTCTTTGAGTACAGTCTTTGTTCAGGTCCAAATCAATCCAGGCACAAAATTTAGCCCTTTCATGGAAAAAAAATTTTTTCTTAAGATTTTATTTATTTGAGAGAGTGAGAGAGAGAGAACAAGCCGGGGAGGAGCAGAGGGAGAGGAACAAGCAGACTCCCCACTGAGCTCAGAGCCTGATGCGGGGCTCACTCCCACGACCCTGAGATCATGACCTGAGCCGAAATCAAGAGTCAGACGCTCAACCGACTAAGCCACCCAAGTGCCCCTCATGGAAAAAAAATTTTAAACACACCATGAATGAGATTGCTAGACTTTGCTGAAAATGTTGGGGGTGTCACAGGGAGGGAGTCTCATCACTCACTATACAACAGACAACCTAGAAATCCTCAGTGCACACTCCTGCTATCCTCAGTCCTTGTTAGCCACCCCTTATGATGGTTTCCTCTATTGGCCCCAACAATACATTTCACCTCACACAATCTTCTGGTTCCTCTCTTTTCCTTCTCCCTTCTCTATCTTCTGTTCTTTCCTCTCCCCTACCATCTCTCTAAAGTCAGAAACAAATTCCTTTCCTTATCTCAATGCAGAGCGGCTGGGGCAGGAGGTGAGGTCGGGGCACATTCTTACACCCCTACTGCTTCTTTACCAAACTCCCTTTTCAAACAAGTTACTTCCCTCCTATAGAGGAATTCTAGTGCCAGATAGTAAAGTAATTTAAAATTTTTTCCACCCGAATACACATGTGTAAACAAAAGTATGCAGAATTATTCTGATGCATAGTTCATGCCAGACCAAGCACTATAATTGTCCTATTCAAAATTGACTGAAAATAAAGTTTAGAACAACCTGTCTGATTCAGAAGTATGTCTTTGGCCATGAAAGCTCAGCTGAATCCCAGAAATCCTGGGAAAACTCGGTTTGTCTTATGCCCCTTGAAGGTATTTTATAAACAGCTGCTATAGGAAAGACACCCCAAGTGGGTGCCACTTTTTTTTAGATGAGCCAAAAAGTAAGTCGTGCCTATAGCAACCAGAAAGTTTCAAGGTTTTTCAAACCTGTGTGGACTCTCAGAGTATTTTCAGGTTACAGACTTCAGGCTGAAATATGATACCAATTTAGTTGCAAAAATTGTGTAATGGGTGGGTCAAACCAGGTGACCAGGTGATCAATGAAGCTTCAAGATATGTGACTTGTTCTAGTCACTACCTAGTGGTATAAGACAACAACCAGTTTATTATTCTCAAGGATTATATGGGTCAGGAATTCAGAGACAGCATAGCAAGGACAGTTTCTATCTATTCCCCACATCTGGAGCCTCAGTTGGGAAGTCTGGAGGGCTGGAGGTTACTCAGTGGCTGAGTGCTGGAATTATCCAAAGGCTCTTTCACTCATGTATTTAATGCTGTAACATGTCCCCTCCCCACCTGGGCTTTCTCATAGTATGGTGGTTAGGTTCTGTAGTAAGAGGCCTCTAGGATGTCTCCCAATGTTCCCTACCTCTTGGTATTCCCAACCTTGTGTAATCCCATCCCCTTGAGTAACTTGCTTCTAACCAATAAAATATGGTAACATTGAGTGGATATATCTTCCATGATTAGGTTATGAAAATTGTGACTTCTGCCTTATGATCAGACTCTCTCTCTTTTGCTCACTTTGACGAAGTAAGCTGCCATATTGGAGAGACCCCCACAACAAGGAATTGAAGGTTACTCTGGTCAACAGCCAGGGAGGAAGAGACTCCCAGCTCTGGTCAAAACCTTGATTGTAGGGGCGCCTGGGTGGCTCAGTCGTTAAGTGTCTGCCATCGGCTCAGGTCATGATCCCAGGGTCCTGGAATCGAGCCCTGTGTTGGGCTCCCTGCTCAGCAGGAGTCCTGCTTCTCCCTCTCCCTCTGCTGCTCCCCCTGCTTGTGCTCTCTCTCACTCTCTCTGTCAAGTAAATAAATAAATAATATCTTAAAGAAGAAGAACTTGATTGTAGCCTTATGAGAGATCCTGCAGCAGAGGAGGAACAAACCAAGCCACAGTTGAATTCCTAACTCAGAGAAACTGTGATAGCATGAGTGTGTTGTTGTATATTGCTAAGCTTTGGGGTGATTTGTTACACAGCAATAGGTATCTAACATTGGTTCCAAGAGTGTGCATTCCGCAAGAACCAGGCAGAAATTGTATTATTTTTTATGACCCAGGCTCAGTCATATAGCATTACTTCCCCCAAAGTCACAAGCCTGCCCAGATTCAAGGAGGTGGAACATAGATCCCATCTCTCAAAAGGAGGAATGTCAAAGTATCATCATAGGAACAACATGTGAGGAGAGAGGGTGGCATGGCCATCTTTGGAAAATTCAATATGCTACATGGCTCTTTGGCCTTGTCCCACAGCATGGCCTGATCTGCTCATGTGTAAATTTTAAAAAAGATTTATATCGTTTTGCTATTTCAAGATTGAGGTTTTGTTTATGCTCCTCCTGAGATATCTCTTCTGCTTTTAAGAAATGCTCAAACCATATCTCAGCATGCCACAAGATAAATGGGAATTGGCCCCCCTGCAACCAGGGAGATTTCAGAACCATCATTTCCAAGAATGTGACTGACGATCTGAAGCACAAGATTCTCTCCACTTAAGAATGACTCCTCGTGAATTACAACATTGCCCTGGCTGCATGTTCTGGAACAGTCCAGCATTGCCCCACACATCATGCAGGTTGAACAGAAACAGGATGGTGAGTGAGGAGGATGTGGTGGGGAGAACCGATGGACACTCAAGCCAGGCTGGACTCCACTAATGCTTCCAGAATGCTGAGACTTGCAGAATTTCTGAGCAAGAAGACATCTCAGAGATCAACCAATTCCACTTACACTAGTAATGACAGTGGCTACACTGAGTAAAATCTGACTAGGACAGCAAGTCCTTTATAGCTGAATGAAGTCAACATCAGCATCCTGTTGTGACTCAAATATGTCCCACTACCAGGTTGTAAACTCAGATTGATGCCCCAATCATTAGAGCTTGAGATCTCCAAAAATCCAGGCTTTTATCAAGTTCCCCGGGGGACTTGGCCCACCCATCTCTCCTGTGCTTTCCACCGCAGCCGGCTGCCTGGCTCCACAGGCAGATCCCCTGGGTCTGAACATCTGCTTCCCATTGGGTACTACTTTCTAAGCCCACTGCTCGGCCCCAGCAAGAGCTGTACAGACCCTTTCCCCATTTCTCACTGTGATAACCCAGACTTGGAGAGGAGAGAAAAGAATTACAACAGAGAGAAACTTAAAACCCAGTATGACTGCTCCAATTTCCCAGGCCCCAGGTTTGACATTTATACTCCTCTCTGCTGCTGCCGTGGGGCAAGGGCCAGCCTGCCTCCCACAGTGGGAATACTCTGGATTCCCCAAATAGGTCCAGATAAAGGAGGTTGTTATTTCCCCACACTTCAATCTAAGGCCCATCTCCTTTGTCCTTATTTCCTGCTTTCGGATTGATCTCATTCCAAGAGGCCAGACAATTGAAGTGTCCATTCCAGGGAAGACTCCAACTTGGCAACGCTTTCAGCAACAGGCATTCTGGCCATCGAATGGCATGCGTATGAGACTGCAGCCCGGCCCGTCCTGAGCGCCGTCGAGCCCGGTCAAGTTCTTTTTCACATTCTCTCTTCTTTTTTTTCTTTTTTTTTTTTTAAGATTTTATTTATTTATTGAGAGAGAGAGAGAATGAGAGATAGAGAGCATGAGAGGGAGGAGGGTCAGAGGGAGAAGCAGACTCCGTGCTGAGCAGGGAGCCCGATGCGGGACTCGATCCCGGGACTCCAGGATCATGACCTGAGCCGAAGGCAGTCGCTTAACCAACTGAGCCACCCAGGCGCCCTCACATTCTCTCTTCTGACAGGAGTTTATGACCGGCTGATATAGTCTTCCCGGCGTCTTCAGTGTCTCAGCAATGTAATTGACTAGTTGAAAAATGGCTCATCCATTTTCTAGAGGCAATAATAAAGAGACAGATGGCAGTCTAAATGCATACTTAGGGAACAAACACCACTCCAAAAGAAACCATTCAGAGAGAACAAGTCCGCCTCATATAAGGACAACATTTTACACAATTTTGCCAACCATTCTCGTTTCCTGGAGCCACACAGTATCGAACTCACCCCATTTCACAGTAAGATCCTTGACCCATATTTGCATAAGACCCATAGGAAGCATTTTCCTAGATATTTCCTCTTTTTAGGAGGCATGACCCTTCTTGTGAATTTTAAATGACAGTTCTTTTGCACACTCTATTTATCAAGAAATCAAAAAATCTTTGGGTTCAATCTCAGCCAAGCTCACCTTCTTGTACCCACTTTATGGACAGAGGAAACTGAGGTTCCATGAAATCCACTAATTTGTCAGAATTACACAATTAGAAAGTGGGAAGGCTGAAATTTAGAACACTAACTGCCCTGAGCGCTCTGGTTCTTGCCACGATACCAGGCCACACTTGGTCCCAAAGGAAATGTTACGTATCACAAAAACATGCTGTGTGAAGACCAGCCAAGCGTGCAACAAATTGGTCCCATTCAGTTTGGGATTACAAGCAGTACGAACAATAGAGCAGCCTTCAAAATGAACTTCCGTTTCCAGGATGAAAAGGAAACGTAGGGACACAAGCTCTTAGGAGACACCTGCAGTGAGCGGGGACCCACGCCAAAGAAAGGACATAAAGAAGAGCCTGAAAATAGAGGGCTCAAAGGAGGACACTACATCCATGTTTCATCCCACAAATTTTCGTCAAACGCGTCCTTCGTGCCTGGCTTGATGCTAAGCAACAGGCATAGAACAGGGAACCAGCCCGAGTTCCTGCCCTCTCAGGCATCACAGTCTGGCAGAAGAGGCAAACGAGTAAATACTAAGCTCGCATTCCTCGGATTCAAATGAAAGCTTCATACTGATTAAAATATCTATGGCAACCCTGGGAGCATTTGCGCCCCAGGACAGCAGGGGCCCGAACTTGTCATTTCCTTTCTCTACCTGGAGTAGAATCCCGGGCTGGACCCCCAACACGATCCTTCCAGACCCCTGGAGTGGCTCATCTCCCTCGCAATCCTGTTACCCTGGAATGTTTTGGTCTTTGAGGTACAATGTGTGACTACGACCATTGTCAACAGGCAATGACACAAAGCAACTGTCGTTTTTGGCAAAGGCCAACTGAGCAAATGCTTAACTCAGAAGCCTGTTGGAGTTTTTGTGAAAACAAATTACATCAGTGCTTACCCAGGAGTCTCCCAATCGGGCTAACGGAGTGTTTTCCTTTGAGTGTGCGTGTGTCAGCTGTGATCTTGCCCCGTGGGCATGCAGGAACTCCGCACAGAGGGAAATGGCACAAAAGTCTCCGTAGCTCAGCGCTTTGTCACATTGTCCAGCAGAGCCCTCGGAAAACCTGCTTGGCAGGGAGGCAGACTTTCTGAGAAGTCTCTGCATGCCAAGGCCTGTGCTGTGTGTTCAGGGAGATGCAGGAGGTCAGCCAAGGTCATGGACTCCCAGGGAAAGAAACATCCACTGAATGACTTCCGCGGGCCAGGTGCTGGGCCTGAGATTGCACTTACCTTATCTCATTGAATGGTAACCGGTGTGTGCTCAGCCCCATGTCAGTTGCCACCTCGAGGTCATCACTTGACAAATCCACCACTACAGCCACAGGGAGCAATACAGATGTTACCCCAGATACCATGGGGACAGAGAGGAGACATTTACATTGCAGACCACTAATAAATCTGAGTCCAAGGAGCTCCTGGGTGGCTCAGTTGGTAAGCGTCTGCCTTTAGCTCAGGTCATGATCTCAGGGTCCTAGGATCCAGCCCCACATGGGGCTTCTTGCTCAGCGGGGAGCCTACTTCTCCCTCTCCCTCTGCTGCTCACCCAGCTTGTGCTCACTCTCTCTCAAATAAACAAATAAAATCTTTTAAGAATTAAATTAAATTAATCTGAGTCCAACACTTTGTTGTCTTCTCCCACCTCTCCTCCCCCCATCTCTCTGACTCCCCTGGGGCAGAGTTCCTCCCACCTCTCTCTGCCTCTCTCTCCCTCCCCATAGACACGGCTTCTTAAAAATCTCCTCCACATCTCTCCCTGTCACTCTCACTCATACACAAAAGCCTAATAGCCAAAAGACAAGAAATGTCCTAATATTCCTCAAACAGGACCCTTGTGGGTCTCACTTTGTCTCATTCATTCATTTAACAAATAGTTATCAAGTGCCCAGCACTGTTTTGGGTGCAAGGCATGAGTGGCGAACATAGTAGACAAAAATATTTGCCCTCATGTAGCTTCCGTGATCCTATCATGACCCTTTTTTACATATAAGAAAACCAAGCTTCAGGGTCAATTGATCCCACAGAATCAGACACATGAAGTCTAAGGACAAAATCTTGGCCAGAAAAAGTAACTTGCAAGACCTACACAGGGTTTCAAAGGCCCAGCCAGCATCTCTGGGGTTTGTGGTGAGAACTAGGTATGGGTGTCATCCCACAAGAACAGCCCTTGGAAACAAGTAAGTCTGGGTTCAAGTATCAGCTCAGCTATTTACTTGGACTAGTTACTTAACTCTGCAAGAGTCTCCTTTTTCTCATTTGTAAAAAGGGGATAAAAATTAAACTTACCTTATAGACTATGATATAAATATAAATATATAGGTATATAGATAAAGATATACACACTCATGAAATCCTCACAACAACCCTATGTCGTGCTAGATACCATATATGTATTTGGTGTCTAGCACATAGTAAGCTCATAACAATAATATCAATTATTATTTATTTCTTCATTTACTTTTGTTACTATTAGTAGACAGAAAAATTGGACTGCTTCGTAGTAGACACTCATAATTTGTCAACACAGCATCTTTCTTTTTCTTCTGGGAACAGACTTTCTCACAATCACCTCCCCACCCATTATCAACCTCCTAACCAACCAACTCTATCCATGAGGTTTTCATGAAAGCCACCATGTTAGTACAATATGCTCCCTCGTCCCAAACATTGAACCAACCTGGACTAAGCAGAATTCTTCTTTTAGGAAGTTTGCACCTGGAACAGGAAAGAGCTCTCAATCTCCAGGTAGCTAAAGCTGCTGCTATTGGTGGCCATGATTTCAGCCACATGAACTGAGGAGCAGGGAGGAGCAGGCTACGGTAAGAACAAAGAATGAAATCGATGTGCAGAGAGAAGCAGAAATGGGATATGGAAAGCTATGCCACCATTTGAGAGCCTGGTTCTACTTCATTCCTCAGAGCCAGCTGCAGTCCCATCCTTGAATTCCAGGACACAATTTTATGAGCAGTTTTTCCCAAGCTGCTTTGATTTGGGATTCTATTCTTTGCAATTAGTAAGAGTCCTCACTAAAAACAGGTCTAATTCAGCAGACTTGGCCTTAATACATGGGGCACACAGGCCTCTAAGGGCTCCTCTCTGAGGAAAAACCCAATTTTCCCTTAATAGTCAGGATTAAATATTCCCAGTCAGTTTAATAACCCCATTCCTTTCCTGTTGATTTATTGGCATGAGGAGCTCAAAGTGGCCAACTAGTAGTCTTTACTTCCAGTTTAATAGTACCATTGAGGTGTTTCCTGGTGGAAACACTCCTCCCTTGTGAAATAAGACTTCTAGACCAGCAGAGCCTAAAATAGTGGAGATAGGAAGTGAAAATTTTGCTAGTGGACCACTAAAAGTAACAGGAAATAAGAGGAACCATTCCCATTTCCACCCCTTGATTCCTGGACCCATTCAAAACTGGCTATTAGCAAAAGAGGAATTGGTCACTGATTTAGAGCACATATTATACCCTGGAAGACTTTGCCCCAGCTCTGCAAAGTGTTTCCAACCAACTAGTAAAATAACTAAGTTGAAAATATTGTTACTATTACTAAAAGGTTATACCACACCACTTTATCAGGCCAGTTGCTTTAAGGTAATGGGAAACATTACAAGACCAGTGAATTCCATGAGTATGAGTCATTACCACACTTCATTTTCAGTGAATTCCATGATCAGAAGCAGTGTTCTATGAAATACCACGTGAATAAAACATTCTGTAAATCCCAGGATGGTGGTGTATTCAGAGTGTCTATTTCATTGACAACAAAGTTCTGTCCCTTCCATGATGGAAGATGATCTTTTGTAATCAACCTTTTTTTTTTTTAAGATTTTATTTATTTATTTGACACAGAGAGAGAGAGAACGAGCAGGGGGAGTGGCAAGCAGAGGGAGAGGGAGAAGCAGGCTCCCGTTGAGCAAGGAGCCCGATGCAGGACTCTGATCCCAGGACCCTGGGATCATGACCTGGGCTGAAGGCAGCTGCTTAACTGACCTACCCACCCAGGTAGCCCTGATTACAGCCCCTGTAATCAGCCTTCAAAAAGGTGGCTTTCTGGTGCTCCCAGAGAATGGTGCCATACTGAATGCTCCGTGTTGGTCTCTGCTACTGGCAGGCTAGACATTCAGCAGTGATGATTGGAAGTCCATGTTGCTGAGCCTATTAATAAATAACTCCCATGGACCATTTCATTTGGTTTCCACTGGACTAAGACAGGGGCTGGCTGAGGAAAGAGATTAACAGATATCCATAAACAGATCACCTCATTCATCGGCTTAATATCCTCTTCCGATAAAATTTGTTTGGTGAGCTTTCACACGGGACAAAATATCATAACACTCTGATCATATTCAGAGATTTCTACACACAGGCCTTATCATCAGTTTTTCAGTCGTGATCCTTCTAAGTCTTGACTACCCAACAGAACTATTACCCGCTACTCATGTGTCAACCCAGATCCACACTGCTGCGGACTGGGAGGACTTTCCTTCTCTCTCACCCTTTGAAGCTATCCCTGTTGGCAGGCCTGTGGTGCTACCACCATCCACTTCGGGGTAGCACCCACATATTATACAAACTCATCTTTAAACCAGAATTTTTCCTCCTTAGCCAACTTGTCATAGGGAACTCCCCAAGAGGCCACAGAGATTCTGGTTGAGAGGGAAGAGGCAATGTGGTAGGAGCATGTACTGTAGGAATATGTGCCATTTACTTCTACCACTTATTTGTGCCTTCAGGACTTATTTGACCTTGATCTCATATATACCACTTCCATCTAATGATTGAATGCTGCTGTGAATGCCCGATTTTATGGCTTGGAGGGTTACACAACATCCAGTTCATGATGGAAAACTTATATTACACAGTAACTTGGTGACTCGTGGTCAGTGATTCAGTCTCTGCAAAGGCCCAGTTACAACCTAGAAACTGATTCTTCAAAGAATACTTGTCTTCAGAGGATAGTAAATCTTTGCCCTCGAATCCTCAAGGTCTGGGCTGTGATTCACCTATAGGAGCCTGCTGAAGTTGCCCCACAGTGTTCCTATCTGCCACAGGCACTCCAAGTATCACTGTGCCTTATACAGACCAAGTGGTAGAGCAGTTTGTATGGCATCCTGAACCTGATGCAGAACCTTCTGTTGTTGGGGGTCTCACTCAAAACTGGCAGCTTCTCAGGGTTCTCAGTAAATGAATGAGGGTTGCATGCCCAGATGAGTTTTATGTTGCCTCAAAAACCCAAAGAAGCCCAATCAGCAATTGTATCTCTTTCTTAGTGGTAGGAGAGGCCAGATGCAACAACTTTTTCTTCACTTTGGAAGCGATATCTCACCATGCCCCAGATCACTGGGCCTCTAGAAATTTTACCACGATGACAAGTCCCTGAATTTTTGTGGAATTGATTTCCCATGCTCTGCATGCATCTATTTTTCTTTTTTTTTTTTTAAAGATTTTATTTTTATTTATTTGACAGAGAGAGTGAGAGAGCGAGAGAGGGAACACAAGCAAGGGGAGTGGGAGAGGGAGAAGCAGGCTTCCTGCGGAGCAGGGAACCTGATGCGGGGCTCGATCCCAGGACCCTGGGATCGTGACCTGAGCTGAAGGCAGACGCTTAACGACTGAGCCACCCAGGCGCACCTGCATCTATTTTTCTAATGTATCTAGCATAGCTGCTGCTTCCTGCTTACCAGGAAGGATGATAGCATCAGCATGATATCATCAATCTAATAAACCAGGGTGATTCAGAATGGAAGGGCAATTAAGGTCCCTTGGAACAAGATTATGACATAGGGCTGCAGAGCTGATACGCCCCTGAGGTAGGATAGTGAAGGTATATTGTTGGCCCTACCAACTGAAAGCATTTGGCTCCTGACAATCTTTACTAACAAATACAGGGGGGGGAAAAGCATTCACATCAACAGCTACATGCCAGGTGTGTTGAACTGTTCCAATGATAAAACTACATCTGTAACCACCACCTGATTAGATTTACAATAATTCATGTCATGCTTCAAGATGAATCTATCACAAGGTAGGCATTATTTCACACATTTACAGATGAAAGGGCAAACCACAGGGTGCCTCAGTGGCTCAGTCAGTTAAGTGTCTGCCTTTGGCTCAGGTCATGATTCCGGGGTCCTGGGATCAAGTCCCACTTCGGGCTCCCTGATCAGCAGGTAATCTGCTTCTCCCTCTGTCTGCCACTCCCCCTGCTTGTGCGCACTCTCTGTCAAATAAGTAAAGAAGAAAGAAAGGCAGGCAGAAAGAAAGAAAGAAAGAAAGAAAGAAAGAAAGAAAGAAAGAAAGA
>NW_023270852.1:6982075-7106160 GCF_011800145.1 Mirounga leonina
AGAAAGAAAGAAAGAAAGAAAGAAAGAAAGAAAGAAAGAAAGAAAGAAAGAAAGAAAGAAAGAAAGAAAGAAAGAAAGAAAGAAAAGGCAAACCACAAAAATGTTCACACACTCTTAAGGGGAAAAGTCTGAATTTGAATCCAGCATCCATTATGCTTTACCATTATCCTACCACAGCCTTTATACCATGATTGTTCCCATTTGGACTTTTGATCTAAGTCATGTAAAAACCTACCAAACCTTCAAGAAACTAAAAGAGAATGAGTTATCAGAAAAGATATGCTGTTCCCAGAAGATATAGAGGAAGTGCCTGATAGATCCTGATTATACAAACCTTGTCTCTACCAAGCTTTATCTGTTTCACCCTGTAGTAGGTGATGTAGATAAAGAAACAGGTAATTACAATATAGTGTGAATAAGTGTAATGATGAGAATGTGTCTTATAAGAACACATAGGAGGTACTTTAGCCCAAATGTGGGAGTCAAGGAAATTTTTCTCAGAGGAAATGATACTTGAACTGACATGTGAAGAATCAGTAGGAGTTAGGCAAAGTGGGGCAGGGCAAAGATGGGAGCCTAGGGGGGTGGGGGGCAAGGAGTAGAGAAACTAGTAGAGGGAACAGCAAGTGCCAAAGCCCGAAATGGCAGACAGCACAATGGACTCATTCAGTAAGTCTGGACCTCAGAGTGTGAAGAAGGGAAGGACAAGAGATGAGGCTGGAAGGCTAAGCATGGGCCAGATCATGAATGAACTTACAAACTTTGTTAAGGAGTTTGTATTTTACCCTGAAGACAATAGCACATTACTGAAGAGATTTAAGCAGGAGATAGCATGACAGTTTTACACTTCAGAGATATTACTAAAGCTACAGAGTGAAGGCTAGACTGGGAAGCTACTATAGTAGTGGAGAGAGTAGACAAGGGCCCCAGCTGGGGTTGTGACAAAGGGGGTGAGAGAAGTGGATAGACCAGAGATGCCATTGACAGGCTGTTTGACAGATGTGAAAGCCACAGAAGTCTGGAGTGTATGTAAAAAAATTTAGACTGAGCTTCAGATGCAGGAGCCATGCAGCGTATGGTGATAACTAGAACTCAGGAAGAATGTGTAGAGTGAGAAGAGGAAAACAGGATATTAATGTGAAATCCCAACAAGGAACTCAACAGAAATTGAGGGGGTTATGGGGAGGAGAAATCCATGTCCACTGAAGGTCTGGGGGAAAAAAAATCCCACAAAAAGGAATTCACTTTTGAGCATAAATATTCAGGATTAAGTTTTCAAATTAATACAACTAATCATAATGGTTAATATCTATTGGACATTTAATATGTACTAGGCACATTTCTAAATGTTTACATGTATTATCCCCTTTAATCCTCACAAGAATAGCCTTACTTTATGGATGAGGAAAGTGAAGCATAGAGATTTAGTAAAACACCCCAAGTTACATAAGGGCACAGGACTTTTAAAATATTTTTTAAAGATTTTATTTAGGGGCACCTGGGTGGCTCAGTCGTTAAGCGTCTGCCTTCACCTCAGGTCATGGCCCCAGGGTCCTGGGATCGAGCCCCACATTGGGCTCCCTACTCAGCAGGAAGCCTGCTGCTCCCTCTCCCACTCCCCCTGCTTGTGTTCCCTCTCTCACTGAGTCTCTCTCTGTCAAATAAATAAATAAAATCTTTAAAAAAAAAAGATGTTGGGCGCCTGGGTGGCTCAGTTGGTTAAGCGACTGCCTTCGGCTCAGGTCATGATCCTGGAGTTCCGGGATCGAGTCCCGCATCAGGCTCTCTGCTCAGCGGGGAGTCTGCTTCTCCCTCTGATCCTCCTCCCTCTCGTGTTCTCTGTCTCTCATTCTCTCTGTCTCAAATAAATAAATAAAATCTTAAAAAAAAAAAAGATGTTATTTATTTATTTGTGAAAGAGAGAGAGAGAACATGAGCAGGAGGAGGGGCAGAGGGAGAGGGAGAAGCAGACTCTCCGCTGAACACAGAGCCCAGTGCTGGGCTCAATCCCAGGATCCTGGGATCATGACCTGAGCTGAAAGCAGATGGTCAACCAACTGAGCCACCCAGGCACCCCCCTTTTTTTTATTATTGAAATATAATGACGTATAACATTATATTAGTTTCAGGTATACAACCTAATGATTTGATGTTTGTATATATTGCAAAATGATCTCCACAAAAATCTAGTTAATATGCATCACCATACATACTTATGAAAATTTTTTTACTCTCCTAGCAACTTTAATATACAATAACACTATTAGTAACTATAGTCACCATGTTGCACATTACATCCCCATGACTTATTTATTTTACAGCTGGAAGTTTATACTTTTTAACCCCCTTCACCCATTTCACTCACCCCACCATCCCCACTTCCACCTCTGGCAAACACCAATCTGTTCTCTGTATCAACAAGTTCTTTTTTACTCTTTATTACTATTATTATTATTATTCCACATATAAGCCACCCAGGCGCCCTGTCCACAGTGTTTTTCATAATGACTCCACCAGTTTGCATCCCCACCAACAGTGCACAAGAGTTCCCTTTCCTCCACATCCTCACCAACACTTGCTATTTCTTATCTGCAGCGTTGGCACTTGAGCTCATGCCTAGAATTTGCCACACAGGCTGCCTCTCAGAAACAAATTAGCATATATATTACATACTTTGTAAAGTCACAAAATTAATACTTGTTGCACAGGCATCCTTCCTCTGGAACTAGGTCTTTTCAACAGAGAAATATTTTTATATACATTTTTAGAAATGCTATCAAGTGTAGTACAGCTGCTAAAAATATTATCAAATGCCACTTGCAACCTCTCCTGACTCTTAGAATGACCTTCAACTTCAAATAAAACAAAAATGAACCAAAGAAGATGATGTTTCTTCAAAAGAACCAGCCCTCAAAACCTGAAACTTGAGGCAGTAACTCTAAAGAGGATTTTACTACACCGAACTCGAGGGTTACAGTCGTGTTGTAACTTGTATTAATTCCTATCACTCACCTTAAAATGGCTCTCCACAAAATGGAGTCACTTAGGCTTAGACCTGAATCAGCTTTGTCACCATGCCAAAAGAAAAAAGAGGTTTTCGAACAGCTGTATCATGAGACCAACTGTCAAGGGACAGTTTTCCATGCCACACCCCAAAGGACTTGGGAACACCTGGAAATAGCAGGTGTTCCACCTGATCCCGCTAAGGTCGGATGCAGGCCTGGAGGGCTGGGTATGAGTTGACCTCCTTCCTCCTAATGGACATAAAAACTGGACTGAGAAAGACTTCAGTGGGACCCCCACTCGCTGCGAGTTTTCGCTCTGACGCCGCGGGGCGGAAGTGAACTGGGACGTGCCCACGGGAACCGCAGGGCGCAATCAGCAAACAGCGCGCATCCCGCCAGGTGCAGGTGCGCCATAGCAGCAACCTGACTGCTCCGCCCACCGGTGATGCGTGCTCACCCCTCTTTCGCTTCGAACCCTATTTACTCTGTGTCTCGGCCTGTGTGTACATATGCAATAGTGTCCACCTGGAAATAACAACAACGACGACGACAAAACAAAAACAAAACGCAGTGGTTTCCACCTTCAATAGCCAAGCAATCTTGAAAAAGAAAAAACTAAAAGTATCACAGTTCAGACTGCTAGTTATATTACAAAATGGTAGTGATTAAAACAGTATGGTACTGACATAAAAATAAACACATAGGGGCACCTGGGTGGCTCAGTCGGTTAAACATCTGACTCTTGATGTTGGCTCAGATCACAATCTTAGGGGATCGAGCCCCATGGCAGCGTTCCCGGATCCGTGGGGAGTCTGCTTGTCTCCCTCTCCCTCTATCCCTCCCCCGGCTCTCTCGCTCTCTCAAATAAATAAATAAATCTTTTTTTTTTTTTTTAAATAGACACATAGCCTGGGTGGCTCAGTTGGTTAAGCATCTGCCTTTGGCTCAGGTCATGATCCTGGCGTCCTGGGATGGAGCTCTGCATAGGGCTCCTTGCTCAGCAGGGAGCCTGCTGCTTCTCTCTCTGCCTGCCATTCCCCCTGCTTGTGCACTTGCTCTCCCTCTCTCTCTCTCTGGCAAATAAATAAATAAAATCTTAAAAAAATAAAAATTAAATTAAACTAAAAATAGACACATAGATCAATGGTATAAAACATAAAACCCAGAAATAAACCCACAATTATGTGGTCAATCTTCAACAGAGGAGGACTGAATATACAATGGGGAAAACGTAAACTTAAAGCCTCCACAGGTGATTCTAATGGGCAGCTGAGTTTGAGAGTCAGGGTACTGGTTTAAAGATATAAAGGCTTTTCTTCCACGGAACACAAAATCTAGAGCTGGGTGAACCAGAACCAGCATAGTTGCTAAAGGATGTCATTAAGGCTCCTTCTATCTCTGCTCCAAACTTCTTAGCTTACCACTCATTGTCTTGGTAATAAGATGGTTGCTCCTCCCAGGCATTGTATCTAAGTTCCATGCCGGAAGAACACAGAAGGGCAAAAAGTTCTTCACCTCACAAATCTTTGCCTTTCCATTCAGAAATGAAAGCCTACCTCAGGGACTTCTGGGAATTTCTCATTAACCCAAACTATATTTCATGGCCATCTCAGTTTGTAATGAGGTCTTGGAATTTGTGTGTGTTGCTTCCCAGACTGTATGGTAGAAGACAAGGGAGAAGGTGATTAAAATGATTATTGAGTGAGCCAACCTACAGTGTCTGCAAAACATGAATGTACTACTTTTGTATTTTTTTTAATTTTTTAATGTAAATACAGTAGCATAAAGACTGTAAGGAAATATACCTGGGAGAAATTTCGTCATGACCCGGCCTGTCCATCACACTATTTTACACTCATATAAGTCCAATCAAACCCCGAAATCCTCTGCTGTTTTTTTTTTTCCTGAGGCTATATTAATTAGCTAATACAGCAGCCTTTTCAAACCCAAAGTTTTATTCCAGTAGAAAAGAAGCAATCATTAGCCTAAGCCTGGTGAGTGGAATGACCACAAAATCCTCCCAAAAGTCCTGGCCTCCTTTTGCCTGATAGTCTCCAAAATCAAGTTAATTTCTCTAGTGACCTGATGTTCACATTAAACTATTTGCTGCCAAGGGTTTGAATTACTGCAAATATGTCCCTTGGGTTTATCCCAGTTGAATTAATAATCAGATCCCCCACCACAATCTCTTGTTTGGCAGTTTTTCTTGTTCCAACCTCCCTCCTGAATTTGAAACTCATGATTTCCAACTGCCTGCTGAATAAGAACATCTCAACATCCCACAAGCAAACCAAACTTGGTGTGTCATCATGATCTCATGATGTCCCCCCACCCCCAACCTCCTGCATTCCCCATCTCAGTGATTAGTCAAGTGATCAAGTTGTTCAAACTACAGATCTCAGAATTGTGCTCACATCTTCTCCATTCTTTATCTCATATTTCCAATCAGTCAAATTCGTCAATTCTACCATATACATGCTTTCCAATCTGCCTCTTCTCCTCTAATTCATGCCCAACTCATCTTCTACCTGGATTATAAAGCAAACATCATTCAAATCATTCCAATGTCCCGAGGGTAGCAAATACTGTGTCTTCAAGAAATGGAAACAGAAGCCAGTGGGATCAAAGCATAAAGAGCAAGGAGAATATCAGGAGATGAGGTCAGAAAGGCAAGCTGGGTCCAGATCCTGTAAGGCTGTCTAAGTCATATTCAAGAGTAAGACATGTCAATATATATAATTGTGATAGTAGCCATTGCAGGGCTTGCTAATGAAAGTGTACCAACTCAATACACCCCATGTCATTCACCCTTTATGCTGGCCTCAAATCACTTTTATAAAACATATATCAAATTATATTGAAGACCTATTGTACCCATAATCCTAGTCTAATCATGAGAAAGATATCAGACAAATTCCAATAAAGGGGCATCCTACAATATTCTTGACTGTACTCTTCAAAACTGTCAAGGTTATCAGAAAGAGGAAAGTCTGAGAAACTGTAACAGTCAGGAGAAGCCTAAGGAAACATCAGTTAAATGTAACATGAGATCCTGGCACAGATAAAGGGCATTAAGTAAAAACTAAAGAAATCTGAATAAACTATGAACTTTAGTTAATAATAATGTATCAGTATAGGTTAGTTAATTGTAATAAATATATCGTGCTGGGGTGCTTAGCATGTGGTGCTGGATATGTCTACAGGCTTGAGCATTCCTTCCCACATCCTTCTCTGTGCCTTCCAGTGCTACAGAGGCTAAAAAGTTAAAACAACTCCCCTGCAGCCAGGATACTAAATTCAATTAAGTGTCCTCATATGAAACTAGGAGGGCATAAGTAGGATGGAGAGCATCACCCTGCTGCCATTTTCCCTTGGCAATCAAGGTCATGAACATGTGAATATAGAAAGCTAGAGGGGCAGCTGATCTCAGCTTTTCGGTGACTGCTCACCACCTTCCTGGATGTTAAGAAGCAGATGCTCACGGCAAAGTTGACAGAAGAGGTATCAGCTTTGTGATCCCCAGAACAAAGCCACAGCAGTGCATTCTTGAACCCATCAATTCTGGCTGTAGTCCCTAACTCTAGCTACTCCAGCTCTTCCAACGATTTTGAAAGCGCCTAGCTCCCTATATTAAATCCTTCTGTGCTGAAAATACCTAGAGTGGTTTCTATACCTGTATTAGTCTGTTCGGGCTACCATAACCAAATACCACAGACTGGGTGACTTAATCAACAGAAATTTATTTTCTCATAATTCTGGATGCTAGAAGTCAGCAGAGGTCTCCTGACACCTCTCTCCTTGGCTTGCCAGTGACTGATATCTTGCTGCCCCTTCACATGCTCACCCCCCCCGCCCCTGGTGTCTCTCTGTGTGCCCTAATTTCCTCTTCTTATAAGGACACCAGTCAGATTTGATTGGGGCCCACCCTAACACCCTCATTTTAACTTGATTATCTCTTCAAATGCCCTCTCTCCAAATGTAGTCACATTCTGAGATAGTGGGGTTTAGAGCTTCAGTATTTGAATTTGGGGGAGCTCCAATTGAGTCTATAACACGATCCTTCCCTGAAACCTGACTGATACATATATTTTGATGTGTCTGCCCATGCTTCCAATTTAACATCCTTTAACAAACGAATGAATGAATAAACACGGCTGGGCTTTACTGCAAAAGTTCACTGTTTAGTCATTTTCTTTTCTTTATAAATGTTGCTAAGTCTCCTTTCCAACCTCTCTACCCTCCCGCCATTTTTTATTCTGCAGTTCTTATGGAAGGCAGAAGAGACCTGCCTTATTAGCTGCCCATTGCTGTTTAACAATACTACCACAGTACCCGCTTTGGCAGCACACATACAAAAAAACAGTATAACCACAGGGGCGCCTGGGTGGCTCAGTTGGTTAAGCGACTGCCTTCGGCTCAGGTCATGATCCTGGAGTCCCGGGATCGAGTCCCGCATTGGGCTCCCTGCTCGGCGGGGAGTCTGCTTCTCCCTCAAGACCCTCCCCCCTCTCCTACTCTCTCTCTCAAATAAATAAATAAATAAATAAAATCTTAAAAAAAAAAATAACCACATAGTTAACTGCTTAATACAACCCATGCTTATTATCTTACACCTTCTATGGTTCAAAAGACCAGACATGACTTGACCGGATCCCCTGCTTAGGCGTTCAGAAGGCTACAATTAAGTGTCAGTCCGGGCTCTGTCCTCATCTGAGGCTAGCCTAAAGAACAAGCTACTCCCAGCTCACTCAGAATTCAGCCGGCAGAATTCAGTTCCCGGTGGCTGTAGGACTCCAGGCTTCAGGTCCATGCTGCCTGTCAGCCAGTGGCCACCCTCAGCTCTTAAAGGCTGCTCATGGGTTCTTGGCACACGGAGTTCCCGTCACGGCCATTTGCTTCCTCAAAGCCAAGAGGGCAGTTCAGCAAGACAGCATTAAGATCCTATGCAACATAATCAATGATCATTGTACATTCCATCACTTTTGCTGTCTTCTCTTGATTAGAAAGAAGTCACAGGCCACACCCACACTCACAGTTCACAGAGGTCACCTTAAAAGTCGGCCTGCCACAGTTGGCTTCTGCTTTCTTGGCTTTTTCTCCTTCTCTCTGTTAGGGTCTCTGTAATCAGGACCCTGTGCCTATCTGATAACCACAGATACAGGGAAGGGGCATGGTGCCCTCACTCAGAGCAAGTGCCTCTTTTAGTGCCCATTTCCCGCGCAGGAGCTGTCCGAAAGCAGAGAGCCCATCTGTTTCAGCTGCCCCAGGTCTAAGAGTGGCAGAATAATTCAGGCTGTCATGAGAACCTCTGCTACCTGAACATCTCCTGGTTGCTACTCCAAGCTCCAAGGAGCCCCCACAGAGAGCGAGAATTACAGTCCTCTGCATTTAACCAAGGCCCCAGAGCACAGGGGTCGCTCCTCTGAAGCAGCCCTTAATACAGAGGGCCTGTTCCTCTGAAGGGCCAGGACCTTGCTCGTTTTTCTTTTTAAGTCTTCACTGCTCTGACCCAAGGTCCAGCATATGGTAGGTGCTCAGTATACTTTAGGAAGAATGGATTAGCTCCCTAATTTAAAGACAAATGACTGTGAAATCAGAACCTAAAGTACTTAAGAACCTAAAGTACTTAGGAAAAAAGTGAGATCCATACATTAGAATTCTACTCAGTCATAGAAAGATGGCCAGAATAGGTTAAATGAAAGATGAAGTTTCCTGTGATTATGTTTTTTAAAGAAAAAAAAATATAATAATGGGTATTAATAATGATAATAATTGGCATAATGATTGTTGTCAAGTATAGTCTACATTTTATTTTTCTATCATGTGTGACATTTTTCTCTTCTGATTTAAAACAGCGAAAAGGATTACGTAGAATACTAGGAAGCCAAGTGTCTCATCAATTAATCACGCCTCTTTTCCCTGTGTTTAAATATATGGTTATGAAGCTGATAATTCAGGGAATTCCATTTAATTCAACAAACATTTATGGAGAGCTTATGAGGAACAAGGTATTGGGAAGGGCCAGACTGCTAGGGGTCAGTGTAACTTGATTTCAGTAAAGCATTGGACAAAGTGTCTCACGATCCAGTGATGGATGAGGTCAGGAAGGCGAGTGGTACAACATGCTGTGGTTTTGCATCGTTTTGCAGCTGTCTGAATAGCCATATACACAGTTGATAAGTAACTTCCATCAGCAGCAAGTTTCCCATGCAGAGTCACTGTCACTCTTATACCCTGCCCTGTGTTGACTAGATGACTTCACTAAAGAAGATAAGCACAAAGTCTAGAGTAATAGCTAATAGACGAAAGAAGCAAGATACAAAATAACCTGAACAGCATGAAATCCAACGAGACTCATTGTTAAGTTTGGTATTTAGTTACGAATTCGTGGGGATTCTTGCCTTGGCAGTAGCTCATGTAAAAACCAACTGGGTTTCTTATTGACCACAGATTCATTATGAGGCATTAATGGAATGTGGCTGATAAAAACAAAGGCCAGGGCAATCCCTGACCATGGTCATAAATCTAGCGTCCAGATAAGAGGCTGGCAGTTCAATCCTGTTCTAGTTGGATCACACTGGAGCTCTATTTTCACTCCTAGGCACTCATTTCACTGTTGGAACGTGGCGCCCTTAACCCATTTTTGCGAAGAAGTCTTTTCTTACACTCCTGCTTCATCCTGTGTCCTCATGTACCCCAAAAACAGTGTGCTAAAATGGGACAATGAGGTCTACTCTTCTTACATGGCAAGGTTATAAAGCAGCGAGGTCACGTGAGCCAGGTTTCTTACACAGATGTCAGCCGTGCTTTGTGTTGACTTATGCTTTTATTGCAGCCTCCTCTCCCTAGGGACTCAGGTCTAAATCTGGATGATGAAATGACCAGAAATCTGACTTAGAACCACTACTTGCACTCCAGATGACTCCTGCCTCCTACTACAGTCACAACACAACCTTTGTCCTTGAAACAGCTGCCCTGCCTAGATTCTTATTCTTCATGCAAAGACTCTAAGACACCAGCCTTGCCAAACTCCTACGGGAGTCTAAATCCACCATTTCATCTGAAAACGGAGATCTCTGCTACTCTCAAATGCCAAGAAGTCATCAGAGATTGGTAGCAGACGATCTCCTTTCCCCCTCCTATAAATGCCTTCCCTGCCTTACCGGCAATCCCTCTCAACTCTGGCTTCCCTCGTTCTCCAGGCCTGAGAATTGGGAGTGTGCAATGTGTAAGGAAGTAAAAAGGAAAAGGAGGAGAGAAAGAAGGAAAGAGATTTACTCTGATCCCAAAGATAGATCCTTTTGCTATTGCTCCAGCAAATCATGGTTCTCTCCTTCTCTCTTTGTCCCAAACCCTCTTCAGGGCACATACCTGCCCAGCGGCTTGGGGAACCTCAGGCTTACAGGGCCTACTCTCTCCAAAAGAGTTGATCCTAAAGCTAGAACCCATCCAGCAGGACCACCTCCCCATCCAGGCAAGATGCCCAAGGATCTGCTGAGCCAGAACTTCTTCCTTATTCTCAAAAAAGGCCTGAGAGACTGTGATCTGTCCAACTAATGCCCTTGGGCTGGAGGGGTGGAGGTCATATCTCTAAGTCAGGCTCTGTGCTCAATACTGTGAATGCTTTATCTCATTTAATATCCATGGTAAATCCTGTGCTGTGACATATTGATTAACATGTCTTCCATCACAAGAACAGAAAGCTCAACTCAAAATGGCATAAGGTGATGGGGATTACTGGTTTACACACTGGAAACGACAGAAGTAGAATGGGCTTCAGGGTGGGTTGATTTAGGAGTTCAGCAATGTCTTCAAGTAGTCCTGCTTTCCATCTCTCCACCCTACCAGCTACAGTAAGAGCTCCCATCTAGGGCTGGCCCCTGTTGCAGTCTCAGAGTGGCTCTGTGTTGCTACTGGGACCACATATATCCCTCATTCTTCTCTAGCAGGAGACAGGGAACATTTTTTTTTTCCTGGAAGTAACCAGGAAACTTCGGCAAGCTCATTGGCCTGAATTAGGCCACACCAACCATTATATCTACAAAATGGCCTAGACATGGAAGTGTACTAGGCCTGAGCCTTCAAGAATGGAGTAGTCTGTTGGTCAGAGATGTGAATACCCTGACAAAAGTCGTGGTAGTTACCAAGAGAAGAACAGGTGTTAGAGAGGCAACCCCAAGTCTCTCTTAGGTATACAGTACCCCAATTTTGCTGAGGAGAAACTGAAGCTCAAAGAGCCCATGCATCTGTATAAGTGGGGGAGCCAGGATTCTCACCCAGGCCTGTCTGGTCCAACACCAGGATACCTTGAGGAATGAAACTAAAGAAAAACTAGAGTAGTAACCAGCCTGAAGCGTGTAGGTGGAAAAGGGGAGCAGGGGCTTCATGAGACTGGGAAGATCTCGGCCACTGTATGGGCACCCAGGAGTCACTGAATCAACCCATCCCACAAATCTGAGGCAGCTCTCAATGTGGGGACATCAACTGGTACCATGCCTAGCTCATCAAATGTCTGTAAACTGAAAAGAGACTACAAATCTATTACTCTTGATGGAGAGTTCTAGAGCGCTGCTTTCCAAGTCCATTCTGGGTTAAATCAATGCTGTGGTCTAGCCTGGAAACCTCACCACAATGCATAACATTGCTCCTCCTGGGAATGTCTTCCAAGTTCCAAAGGACAGATTTGCAAATAGACCTCTGGAGCACAGCCCCATCCATGCTGGGAACTGCCTTTCTTTGACCTGTTTATTCAGGAAAGCTGTTCTGGACTTTCACCCAGCAGTTGCCTGGCAGGAGGTGACCTGGCTTTGGCCAACACAGGGTGGAGCCAGCAGGAGGGTAAAGCTGATAGCTACCGCTCAGTTCTAACTGGGCACCAAGCTGTACCCTGGGAAGGGAGAAGGGCAGAGCATTCAGAAGCCATGGTGCAGCTGGTCTCTGACAAGAGACTGTATTTAAGGAGTGCGAGCCTCCCCTTCCCACCCCGCTTCCATTTGGTGGAAGAAGCAAAGACAAGGTTACAAGCACTTGTGTGGCCCGAAAGGCTTTTGCAAGTTTTGAAGGTCAGCAAGTATAAATTCTCCTTTAAGCAGCTGCCATTTCTCCTTCCCCCGTGGAGGTTTCTCACGTGGCAGCGTCATGTTCGAGCACTGTGGCCCACAGTGGCCGTGCTGGCCTTAAGGAGCTCTGTGGTCTATTCTGAGTGATTTTCCTGGTCCTGGTCCTGGCAAACTTATCCACTTTCTGACAATATTTAGAGTCTGATGTAAGTGTGAACTAGATAATGACCTTTAAAGTCATAGCATGTTGTTCTGCTTAAAGCTTTAATTTCTTCCTCAGAGCATCTGCAAAGTCCTCTGACCCCTCTGCCGCTTGGTGATTTCCCCAAGTTTCTGTCCACTTGTTGGGGTGGGGACAGCTGTACGCTGGGCAGAATCTTCACATGTCTTGGGCTGTGAGGAGTTTCTGAGCCAGCTAAAACCATTCCTTATACTTTGGAAGCTCTTGCAGCCCATTCTGAGATGCAAAATATTGACCGGCTCATCTCAGGCACGTCTTTCTCTCTGGCTATTTTAGGATCTTCCCGAAAACACATATGAAAGCATACAACTAGCTCCTCCCATGAGTAGTTACTAGAACTTGACTAACATTTCAAGCCTGACATGGCTAAAACAATACCGTATCTGCAGCTTAACTTTAGGTGACTCACCAGAAAAGCTATTTTAAACAAAATTTGTAGAGACTGAGATTATATTTGTTCTAGGAAAAACAGACTGAAGGGACAAAAGGCTAATGTAATATTTTGAAATGCTCTTTTTAAGTTCATAGAAGCCCTGCTGTATTTTTTTAACAGCATCCTAGTTACCAAGCACAACAGGAGGGGCAAAACTGATATCTAAAACACTCAAACAACCATGTCCTGACACCATCCAGCAGGAGTGTAGGTTCATCGGAGAACAGGTTTGCAGAAATAGCAATGGTCTTGTTCATCTGGTCACCAAGGAGTCACATAAATTCTTTTGCAAAATAACATCTGTCAGGGGGTGTCTGGGTGGCTCAGTCGGTTAAGCATCTGCCTTCAGCTCAGGTCATGATCCCAGGGTCCTGGGATTGAGGCTTTAGTTGGGCTCCCTGCTCAGTGGGGAGTCTGCTTCTCCCCTCTCCCCCTGCCTCTCCCCCCACTCATGCTCATGTACTCTCTCTCTCTCAAATAAATAAATAAAATCTTTAAAAAAGAAAAAAAAAAAAGAAACATTTGTCAGAATAAAGCTCTGGTAGCCTCATGAAGGAAAGAATTTACCAGGCACCTGTTCTACCTTATGGTTGTCTTCAGTTCTCCTGGCAATTACTACACTCTTTTCCCCACTCCAGAGAGTAGAACCAGACTAGGTTTCTAGCTGACATTTGGGTTGGGGCAGAGTTTCTAGAGGGAACAAGGGATCAACAGATGCAAAGGACAAGGGGCTCCCATTGTACTAAAATCAAGCACACAGGTAAGCACCAAACTCATTATTCTCCTGAGAAGACGATTTCTTTCCTGAAAAAATATTCGTGGCCTGAACACTATCAAGATCATCTCCAGGGGCACCTGGGTGGCTCAGTTGGTTAAGCGACTGCCTTCGGCTCAGGTCATGATCCTGGAGTCCCTGGATCGAGTCCCGCATCGGGCTCCCTGCTCGGCAGGGAGTCTGCTTCTCCCTCTGACCCTCCCCCTTCTCGTGTGCTCTCTCTCATTCTCTCTCTCTCAAATAAATAAAATCTTAAAAAAAAAAAAAAAAAGATCATCTCCAGAAGACAAATACTGTGTCGTACTGTATGATCTCACTCATATGTGAACCCTAAAAAAGAAAAAGAAAAAACTAAACTCATGGGAATAGAGAGCAGAATGGTCATGGCCAGGGACTGTGGGGAGGCTGAGAAAATGGTAGATCTTGGTCAAAGGGTATAAACTTCCAGTTATAAGATGAATAACTCTGGGGATTGAATGTACAGCCATGAGGACTGTAGTTACCAATACTGTGTCATATACTGGAAATTTGCCCAAACGGTAAACCTGAGGCACTCTCACCACATACACAGATCCCAACCGTAACTAACTATGTGTGAGGTGATGGGTGTGTTCATTAGCTTAATTGTGGTACTCATGTCACAATATACACATAGGTTCCATCATCACATTGTATACTTTAAGCATATGTAATTTGATTTGTCAGTTACACCTCAATAAAGCTTGGGGAAGGGGACAAGAAAAAAGAAAACCTAAAAAATAGAGAATCTCCAGGAGGGGAGGGGAATTTGAAATCACTACTTCAATTCCGTCCTCTAGAGTTTTCCTTTCTGCTTTGGGTCTCGACTTCACTTTCCATGACCATCACTACATTAGCCCCCTCTGGGAGATTCTGATATTTCTTTAGTAGTACACAAGCCCCTTCCCTGAACTTTGCTTTACACAGCTGAGACAGGCCAGAATTTTTCCAAAGCCTTTACGAGATTCTAAGAAAGACCAATGGGGACATAAACAAGAAAATATGTGGAACATAAACAGGCTTATGCAAAACAGGAACAGTGGTAACATCTGGGAAATGAGACACGGAAGGAGGAATTTTGTACGTTATAGCCTTCTTGTTTGGTTTTCTTCCCAAGAATTATATTTAATTTGTAAGTAATACATATACATTTTGAAGCTTATACGGTATTAGTTTGGGTCCTACCATAGCATTCTAGTTGCTATGATTTACTCCACCCACTGACTTTGTGCCTTGTTAACTCTGAGAGTCTTCCTTCTGCTCCTTGCTACCCCCATTCCTCCCCAGTAGGTCTCACAGACCTACCAGCAAGAACAATGGGTGATAAGTTTGATCATTCATTCAACAAACGTGCTACCACATGCCAACTGTCTTGTCAAACACTGAGTAATAGGTATCACAGAGCTTCAATGCCTATTAGGAACACTCATACATCTTTTCTCTTTGATAGGAGAAAGATCAAGCATCATTTCCCTCCATCTAGGAAGTCTCAGATCTTACTTTTTTTTTTTTTTTAAGTAGCCTCCATGCCCAGCATGGAGCCCAACGCAGGGCTTGAACTCACAACCCTGAGATCAAGACCTGAGCTGAGACAAAGAGTCCGTTGCTTAACCAACTGAGCCACCCAGGCACCCCAGAGCTTACCTTTTTTTTTTTAAAGAGGAAGAATATGCACTTAAAATTACATGAAAACACACTTAATAGATTCATTAACCTCTGCCAATAAAAAGAGACTGGTTGAAAGAATTCTTAGAAGACAATGGAAAGGAACTCATTTACATACAAATGGATCTTTCTGGAGAATGCGAGAGGAAAATCCCACTTTCTGATTTGGAACAGCAACAACTACTAATATAGTCAAGATGAGGACATCTCTGTGCTCTGGGTGTCTCTACTAAGATGACTAAGGGCCCTTCCCAGGTCCATATAAGCTTATGACTACTAACTCTTCCTATGCTCTTCACCTGTTCTTCTCCCTCTGTTCATCTAACTTGAGCTCAAGAATTCTCCCGAGAGTGATTCAAATTGGGCTACCTTCATTTTCCTGGGGCACCCACTTTCTTAATCAGTTTCTGTTTCTTCAAGGAAGACAAAGAAAACATTTGGAGACATCACAAAGGAATCTCATTCCAAGGTTTACAGCCACCTCTGCTGAGGAAAGTGCTTCCCAAGGAATATCACCCGCTGTCACTCCCCTGGGAGAACAGTCTGTGCTTGGGGAATGTGCCTTTAGTTAAGACTTCCATGACATGGGACTCCTGGGTGGCTCAGTTGGTTGAGCATCTGCCTTCGGCTCGGGTCATGATCCCAGGGTCCTGGGATCGAGTCCCACATCGGGCTTCTTGCTCAGCTGGGAGCCTGCTTCTCCCTCTGCCTGCCTCTCTCCCTGCTTGTGCTCTGTTTCTCCCTGACAAATAAATAAATAAAATCTTAAAAAAAAAAAAAAAAAAAAAAAAGACTTCCATGACATGACGTCATGGCCCCACGAGGAAAGGACTTCCAAACCTAAATCCCATTGTCCAGAGCCCCATGTGGACTCCCTTGGAAGGTTGTTTATGGTCAGTCAGGGACTCTGCCCTTCCCTCCTGTCCCCTGCCTAGCTTATACCAAGGGATAGGACAGGCAGGACTTAATGGTCGAAAAGAAGGAAGCCACCTGTGTGGCCCAACAATCCATCCTAGGAAATGACTAGCCAGATGGTATCCAACTACACAAACATATATTCTGAAATCCCCCAAATTCTTCAAGGTATTTTGCTAAAATAAACCAATGCATAACCATCCTAGAATCATTTCAAGAATTTATTCCTAAAAAAACAGCAGGTGGCAGCAAAGTTTCACATTTTTTTACCCTTTGGGCTGGAATGAAAACAAAGTTGTCATGGAATTATCTCCTCATCTATGAGTCTGCCAGCTGGCCCAGAAACTGGCACGCTGCCGTCTTGTAAAGTGGAGAATATAGAGTCTTCTTGAGTGGACTCTGTGTGTTTTGACAAAAGAATCCCAAAAAAGTCTCCTCCCAACCTCAAGCCAGATACCTGCCTGCGTCTGTAGGTCAGGCAGCACAATGATTGCCACCGAATGGCTGGATCACAGAGGCAGAGGCTCCGGCCCTGAGTCTTGGGTTCTCTTGCCCAATGTCAAGGAGCTGCTAACACTCAATGGGGAAGGCTTCAGAGAAACCCAAGTATGAGTACGTGGAAATATGCCTGAGAATCGTGTATACACCTCACAGCATTTTCGCCATCTCTTATGATGTAACCCAGGGGGTGAAATGTGTGGGTGGAGAAAGGTAGGGGAGACAAGGGGTTTTCAAATCCCGTCTCTGGTGCACCTAGAGATTTAGGGACCTCACCACCTCACAGCCTCTGTAGCTCTGGGCTCAGGAGCAGGCAGTGCCAAAATCACTGTCTGGTTTGGCCTCAAATGTCTTCCTTGCCTTAGTGCTTTGCTTGGCTCCCAGCTTCAAGCTGTGGCTGGAAAGTTTCCATTGGAACTGGTGTCTGGAACCCAAATTTTTGCTGAACTGTTTTTGCAGAGTAAATCCAGTTTTGTCTTTAAGAAGTGACTGGCCGGTTTATTTCATCCCCAAAATGGTGCTTTGTGCTCTCTCAGACCTCCTTTATTTATTTATTTATTTATTTTAAGATTTTATTTGAGAGAGAGCACGGGGTGGGTGGGGTGCACAGCAGCAGAGAGAGAGGGAGAAGCAGACTCCCGTCCCAGCAGGGAGCCTGACAGACGAGGCAGGGCTTGATCCCAGGACCCTGGGATCATGACCTGAGCTGAAGGCAGACGCTTAACACCCAGGCACCCCTCTCTCAGACCTACTTTAGAGTGAGCTGCTTAATTTTCATCCCGGAGGAAACTCTCTTATTGTTTAAAAGAGAGGTGGAGGAGGGTGTAGATGGGGCTGGAGGATTTTGTGTAGTCATTATTTTTAAAGTTACAAAACTTGTTACAGAAAAAAAGACAAAAATGAAGACCTCATTCCAAGATCCTAAACAGATGTTACAAACAAATGTATTTATGGGTTTTCTTTCTGGAACTGACAGAGAAGTGAGAAGTTTTGGCCTTGTGTAAGTTACATAATTACATCTGCAGCATTAGCAGCTCCTGGTGATCAAAGAGAACATTCCTGAAAGGTGCAATGGAGGTAGGAGAAGTTCATTTATTTATTCATTTATTTGGTGCTTCAGCCCCAAGCACATGATTTTTTCTTTCCTGCAGAAAATGTGATCTGGTTCTGAGGACTTAAGGACAAACTTCACAGCTCTCTGCACGGAAAGGGCCCTTTAAAATTATCTACTAAGGAAAACATTCTATAATTCCTTTGAATGTAATAAACAATATCTTTGGGGGCAACTTGCAGCAAATGTTCCAGAATTCATATCAACATTTAATTCCCTCTCTGCATGTATGTTCTACACTCCCCAAATATGATGTTAAATCATTTAATGCAGAGAATTGACAGCACCAGGAAAATATTTGGATAACTGTCTGGAGTTACCATTATTGGGTTTAATTATGACCTACTGGCTCTTGGGTCCTGAAGCAGCCAGAAAATGAGATATGTATGCCAAAATATTCATTAGAATTCCCTTTTCAGTCATTGTTCAGAAAGAAAAAGTTTCCTTCTGGCTCCCATTTTCAGTGCTTTTAAGTAGAGTCATTAATATGCCAGATTTTTTTAAAGGATTGGTCAGAAAACAAGATTATGTGCATACCTTGTATTCTGCATTAAAAATCATCTTGAAAAGGTCAACCATCCCTTTGCTCTCATTCTATTACCCTGAAGGAAGAATTGTTTTTGCAGCCCTGAAGTTAACTGGTACTCTCCACCCGGGCCTCCTCCTCCTCCAAACTCTCTTGAAAAGACATAATCCTATAAGTTTTGGAACCGGATGTACTAGGGAAGCACAGCTTGACCCTCCAGAGCAACTAGTCAGAAAAGATGTTTTAATGCCTTCTGCTCTTCACTGCTCGTTTCTCCCTGAATAGAAGATCTTAGAATCTTGGAGCGATAGGGGAGGATACTTAGAGGTCATTGATTTCATCTCCTCATTTTAAAGATGATTGATCCAAAGTGAAGTGGTAACACCCACTGTTTCAGCACTGGGTTCTGGCAGGGGGAAAAGCAGGTGCTTTTTTTTTTTTTTTTTCCACCAGCGCATCCTTGTTACTATTAAAAACAGTTCGCATTTAATGAGCATCTACTACACTGCCAGGCACAGGGCTGATGCTTTCAATACACGTTGTCCTCACAACAAGCCTGTAAGGTAAATATTATTATCCTCACTTTATAGCTAATGAAACTGAGACTCGGGTTAAAGGATTTGCCCAAAATTACAGGGTGAGGAGAAAGAAGAATCCATTTGCAAACTCCGGGTTGCCTGACTTCAAAGTCTATGTCCTTTATTTTTCCCCCATGCCATCTGCTGAATGAAACAAGGCCAGAGTGCAAATCAGTGTGGGCTCTCCCATCACTTTAATTTTTCAAATAATGGGGTGAGTAATGAGTCCTCCACAGTGATAAAGTAGAAAAGGATGCCAATATCCAGGTAGTCCCCAGTTACCAGAGTCTGCAAAGGTATCAACAGGGGCCACATAGATGTCGCTATTTCCCATTCTCTACTTGTCATGTTTAACAGGACAGTTTATTCTGAAAGCTTTTGAAAGACTTCCCAGCTTTTTTTTTTTTTTTAAAGATTTTATTTTATTTATTTGACAGAGAGAGAGAGAGACAGCTAGAGAAGGAACACAAGCAGGGGGAGTGGGAGAGGGAGAAGCAGGCCCCTGGCCGAGCAGGGAGCCCGATGCGGGGCTCAATCCCAGGACCCCGGGATCATGACCCGAGCCAAAGGCAGACGCTTAACGACTGAGCCACCCAGGCGCCCCAGACTTCCCAGCTTTTAATAAAAGTTGGATGATTCAGTGTTGACAATTTTTCTCCCATTTAATAGAAAATTGGTGGGGGAAATTCAGGATGAATGCTTATTTGGGGAAAAAATAATCTGGAGGGTTGTTTTTTATGCTCCAGGTCATAGCGAGCTGGGAGAGCAGATGTGGTATGAATTAGGGAAGTTTATCTGATGGTTGTCTACAGTGGCACAGATGATGGAGTTATTGCCTGGAAACACTTGAGTTTTCCACTGAAACATGGGCTGGGAAAGAAACTTTGACGTTTTCGAAAAACTAATAAAGTTAAGATAAAGTTGGAATGTCATGTGTTAAATTAAAGAACATGCGATGGAGACATTCAGGGGAAGCGCCCACGTTTGTTAACCCGGTGCCAGTGAAAACTTTGTGTAAACTGAAACTTTACTTTCTCCCAAAGAGACAACTCATTTACCTGGATCAGTTATAAGTAAGCCACCTGCTCCCCACTTGCACAATTCCTTCTCTCTGAAAATGAAGTCATTCAAACCCCTCTGTAGATAGGTCCATGCCAGGTCAGGGAGGCTTAAAGGAGCATCATCTCCATGTTGGGTTGTTTCCGTGTCAAATTACCTCATCTACTGCTACCCTCCTAATCCAAGCCAACATCATCTCTCATCTGGACCACCGCAATAGCAGTATATCCAGTGCCTGGAACAGGGCCCATGACAGAGTAGGAGCTTAATAAAAGATTGTGGGTGGATTGATCGATTGATTAAATGACTGAATGAATGACATCCTGCTAGCATTTATAATCAGTGAGCCAGTGCTGGTTCCCTGACTCGTCTGGGGCGGGGACCCAGGACACAACACCCTATCTCTAGGACACTGCCCTGCCCTGTTCTCGCCAATCTGTTTAACAGCAGTTATTATTAGTCTACTAGGGCTGCCATAATGAAATGCCATAAATTGGGTGACTTAAACAATGGATTTGTTTTTTTCCCTCACAGTTCTGGAGGCTAAAAGTCCAAGATCAGGGTGCCAACTGGTTTGGTGTCTTCTGAGGCCTTCCTCTTGGCTTGCAAATGGCTGCCTTCTCACTGTGCCCTCACATGATCATCCTTCAGTCTGTCTGTTATCTATGTCCTAATCTGCTTTTCCCATAAGGACACCAATCATGTTGGATTAAAGACCCACAAAGAAGAACTCGTTTCACCTTAATCACCTCTTTAAAGACCTTACCTCCAAAGACAGTCACATTGTGAGATTCTAAGGATAAGACTTCAGGGAGGGGAGACACAATTCAGCCCATGACAAGCTGTCACGAGCAGGGTCCTCTCTCTGCCTTCTACAGGTGAACTTCCCTGGGGCCTGCCTATCATTTGCTCCTAGAAGGCCCACTGCCATGTTCTCTGCCATTCTTGATGCCCTGTTACTTCCTGCTGTTCCTTCTTGATGCCAATTCCTTACAGCAAAACCATCTGTTGTCTGTTACCTCACCCTGGGCTGGCCTTCTTCCCATCACCTGCAGCTGGTCTTCTCTCCAAACACCTGTCCCTGCTGGCTGCAGTTAACCCTTCTATTTCTGGCTGTGTTACTGGATACAACCCTAAATCTAAAACTAACAACTAAATAACTAACTAAATAAATAAACTAACTCTTGGTCTCAGTCTGTTATGATCACTGGGGTACATTTTTGAAATGGCTCAAGAGTGATAATGTCAGGGGCACCTGGGTGGCTCAGTCATTAAGCGTCTGTCTTCGGCTCAGGTCATGATCCCAGGGTCCTGGGATGGAGCCCCGCATCGGGCTCCCTGCTCTGCGGGAAGCCTGCTTCTCCCTCTCCCACTCCCCCCTGCTTGTGTTCCCTCTTTCGCTGTGTCTCTCTCTGTCAAATAAATAAATAAAATCTTAAAAAAAAAAAAAAAAGAGTGATAATGTCTGGGCCGAATAAAGTTAAGTGGTCTCACACAGATAAAATTTTACCTACAATCACACAATGGCATTTTGCCCCACAGAGAATCTAGTTCAGTTGCTTTGGGATGGGGCCTGGTGTCAGTATTTTTTTAAAAGCACTCCCAGTGATTTTATTTTATTTTTTAAAAAACAGATCTTATTTTTAAGTAATCCCTACACCCCACGTGGAGCTCAAACTCACAGCCCAGAGACCACGAGTCACTTGCTCCATCAACTGAGCCAGCCAGGCGCCCTTCCTCCCAGTGATTTTAACAGGAAGAGGCTAAGGATCACTGCTTTAACTGGAGAAAGAAACCCATCAAATTGAGACAAAAACTAGAACACCAGGAAGTAGGCTGGGAGATCCCGTCCCACATGTGACTTGTGAATATAACGCCTTGTCTTCCAGTGTCCAGGCCCACCCAAATACAGAGGTGGGGGGCTCTCTCTTCAGCTCTTACTGCCCCCTTTGGTGTAAAGTACCCATCCTTTGATCTGAGAATCTGGGGGTGACTTATTAACGTCTTCTACCACACTGAGCAATCAAGATGGGGCTCAACAATGACTGGACAGAGGTAAATGTCACTTCTGCTGGGCCACCTAAGTATGGCTGATGACGATGAAAGACACCCCCACCACCAGCCCTGCAGTGGTAAAAAACAAAACAAAACAAAACAACCCACCAGCTAACATGGCTCTTTGGCTCAGCAAAGCGGGACTCACTCAAAACGCAGATGAGTTCCAGGCATTGATCAGCCTCCACAGGCTTCCTGGGGCTGATGGGCAGTCTTTGCAAGGTGCTGTGCTCTTCTTTGGGGGCTCTTCCCCAGGCCTCCCTCCCACCTCCTAGGTCCCTGCCCTCCCCCCGGCCTAGGGAAGGCCTCCGTGAAGTCTGGCTCCCTTTCTAGACTCTTTCCAATATGTCCTGAGGGCAAAGCCCAATCTCTCATGCTTCCGGACCTTCCGTTTTGATTCTCAAGGGCTTTTTCTTCTCTCAACAAAACCTGGTTCTCTGCAAATAAAAGGCTTTGGCTTTCAAAACTATTGTTTTTGATGTAGGCTTCAAGAGGCGATTTTAAAAGTCAGGAAACTGAACATTGACTTTTTCATTCTGTTTCTTTCTCTTTGCATTCCCGGTGTACCAATCCTAATTCTCCTCCAGGCAATGCCTCCAATTTACTAGGAGAAAGGTCAAGTGGAAAGAGTGTAGCAAAGAAAAGCACAAAGATTAACATTTCAAGATACTCACTTTCCCTAAGAAATACTGCAACATTGACCACTCCAGGGCCCCACCCGACCCTGACAAGGGAGCAGGCCAGGATGTTCTGGCTGAGTTCACCCAAGCAGAGTGAAGTGGAGAATCAGGATTTATCTTGATAATAAAAGCTCTAAATGAAACTATTAAAACATTGTTTTCTTCAATAAGTCAACGGCATGAAAACAAAATGGGAGGACGGTCGCTCTAGATTAAAAGAAACTTTAGAGATGGAACAATCTTGTCTGGAGCCTGTTTTGAACAAACCACTGTCAAAAGACATTTTTGAGGCAATAAGGCAAATTTGATTATGGACTGGGTATGAGATGATACCACAAAATGACTGTTAACATTAAGTGTGACAATAGCATTTGGTTATGTAAAAAAATGTTTTTTAAAAACCAGATGTATACAGAAGTGTGTGTGAGGGTGAAATGATACAATGTCTGGGGAAAAGAGAAGAGAAGGAAGGATGGAAGGAAGGAAGGAAAAGAAAACCAGATTCTTTGGCAAGATACAAAACAAAAGAAAAAGGGATAGATGAATTAAGCACAGCAAAATCTTGGTGTTAGATTTTTTTTTTAATTTTTAATTTTATTTTTAAGTAAACTCAATACCCAATGTGGGGCTAGAATTCACAACCCCGAGATCAAGAGCCACCAACCAAGCCAGCCAGGTGACCCTGATAAGTGTTAGGTTTCTTGTTTTTTGTTTTTAAGAGGGGGAGAAGCAGGGGTGGGGCAGAGGGAGAGAGAGGATCCCAAGCAGGCTATATATGCCCAGTGCGGAGCCCAACAGGAGGCTCAATCTCATGACCCTGAGATCATGACCTGAGCCAAAATCAAGAGACGGATGTTTAACAGACTGAGCCTCTCAGGTGCCCCTAGATTTTAATGATAGATATATGGGAGCTCATGTTATTATCTCTATTTTTTGTGTTAAGTTTGAAAAGTTGAATAATAATTCTTTTAATTGTTAAACTGGTACAGTAAAAGATGGACTGAACAATGGAAGAGAATAAAAGGACCAGAAACAGATTCAAATATTTACTGTTTAAGAATTTGGGGGGCGGGGGGCACCTGGGTGGCTCAGTTGTTAAGCGTCTGCCTTCGGCTCAGGTCATGACTCCAGGGTCCTGGGATCCAGCCCCGCATCGGGCTCCCTGCTCAGCGGGGAGCCTGCTTCTTCCTCTCCCACTGCCCCCCTGCTTGTGTTCCTGCTCTCACTGTCTCTCTCTGTCAAATAAATAAATAAAATCTTTAAGGGCACCTAGGTGGCTCAGTCATTAAGCGTCTGCCTTCAGCTCAGGTCATGATCTCAGGGTCCTGAGATTGAGCCCTGCATCGGACTTTCTGCTCAGCGGAGAGCCTGCTTCTCCCTCTCCCACTTCCCCTGCTTGTGTTCCCTCTCTCGCTGTGTCTCTCTCTGTCAAATAAATAAAATCTTAAAAAAAAAAAAAGAATTTGGGGGGGGAATGGGTTAAATAGGTGATGAGGATTAAGGAGGGCACTTGCTGTGATGAGCACCAGGTGTTGTATGGAAGTGCTGAATCACTAAATCCTACATTTGAAACCAATATAACACTGTATGTTAACTAACTACAATCAAAATAGAAACTTAAAAAAAAATTTGTTATATTACTGATTTGCAAGCAGATGAACTCTTTCTCCAAATAAAATCTGAAATGGAGGGACATCTGGGTGGCTCAGTCGGTTGGGCATCTGCCTTCAGCTCAGGTCGTGATCCCAGGGTCCTGGGATCGAGCCCCACGTGGGGCTGCCTGCTCAGCAGGGAGCTTGCCTCTCTCTCCCCTCTGTCTGCCGCTCCCCCCGCCTGTGCTCTCTCACAGTCTGTCAAATAAATAAAATCTTTTAAAAAAATAAAAGCAAGAGATTTTAAATAAATAAATAAAAATAAAAAATAAAATCTGAAATGGAGCCCCAGCATATAAAACAAAAAAAAAGCGTAGAACTGTTCCATCTGGAAGTAGCACTAAGAGTCTGGCTCTTTTGCTTCCTCTTTGTCTCCCCAGGAATCTGCAGAAATAACTCAGGAAAATCCTGTGGCTCTGTAGAACACAGCTTGAAAACCTCTGTGGTATATGATGGAGGAAAACTCTCAAATCCTGCAGAAAATGTGTACTACTTAGTATATGTTTTAGGCAACTGGCTAACAATTTGGGAGAAAAGAAATCGAATTAAATCCCTACCTCACATCATATACCAAAATAAATTCCAGTTGCATTAAAATGTTTAAAATACAAAGTGAAATTATAAGAGTGTTAGAAGAAAAATAGGTGAATATGCTAAAATAGTGAGATAGAGAAAGACTTCCCAAGGAAGCCAACAAAGGCAGAAATTGATAACTTTGATGATATAAATATCTGTAAGTTTTATATGGCAAAAAATAAAACACACTCCACAGAAAGGAAAAAAAGGAATGTGTGTACATGACAGACTTTAATATTCTTAATCATTAGGTAGTGTTTCAACTCAATAGAAAAAAACAAACACTCCAATGGAATAAAAGGATCAAGAACAGAGAGAGAGAGATAATAATTATCATAAAGATATGTTAAAGAGGGTTCCTCTGAAGGAGATGGAAAAGGGTATGGAAATTAAAGGAGAAAAAAATAAATAATTAAAATAAAACCAGAGAGAAGCCCTGCATAGACTGGTAATGACAGTTTGCCTTAAACTGAGGAGTATGTTTAATTGAGCTCTGTGCACTTGAGTTCACTTTTCAAAAGTATGTGTATACATGGATATGTATTATATATATACATGTCTAAAAGGGTATATACTAAGATATTAATAGTGACTATCTCTAGGAGTGGTATGAAAGGTGAATCTTTTTTTCTGCACTAAGTATCATGTAATAAGTAAAATGCATTTTTTGTGTTTTAAAAAATTCATCTTAATACGCAGAAGTACTTTCCTGCTGTTGGATAAATGTACAATAACCTACTAAATTCATCTGCCTGTGTGGTCACAGTCATTTTATTGTTTTTCCAGAATGTTCCAAAATAGCTCTGGAACAAGACCAGTGGGACCACCAGATAGCTATCTAGCCTCACCCTTCTTCCCATACAAATGGAGACCAAGCCTCCAATCTGGCTTTGGCAGAAAACTCAGTGGGACCCAGGATAACAAAGCCCTCTCCTTCTTGCCTGGGGAAAAGAGAAGGAAGCAGTCAACTTACAACAGCCTCTGAAAAGCTGCTTTGGGCAACAATTGTCAAAGACAAAAGGTTCCACCTCAAAGGTGGAAACTCTATTTGTAGCTTCGTAGACACAGGTGTTCTTACAGGTGACTCAAGACATACAGAGTGGGACCGTGTTTGGCCAGGAATAGCTCAGAAGGCCTTCTCCTCAGAAACCAGCTCTTGAGGCCTTCAGTGTATGTTCTAACTATATTTGGCAATGGAAACCAAAGAGGTCAGTGGCTTCGCTCAGGGGGAAAAAGCTATTCCTGATTTTTAACCCCTGTTTCAAACCAGGACCAAGAATTTTAAAACTCACTTCATTTATTTATGTTGCACTCACTGAGCATACCACCAAAGTAATTTTCCTTTCCAGTCCTACCAGCCTCCTGTAAATCTTCCAGAACCACAGGTGTAAATCACCTACCCAAGCCATCCTCATATTAGAGGACATTTGGGGACATCTGGCCTGAGAGTCCAAATGTTAAAATTACACCACTTACTCTCCACGGCTTTATAGCATTAAAATAGCCTGGAGTGCCTGGGTGCAAATCCAGACTCCAGCACTTACTACTCACTGTGTGACCTTGGCTAAGTTACTTTATGTCTCTGAGGTTCAATTCTCTTATCTACAAATAGAGATAATAACACCTACTTTAGAAAGCTGCCATAAGAATTAAATGAGATAACGTGTACAAAGTGGCTAGGAGAATGTCTGACACAAAGCAGGTGCTAAAAAAAGAACCAAGTTCCATCTTCCCCATCACTCTCTTCCACCCTTAGCTGTTCAGCCAAGGTGTTGGCTTCTCAAGAAATTGCCCAGTACTCTTTGTCTGATTACAAGTGGATGGTACCATTCCCACAGCCAGCAACAGTAGCTAAAGATAAAAGCTGTGACTACTCCTCAGCTGAGGACATGTCGAATCAGCTCACAAATGACTCATCACTGTTGATAAACGATGTGTTCTTGGCATCAGGAGGCCTTATCCCGACAGGCTTCAACACCTTATGAAAAAAAAATCCAGAAGGTAGGTTGAATGGCTCACAGAGAGGGTCCCAGGGCTTGATGGTGACCTTCAGTCAATTCAGAACTTGTAAACTCCATTTAGGAGGGTCTCTTGTCTGTTCAGACAGGTCTCCGATCACAAAATTTTCAGTTGGGAAGGACTCCAGCTGAGCAGCTGCCTCTTTCAGAGCCGAACCATCTCCTTCACTTGCCTTGGATTCCCTGAAGGGAGTCATAAGACTCCCTGGGCTAAAGGCTAGATGCCCATTCCCTGCTCAGAACAGCCCTAAGCTAGTGCCCGACGTGCCTTTGGCAGCTTTGTCTGCTGCCTGAAGTTCTGCCAGGGTGAGGTTTGGCTGGAGGGCTCTGTGGCTGTAGGACAAACCTTGGTGCAAGGAAAAGGGTATTTAATCCTGAGCCACTGTCTGTGAAGCTGAAGTGTTTGCTGCTCTCTGCAGCTTCTGTCACCCCTTTAGACCACCCAGAACCACTCACTGTCATAGAAATTCCATGACTGGAGTTTTTAGTCACTCTTTCATCCATACATGCCCTGTACTTTTTACAATGCCTGGCTCAGAGTTCTCTCTGAATATTTATTAAAAGGCCCTTGAGGATGAGGATGGTCGGTTGCTGCATTGGTAACCTCCTCAATTCTGATGAATCTCACAAAACTGTTGAGATCAAACAGGACAATGAACTGTATGAAGATGGACACCATCAAGGGCCAGGTGCGCAAAACTGAGGCTTTGTGTGTGGTCTTAAGGAAATTCCAGGTGCTAGGATCTACTTTCTTCTGAATTAAAACTGCTTCAGAAGCAGGTTGTCCCTGGACCCTAGACCTAGGACCTATCTCTTTTACTGCATATGCAGGCTTTTTCTGAAAGGAACCATTTCTGGCCCTTAGAAGAAAGGCAATTGGTGCAAAAGGGCCAGAAGAAGGTAGGCTGCCCTGGAAACATTTCCATTCCCCAAACTCAGATTTTCTCAGAAAGGTTTCTGAGATCACCTATAAGCACCAACATTTCAGCCATGCTTTGACGTGGAAAGGCCAGGGAAACTTTCTGAAAAGGGCAAGCAGTTGGTCACCATCCTGGGTCTTCAGGATATTGGATGACACAAATGGAGCAGGGAAATCAAAATCAGGGGGGCTTCCCCTTAGCCTCCCCTTCTGTCCTAACTGTTCCCGTGTCCCCTGACCTTCTAGTCACTCACTGAGGCTTAGTGTCCAGCTTCTATGCCTGGAACTGGGGTCAACCTTCTAAGATGATAAGGCATAAAGAAAGCAAGGAGGGGAAGGAAGGAGGGAGCAAAAGGCAGCCTGGGGAGAAGTGAAGAAAAAATGAAAAGGCTTGGGGAGGAGGAAGGAAGAGAAGAGCGGCAAGGGGAGGCGGAACAATGAAGGTCTCAGGCCGTCAGAGGCGCACGATTCCGGCGGCACGTCCGTCCGTCCCCGCCTCCGGCCAGCAGCTGCACGCTGCGCAGCGTGTGGGCGCTGAGTCACGGTCCCAGAACTGGGAGCCGCCGTGCAGGTCTGGGGGGGCCGGCCCTGGTTGGCATCTGCAAACTGTTTTTTTCTTTCGTCTCTCATTAAGGC
Organism: Mirounga leonina; assembly: GCF_011800145.1. Lineage (NCBI taxonomy): Eukaryota > Metazoa > Chordata > Mammalia > Carnivora > Phocidae > Mirounga > Mirounga leonina. Next base: position 7,010,495 of record NW_023270852.1, read on the forward strand.
TGTGTGCTGACTCCCACGTAGGAGGACTTATTAAACCGCACGTACTGCCTGACGGCTCTCGGGCCGCTCCAGGCGGCCGGCTGGGGGCGCCACAGCCTCGCTGATGAGCCCGCCGGCTCGCTGGGGCACCAGGCCGGCAGAGGACTGGGAAAGTTTACTGGCGCGGCTGCCGGATTCCCGGAGCAGTGCGAACATTTTGCTGGAGTAGCTTCTAACTTTAACACCGCGGCAGCCTGGAACAGCTCCTCACTTAGGCGGCTTCGGAGACCACCCCAACTCTCCGAGGCGCGCTTTTGCGCGGGGTTCCGCGAGCAACTCCATAAAATCTGGTACTCTGTTGCGCAACCCGGAGAGTCCAGGCTCGCCTCCCCGCTAGGGCTCACCCTACCCCGCCCGGCCCGGCCGCCACGCGAGGCTGCGACCTTAGGCGCCTCCGCGAAGCCCGGACTCGCTAGCAGGACAGGCGCTCCGCGCGCCCCGCAGGGAGAGCGGCGCTCGGCACAGCTCCGCCCGCGGGGGGATCCGCCAGGACGCGCGCGCGCAGCCGTGCCACCCTCCCACGCGAGGCGGCGGGAGCCCGAGGCTCCCGGACGCACTGGGACCAGGGGTACCCTCCCTCCCAAGACTCGTGAGCCCAGAATTAATCAACATCGAGACAGTTTATTGATTTGCTATTTCGCATATCACCCATTTTACGTAAATATACAGAGACACTGTGTTTCCTTCTTCCACAAGAGGTAATCAGTCTCTCACGCACACCCTCACACATTCCACGCAGCAAACGTTACACCTCGCTGAGACATTCACGTATTAAAATAAGTGGGGAGGGGGGACAATGTAATTGCTTTAAAATGCCCTTAATACAATATATAACGTACAAAAATATCTCTATATTTGAAGTTACAAAAAAAAAAAATCTTGACAGCAACGAACTTAAATATTGATAGTTACCTCTGTATATATAACACGCATTGCACTTTTCCTCTCTAGGTTTTGGAAAGTTCAAGTAATAGTGAGGCTTGCGCCCCTGTGGGGTGACACCCCGTGAGAAATCAGTTTGTGGGAAGGCACGGCAGTGACTCAGACCCCTGTCCCTGGGGGTCTCAAGCATTTAATTCTCAGTTTCTCCCTTCCGTGAGCCTGGCAGACACTCCCTCGCATTCCTCTGCCCCCACGGGGCACCTGGGCTGGATTGGGACGTAGGGAACGGTGCCTCCAAGGAGAAGGGGCTCCTGCAAAGCCAGGGCTCGCCGCTGGACCGTGCCTCCCGGACTCCTGGTCTCTGTAGGGCTCTCTCAGCCCGGTTTCCATCCGCTGAGGGGCTTGGCCCTGGGAAGCCCTCCGCCCCGGGGGAAGCCAGCGGGATGCATACGCGCGCCAGTTCGCTGCTGCCACAGGCGCCTAAATCTTAAAGAGATTGGCGAGCACCTGATGCACCCGGGAGGCCGGAGCCCCGCGTGCCTGTGACTCTGGGAACAAGAGAGTCCGGCTCAGGCCGGTCACGGGCAGGGAGCGCCGGCGCCGGCGGCCATACCCCTGGGGGCTAATCTTGCTCCTGGGGGCGACGCCGTCCTTGTCCTTGTCTGTGAACTGGTAGATCTGGTGCGCCAGTTTCTGCACCGTGCACGTTCCGAAGCGGCAGCCGAAGCTCCGCAGGCCCTGGAAATTGTTCATACTCTGGCGGTAGCGTTTGACTCGGATGCGGGCGGCGTCCGGACTGCTGGGGAAGGGAAGGAAGGTAACATGAGACCCTCATCAAGCAGGGCTTTGGCCCCAGCCACCAGGAATCCGAGCCATTCAAGGACCGGAGGAGACTGGAAACTGCTACGCCGTCTGAACTGCCAGACAGTCCGGACGATCCCCAGGGCCAGGGTGGTGGAGGAGAGCTCCCCCAGCCCACCCCTCTTCAGCGCAGGGCATAGTTACCTGGCCTGGGGGTTGCGAGAGGCACCCTTCACGTCCTGGGGCCGAATGAGAGTCTGGGCAGGCCCGGCCTTCGCGTCAGTGAGCCCGGTGGCATAGTTGCTGGACACTCGAAGTTCCCTCTTCCCGCGACTTAGAGCCCACTTATTCCACCTAGAAAACACACATAGACTCGTTTCGCATGCATCCAGGAGAGGTCCCGGTCCCAACCGGCTCCCATCCACTTCTAACCCCCCGTCTCCCAGGTACAAGGACTGGAGAAGGAACTGCCGGCGACTCACTTCTTTCGGAACTCTGACGCCACGTCGAGCCGCGCAGTGTCGGCGCCCAAGAAGGCGAGGGAGCCCAGGTACATGAGGGCGACGGGAACCAGCTTCATGCTGGCGGTGATGCGCGGACCCTGGAAGGAGAGAGAGGGGCCGAGCGTGAGCACCCAGCCTGCAGCACGGCCCGGGCGGGGCACGGAGGGCGTGTGGGGGCCCCCGCGCGGGCAGACTCAGCCCGCGCTCCGCCTGGCTCAGACGCTTATCTCGCCCAGGCGCAGAGAGGCGCCAGCGGCATTTGCACCCGCCGGGCGGGTGACAGGCCCCGCAGGGGAGGCCTCTGCCCAGCGCCAGGCTTCCCAGAGGTTTCCTGCTCGACTTCTCGGAATTTGGGTGGCGGAGTAGAGGGGACTGGGTCTCTGCACTTCCAGTTGTGTGCACGGCTGGGCCCAGTGTATGGGACGCAACCCGCAGAGGACCTTCCAAAATGGGTTGTACCCCTCACTCCGCACGCTCCCAGTTTCCAGGACTCTAAAGTCCCCCCCCCCGGCCTCCCCCACCGCTTATCCGCCTCGCCTGTGGCGCCTACCTGCTGAGGGGGTGATCTGCCAAGATCTGGAAGAAGAAAGTCTGAGACGTCGCTCTGGCACTGGCAAAACCCCAACGTCCAAGCTGCGGTGAGAAACCAGAGGTGGCAAGGCTCAAGTTGTTCCGCCTAGTGTCACCAAGAAACCACTGAGTGGCCGGCTCTGGTTCCTCGGCTTTATAGGCGCACAGGGGGCGGGGCCTGAGCTGCCCTCGCACCCTCCCATTCTTCCCTCGGGCGCGCGCGGGCTTCTGCACTCCAGCGCGCGCATTGCTTGTCCGAAGGTGTGGGGGGGGGGGGGTAAGGGTCCCTCGTGCCCAGAGGACTCAGAGATGAGCTCCAAAGATTGGTGTAGCAACTGCCACAATCCTGACTCTCTGGGCACAGGCTTCAGAATATAAACCAGGGCGAAGTGGGGCCGGTACAACCTCTTGGGGTCGTTATTCAGGACCTATGCAACCCAGAGTGCGAGGCCTACTGGCACGGAACTGCAAGAGCCAGCGGGAGGTACCACGCGCATGGCCGGAGCCCCGGACCTCGGGAGCGGTGGCCTCGAATGGACCGCGCCCCCTGCCGGCTCGGCGCCTGACCTGAGCTCGACCCCAGACTCCCGCGGAGTCGCAGGGGCAGGACACCCAGCAGAGACTAGAGGAGTGGGGCTCGCCAACACCCCCAGAGAGGCTGAGACTCCAGAGTTCTGGGACTGGCTAGTAAGATTTCGCAATAGGGGCACGGATCGGAAAGGCTGATTTGAGAATTGGGATTTGGAGGGGAGAATTATCTGAAGTTTCAGAATTTAATTGCCTATTTGGAAATATGGGAATAACCAAAATTAGAACGGACGATACCATTTCGTCTTCCCCGCACCCCCACCCCCCAGTAATCCAGTTATTCCTTACAAGGTTACAACCTGAGAGTTTGCCTTGCTGCCTTCGGAGACTTCATTCACCCATTTATAAACTTGAGGATTTATTGCCAGGGCGCACACTAATGTTTCACGTATGTTAATCGCTTTAGAGTTTACAAAACACAGCCACATCCTGATCTTTGATCCTGACACCTACCCTTGAGATAGGCGAGGAAGGTTAACATTACTGTTCTTATTTCACCAAGTAGAAAATGAAGTTCAGAGACGGGAAGAATTTGACCAAAGTCACACCAAACGCAGGAAGCAGTAAAGTCCTAACTCGGAATGGCAAGCAAGCACCGCAGACTCGGGCGCGGCGTGGATATTTCTAGGCTGGGGTCATCTTGCAGTCAAGGGGGAAAGGAGAGTCCTAGCCCTCGCCCAAGGATTTATGCCAGGTTCCCCGCTGAGCAAGGAAGCCTGACGTGGAACTCGATCCCTCATGACCTGAGCTGAAGGCAGATGCTTAACCGACTGAGCTACCCAGGCGGCCCTCCATCACCCCTTCTTGACTTTACTTTCTTCTTACTTCCCTTCTGAGGGCCAAACTGGGAGGGAACTCGGCCCCGCGAAGCTTTAGTTCTTGCATTCGGGCCTCTGGTATCCTATCACCCCCTACCCTATTCTCAAGTCCTGAAGCCCCGCGCCTAGACTAAGAGGCGGTGGCCGCGGGGCCACTGGACTCTGCGGACCGGCTTCTAGTACCCACCCTGTGGCTGTGTGAAGGTGGGTACATCACGTTTCCCCTCTAGTTTGTTTCCCCATCTATGACGTGCCCCCTGCAGACCTCTACGCTTCTTACCTGCTCTGCCAAACTGGTTCTAAGACCCAGTGCAAAGGAGGCTGGGCGCTGGGTGGCGGGGGTGGGGGTGGGGGGACCTTGCCTGGTCCGGGCCACACACTGCTCGTTCACCGGCCTTTTCATTCTCAGGACTGAACCGTGGACACTGCACCCGGGGAAGGAAGGACCGCGACTGAAGTTATTCATTCTGGGGACTCTTCCCCAAGGGAGTCAGCTGAATGGATCTGAGTTCCAGCTGAGGGTGGGGGACAGATTCCTGGCTCCGGGGCTGGGTCTGATCTGGTAAGAGCTCAGGGTCAGAGGGGTGCAAAGCAGCGTAGTGGCTGGGTTCCGGCCGCCTGGCGGGCCGAAGACTGTCATTGCAGCGGACCAGGTCAGGCGGCTAGCCCGTCGGCACCTCAGACGGTAGGTATTACTGTGCGCCTGCTCTGTTTCCAGGAGCCACCCCCAGCGAAACTAGTCTGCTTTTCTCCCGCTTCCCATCTCTTCGTTTCAGTTTGTTCCGTGAGTGTCAGGCTCTTCGCACCAACCCTGTCCAAGACATTCTCTGCGGATGCGACTTGTCGCCAGCTTCCAGTTGGGTCCGCTCCAAGACAGGTTTTACTTTCATTTCCCTGGCGCGCGCGTCTCAACTGCTGTAGAGGTCAAGGACAGTGGAGCGCCGGCCCACAGCCAGGGAAGGTCCCGTGGTCTGGACTCGTTCCTTCCAGTTCCCACCAGCCCTGGGCGGGGGGGTTCGGTCTGCCCAGGTCTCTGTGGCTGTACCCCGTTGCCTCCTTTCTGTGTTTTTGGAAAACCCATGATTCCGTGGGAGCGGGTGGGGAGTGGGGGGAATTCGCTCTAGCTCCTCTGCAGGATCGCGAAGCGTGATCTAGATGCAAACTTCGCTTTGAGCTTGGGGCTGCTTCAACAAGCACAGCAAACCCAGGAGTGGGGACTGGGCTCCGCTTCTCCTGGCTCCAGTGCCTAGTCCAGCGACATAGCAACGACGCCAGGAATTCCCACCTGACAGCCTTGGCACACTTCTTATCAGCTCAGGTGCGCCTTGACTTTCTAGCGTTTAGAGACGCTTGAGAACCCCAACAATTATTTTTTTTTTTTTAAGCGAAGTATTGGAGTGGCAGCTCAGGATTTTGCTAGTACATGCGTATCTTCGAAAGTGTATGCGCGTGTGCGCGCGCGTGCTTACGCGCGCGTACCCGTGTGCCTGAGTTTGCGTAGGTGGCGGACAGGAACCAGGGTGTCCCCCTTGGGGGTCGGGTGGGGTATAAATCGAAAAAGTATATAAAATTTGCTAAGTATTGGCATCTATTGTGTAACCTCGGGTTCGCTTACTTAATCATCCCTAAAGACACACACCACACACACACTCGCGCGCGCGCGCACACACACACACGACTGAGTTTTCAGTTAAACGGTCGGATGTAGAAGGAAACACCACAGCGGGAGTTCTGCTTCTGGTGATTTGTTAAGGTGGAGTTTCATCGAAGTTGCAGTGATTGTAGATTCACTGTTGAGTAGAAGGAAGGAAGGGAAGGAAGAAACATCTTTAAAATCTCACTGTCAAGAGAAAGACAAAAAAAGAAAAAAATTCTGGTTAATGAAGATCCACTTTTTTTTTTGTGCCCAAGAATTCTTTAAGGGTCAGATCGTAAATAAACCCCAGAGCAGGGTAATAAATGTATGTATCCTGAAATCACATATAAAGACACAAATATGTTAAATATTTGTTGTATTGGTGTCTCAATTTCTTCCTCACATTCCAACTGAATTATTTTTAGGCCCTCAATCCAAGCCTTATTCTTAGTAATGTTTGGAGTTTAAAAAAATTTGTGGTGGTGGTTTTCAGCCAAAGCCAGTGTGACCACACTCAGGTCATGAAGAAAAATAATGAGAAGCAATATATGATATTAATGATATTAATAAGAATAAAAGTGAGTAGCTAAGTGCATTGCATAGTTAGATGCCTCTTTTTTTTCAAACAGGAGATTTTATAATGCATTTATTATTCATATTTTTCAAAATGACGTTGCTGAGCTAAGGGCTTGTTTACAAAGTTCATTTGAAAACAAGGTTTAAGAAACTTCCTGGAGTCATAACACAAAATAGTTTAGGGAAAGGGCACAATCAGCTTTGCAGATTTGGTCACTCACAGGAAGAAGTAAAACAGGATTCAAAACTTGACACTTTTTTGGGATCTCTGACTTCTCCAAGGAGCTAATAAAATATAGATCCTTTCTAGAAAAATTCACATGTACATAAACCAGATTAAGGATAAAATAGGCATACAATTTGCTGCCTCATTTTTGCGCTTTTACACAAAATAGATGGAAGAAACAATCAGTTCTGGAGCCCCTGGCTGGCTTAGTCCGTAGAGCATGTGACTCTTGATCTTGGGGTGGTCAATTTGAGCCCCACATTGGATGTAGAGTTTACTAAAAATATTATATATATATTTAATAAAAAAAAGAAAATATCAGTCCTTGTATGTGATAAAGCCAGAAGACAAACCTACCTGAAGCTTGAAGAATGTAAGTTGCTATTGGTCAAAGAGAATATGGAGAAGAGGATAAACATATGGAAGCTTGTTATACTAACAGCTATAAAAGAACAAGACAGGGCGCCTGGGTGGCTCAGTTGGTTAAGTGACTGCCTTCGGCTCAGGTCATGATCCTGGAGTCCCTGGATCGAGTCCCGCATCGGGCTCCCTGCTCGGCAGGGAGTCTGCTTCTCCCTCTGACCCTCCTCCCTCTCATGCTCTCTGTCTCTCATTCTCTCTCTCTCAAATAAATAAAATCTTTAAAAAAAAAAAAAAAAGAACAAGACAAAATGACTTCAAGAAATTTACTACTGATGACACGAGTGGCATAATAAATGGATTATAAAAGAGATGATTAGACCATTTGGGTTTCATCTGTAGCCAAAGATATTAACAAGAGCAACCGTTATGCTACCTGCCCCCAGGTGGGGACCCTATACTATCAGATTAGAACAGCAGTAATGAGGCAATTCTTATATATGGGCCTGCATGATTTGAAAGTGCATTTATTCCTTTAACAAATATTTACTGAGCATGTATTACATGCCTAGCTCTGTGCTAAATGTTGGGCATACAGAAATCATCAATGCAAACATCATTTTTGCCTTCAACGAGCTACACAGCATGGTGGGGTAGGCAGACATAAATAAATCTTCAAAAGAATAAATACATGATTATAAACTATGGTAAGTGTTCTGAAGGAAAAGCAAAACTAGGGGGATCTAATGTTCCAAATGGAGGAAATGGCATGTACAAAGCCTTAGGGGTGAGAAAGCACTTGGTACATTAGGGAGAGATCAGTATGGTTGAAATGTATTGAGTGAGAAAGAAGAGGGGCATGAAATGAGATTAAAGAGGTCATCAGGATTAGAGTAAATAGGACCCTTTGGGACATGATGAAGATTTTGCACTTTATTCATGATGACATGGGAATCTATTGACAGGTTTAAAGTTGGGAGAGAAATGATCTGACATACATTTATTTAAAGGATCATTTTGGCTATTTACTTTTTTTTTTTTTTAAGTAATCTCTATTGCCAAGGTGGGGCTTGAACTCATGACTGTGAGATCAAGAGTCACTCGCTCTATCCCCTGAGTCACCCAGGTGCCCCTATTTTGGCTATTTAATGTGGTGAATGGATTAAAGAAGAGCAAGAAGGGAAACAGTTGCAGTGGTGGCACCCTGGAGAGACAGGTGAGGGCCTAGTCCCCACAAAATCTCTATTAATGTACCCCTACATACACATACACACACGCATTCCACCCTAAGCTTCACCAACAGAGTCAGCTTCATGAACATGCACCATGTTCTGTCACACAGGGTCCTATACTTGGTTTAATGCCCTGTTTGTCACTGTTTTGAAATTCTTTTTTTTTAAGATTTTATTTATTTATTTGACAAGGAGAGGGAGAGAGCACAAGCAGGGGAAGGAGCTGGCAGAGGGAGAGGGAGAAGCAGGCTCCCCACTGAGCAGAGAGCCTGATGTAGGGCTGGATCCCAGGACCCTAGGATCACGACCTAAGCCGAAGGCTGGCACTTAACTGACTGAGCCACCCAAGCGCCCTGCTGTTTTGAAATTCTTTTTTTTTTTTTTAAAGATTTTATTTATTTATTTGAGAGAGAGAGAATGAGAGAGAGAGAGCACAAGAGGGGGAAGGGTTAGAGGGAGAAGCAGGCTCCCCTCTGAGCAGGGAGCCCGTTGCGGGACTTGATCCCGGGACTCCAGGATCACGACCCGAGCCGAAGGCAGTCGCTCAACCGACTGAGCCACCCAGGCGCCCTCTTTTTTTTTTTTTTTTAGGTTTTATTTATTTGAGAGAGAGCAAGAGAGCGAGAGCAACACACACACACACACACACACACACGGCATGAGCAGGGGGAAGGGGTAGAGGGAGAGGGAGAAGCAGACTCCCTGCTGAGCAGGGAGCCCAACGTGGAGCTCCATCCCAGGACCCCGGAGACCATGACCTGAGCCTAAGGCAGATGCTTAACCAACTGAGCCACCCAGGTGCCCTGTTTTGAAATTCTTAAAAATTTTTGAATAGAGGGTCCTACGTTTTCATTTTGCACTGGGCTCTACAAATTATGTAGCCAGTCCTGCTCACCAAATAAACATGCAAGCTAAGTAAAAGCAGCCTGCAAACTCTCACAGCACTTATATACTTATACTATAACTGCTAATGTCAGGGGTACTTAATATGTGTGTCAGGATTCAACTATTCATATAATCATGTGTGAAAGCAACTGCAGGAAGACTTCCATCAATCATCTCTGAAGCCTCCTTCCTGTACCCCAAACATACACCCCAGGTAGAAACAGTGTGTTTGCTATACAAATTTAATTTGAAGGGAAGGTTCATAGCTCACTTACTGTCCTTAAGTTTTACCTACATGGAAAGTCTGGAACCACCCATGAAGCAGGGACATCAGTTAGGAAGTTACTGCAATAGTTAAGATGGAAAGTGATAGTGGCTCAGATAGTGGGGTGGCAATGGGGGTGGAGAGAAGTATACATATTTGGCAAGTAGGATCAATGAGGCTGAGTGATGAATGTAGGGCTGAGAGAGAGGCATGTGTCAAGGGTAAGGATCATTAAGTTTATTACTTAGACAACTGAATGGATGGAGATATGGCAATGAATCAGGCAATTTTCTAAATGGCCTCCTTTGTTATTGGTTGTAGAGACTTTTTGAAGAGGCCCCAACCCCACCCGTGGACATTTGGTTAAGTCTAACTCTCAGACTGCCTCTCTGAACTGTGGTGGCTAACCACAGGAAGCACTTGAAATGACTGTAGAGATCAAACCACTCACTCCACAACAGCCGACTGTAGGAGCAGAGGACTGATAATTCTTGCTCACAAGTAATTGGCCCTTTTTTCTTCTAAAGCATGAATGAAAGGCATCTGCTGTGTACACATCATCGTGTTGCATATTCTTCTTCCCTTCCTGCTCCTGCCAGACATCAGTAAAACAAATCTGGGATTGCTTTACGCCCTCACTCTTTGGTGAAAGGTCATGGTGGTTATCTCAAGGGGATGGTCTGGCCTTCTGCCAACTTCAGTAATCAGCTGCCTTGTCAGGGCTTATCAGTTTCAGCAGACTGGCAACTGTTGGCTGAGAAGCAAAGCACAGCTCCAGTGTATGCTAAATATGTTCACATGTGTATATAAACATATGGTGCCTTTATACATATAGCTGGGACATGTCAAAATCCCTATGCTACAGAACACACATTTGAAATGGAATGGCAGCCCACCTATGACCCAGCAGATGGAATATGCCTTAGAGCACACAGCATTTAATTCTAGGCCTTGAAAACAACTAAGCTTCGATTAAAAAAAAGTTTAAATAATTTGAACCAACACTTGTTAATAAAATAAAACTCAACACATTTAAAAAGCAAAATGGGGCTCCTATGTCATGTACAAAAACTCAAAATGGCCTAAACACAAGAGCTAAAACTATGAAACTCTTAGAAGAAGACAGGAGCAAATTTTTCTGACCTTGGATCTGGCAATGGAATTAGATATGACACCAAAAGCACAGAAAACAAAAGAAAAAACAGATACATTGTATTTCATATGGTATATACATAAAATGGGATATTATTCAGCTATAAAAAGAATGAACTACTGATACATGCTACAACATAGATGAAACTTGAAAACATTATACTAAATAAAGAACCCACAAAAGGTCACATATTGTATGATTCCATTTATATCAATATCCATAATAGGTAAATCCATAGAGAAAAAGCAAATTGGTGGTTAAGAGGGGCTGGGGGAGGGGAAATGGGAGTGGCTGCTTACGGGGTTTGATCAAAATTGTTTTGGAAATAGAAGTGGTAGTTATACAACATTGTGAATCTACTAAATACCACCCAATTGTACACTTTATTTTTATTTATTATTATTATTTTTTCCAAAATGTTTTATTTATTTGTCAGAGAGAGAGCACAAGCAGAGAGAGCTGCAGGCAGAGGCAGAGGGAGAAGCAGGCTCCCCGCCGAGCAGGGAGCCTGATGCGGGGGCTTGATCCCAGGACCCCGGGATCACGACCTGAGCCTAAGGCAGAACGCCCAACCGACTGAGCCACCCAGGCGCCCCTATTTTTATTTTTTTTTAAGATTTTATTTATTTACTTAGAGCATGAGCAGGGGCAGAGGGAGAGAGAAAGGGAGAAGCAGACTCCCTGCAGAGCAGGGAGCCCGATGTGGGGCTCCACCCCAGGACCCCAGGATCATGACCAGAGCTGAAGGCAGACACTTAACCGAGCCACCCAGGCGCCCCCAATTGTACACTTCAATGGGGTTAATTTTATGATATGTAAATTTCACATTATTTTTTTTTAAGTTTTATTTATTTAAGTAATCTCTATACCCAACATGGGGCTGGAACTCAAGACCTTGAGATCAAGAGTCACATGCTCTTCCAACTGAGCCAGCCAGGTACCCTTTTGCCTTAATTTAAAGAAAAGTAAAATGGGCAAGGAACATGACAGCTGCCTTAAAAATGTCAAAGTCTAACTGAAAGACTGTTTTTTTTGTTTTTTTTCTGGGTAGTTCCAGAGAGCAAAATTAAGGGAAGTTACAGGACAACTCTAACATAAATGAGGAAGGCCTTTCTAAACAATAGGGCTTTTAAACAGTGGAATGGGCTGCCTCCCAAGGAAGAAAGGTTACTCCTTACTGAAAGTGATCAAGTTGGATGATGAGATCTTCAGGGAAGTTATAGAGAGGATTCTTACATGAGGCGTGACTGAGGCTTTTTTTGGTTTAATTATTTTCAAGATTAATCTTGTTATCTTCCCTCTGCCGCTGTAACTAGGCTGATTCAGTTTGACAACAGGCAATTTGCAAACAAATTCTTGGAGTTAAGGTATTTCTTCCTGGGAATTTCAGTTCTTCTAGTGTAGCCCAGCCCTCTCATTTTGTAGATGAAGATAGCATGGCACAGAAAGAGGAAATAATCAATTAAACTTTCAGAAGTCGAAACTCCAACCCTCTGGACTCCCAGTTCAGAGTTCAAGCTATTGCAACTTCCTGTTGGTAGCTGGGGGGAAATTGTACAATCACCCATTAAAAATATTTAAGCACCTACTGTACACCAGACACTGGTCAGAGCTCTTAGATATAAATGGTAAGGGTCAAGTCCTCAATTAATGAGTAGCGACAAGCAACTACGAGGATGATCAGATTTGCAAACCACGGACATTCCCAAAACTTCAGTCTACCACCTGTAACTTATCCTACTACTAAAACTTCCTCAGATACTAACAATTGACAAAACAAAGTCATCTGGGTGTCTCACCAGCCAAATTCGAAATGATCAATACGAGCAGCAAACAAGAAAGTGACCTAGATAATTCCTAGATTGGATGAGACCCACTAATTCATTTTATTGTGTGCTGGAGTAGGAAGTTGGAAGTCACCACATGCTCTGGCTACAAGAACCCTGGGACCGCTGCAAGGAGAGAAAGGAGAGGAGAGAAGGGAAGGTCTCCCTTGCGAGAGAGACAAAGCCTCCTCCCTCCTACTCCGTCGGATCCGACCAGTTTAGGAGGATCCCGTGGATGCCGCGTTCTTCGGCGGAATCCAGCCACCCCTACTTCGAGCACTCCGGGGAAGCCCAGGCCAACCGGCCCCAGCCCACCCAGCACTGAAGCACGAAGCGCCTCAAGATTGCGCAAAAGCCTCTCCCTCCCCCCGCCTGCTCGGTGGCATGTTCCTAAAATTCTCATCTGCACAACATAAACAGGAAACGTGCAGCAAAAGCCCTGGCAGTGCAAATTCCACGCTCCAGTCGAGGGCGGGAGAATCTCGTCTTTGGCAGGGGAGTGGAGGGGGGGAGGGGAAGAAGCAAACTTCCCAGGAGACCCCTCAATCATCCCTGTCTCTTCTTCCCAGATCCAGAAAGAAAGAATAGAGAAGGCGGAAGGAAGGACTCCCCGCTTTCGAAAAAATAGGGGAGGGGGAGGGGGAGGTGGGCCACGAAGAAGCAGCCAGGCTTCAAAGTGAACCGCCTGGAGCGGCCGCGGTGGCGGGAATACCCCTGGCCGCCTACTCCGCAAATCCAGCGGTCAGAGCTGCCCCAGTTGCCGCGGGGTGGGCTCACCGCCCGCTTGGGGTTCCCGAGTCAGCGCGGGTGGGGGCGGGGGAGGAGCGGGCACTCCGCGAGGCGCAGGCGCAGAGTGCGCCTCGGTTGTCAAACATGGCTGAAGTGCCGCCGCTGCCGCTACTGCTGCTGCAGGGAAAATGCTGAGCCCTCCCGGGCCGGGTGGGCGGCGGCGGCGAGGGCGGCTACGGGCACCTGCTTACCGGGCGCGGCGGCGGCGGCCATGGCCCGGCTGGCTGACTACTTCATCGTGGTAGGCTACGACCACGAGAAGCCAGGTAAGGGTGTGGGGCGGGCGCCGCCCCCAGGCCTCCCCGCCCCCGTCCCCCCAAAACCCTCCCCCGGCTGCTGTCCAGTGGGCTCTGCGGGGCTGGGCGTCGCAGCCGGGAGGCGGGGAGGGCCGGGCCCGGCGGCGGCGGAGCTGGCGGTCGGTGTCCGGCCTTCTTGGCGGGGCTGAGCCTCGCGGGGGGCGTGAGGGACCGGCACGAGGGGAGGGGGAGGGGAGAAGAAAGGGAGGAGGCCGCGTCCGCAGGGGCCCAGGGAGGCCCAGCTGGGCAGCTGGGCCAGCTGGGGGCAAGTCTGGGTGCCGCGACCCTCGCCCTGGAGGAGGCCGGGTACCAGGGGCAGCGCCCTGGTGCCGGAGGGATTGGGCCAGGACTGCAGGGCTGGGAGGGCGGGAACCAACTGTGTTAAGTTCCTCGGGGATAAACTTCTGCCCTGCATCCTGAGTGAGTAACGAGTGACGCAGGGGGCTGTCCTCTCCAAAAGGAAATGCTGAGAGAGTCCACTGCTACCTCACCCCTGCGCTGTTGGGGGCCTGTCTAGTCACCGCCCCAGTGAACGCGTGGTACCGGGGAGGGGGAGAGGATCCTTGCACTTTTAAACATTTCTAGGAAATGCTCCCTGTACTTTCAGGACGGATATGACAGTCATTTCAGAGAGTCTGAACACTATCTTTTAAGGACAGTCAGCCGACCGCTTTAAGTCTTGTTTCACGTTAATTAAAATTTTTTTTGGATTAAAAAGGTTTTTTTTGAGTATAGTTGACATGTGTGTTTTACTTATTCTTAGAATTCATCACAAAACTCTTCATAAGGAACAATTTGGCAAATGCATTGTATTTCAGTTTTCATCATGGATTTCTGCAGCTTAAGAAAATTCGGGGTTCATGCACGTTTGTTTTGTATTTGCACTTCTTTGTATTACTGTATAGCTAAGCGTAGTGTAATAAATTGAACTGGGGAACACAAGTATTTCAGGGTAATTCCAGTTGCACATTTGCAAGGAATTTTAGATAGCGGCAGACAGTCCCTTCATCTTTGAGGAGACGCTGAGATTGTGCTTTGCTGACGCTACAAATGGTTAGAGCCATTTGTAGCGTCAGAATGTCATTGTTCTACCCACTCCTGGTCAACTGCCCCTTTCAGTATTACTCTTCTAATAACTTCCTTTAGTGAGAACGTTTTATATTTTTAAATCTTTCGCTATTCACAACCTGATTGAGGTCAATTGTTAAGAGAAGGGGTTGGGCTGTATTTAAGAAAGTGTCTTCTGGCTCCAACATTTTATTTCCTAGTAATTTTGCATAGTCTGGTGTTGCTTACCAATATGAAGAATCACAGTTTTTAAAAAATATTTCATTTTTACCAACATCTTTTTTTTTCCCTCACTTTAAACTGAAACAATCACATACTTGCAGAAAACTTGCAAGTAAGGTACAAAGAACTTTTTTTCTCTGAACCGTTTGAGAGGAAGCTGCTGACCTGATGCCCTATCACACCAGAATGCTTTAGTGTGCATTTTTTAGAAACAAGGATATTCTCCTACATAATCACAATACAATTAGCAAAATCAGGAAAGTTGTCCATTTAGTTATCAGACTGTTTCAAGCTTTGTTGATTTTGCCGTTAATCTTTCTGCTGGCAAAAGGATACCATTAAGAATTATATGTTGCTTTTACTTGTCATGTCTCTTTAGTCTTCTTCATTCTGGAACAGTTCCTCCATCTTCTCTTGACTTTCATAACCTTGACACTTAATGAAGACTACAGGGCAATTATTTTGTAGAATGCCCCTCGATTTGGGATTATCTGTTCTCTTATGATTACATACATACAGGTTATGTACTTGGGTAGAAATATCACAAAGGTGATGCTCATTGCAGTCTATCAGGTGGTACACAATTTCAATTTATCTCATTGGTGATTTTCACTTTGATTACTTACTTGATATAAGCAATGCCTGCCAGGTTTCCTTACTATAAAGTTAATATGTAATTGTTAATACATAGTTTTGTGTGGAGTACTTTGAAACTATGTAAATATCTTGTTCCTCATCTAACTTTTAATGTATTCCTGTATTCCTATCTGTATGAATGTTTTTTAGTGGATTATATTCTGTTACTATTTATTTTGATGTTTAGACTGTTCCTCATTTGGGCAATGAGAGCCCATTCAGGCTGGCTTTTGTATCCTTATGACATGTCCCCATCATTCTTTTACTTTTTGGCACAGATTTATCCTGTTAGTCCTGCAGTTGGTATTTCTCTGGGGAGCCCTGGATCCTTTTAGTGGAGAATGACATTTTGAAGCTACAGTCTCAGTGCTAGTATGTTTGTTGCTGTTGGGTTGTTAATGCTCCCAGACCCTCTTAATGGATGAAGCTGGGGAATACTTATTTGTTCAAATCTTAACTGTATTTAACCAGACTTTCATATTTGCTGCCACCCCCTCCTCTCCTGGATGCCTTTTTTCTCTGCTGATTCTTCATTCTATCCCTCCCACTCCACTACTCTCAGGAGCTAACAGCCCATACCAGGATGTCCCAATTCAGGGAAACCTTCATCCTGCTCTGACTCTGACTCCTCATGTTAGCATCCCCACTGTTTGTGGATGTATTTCTCACCCCACTTAGGCCCTGATACCCCACATTGGGCTACTTTCATGTGAAGACATCCTCTTCACTCTGTTCACACCTAGTGCCCCATGCAAGGTTGCCCCTCTGTGTTGACACCCTCCTTCCAGTGCTTGGGCTGAGCACATGTATTCTTCCCACATGGACTCCTTCCTTAGTTCACTTGGGCTCTGACAATCCCCACCCCACCCAGGGCTAATATGACTACTCACCATCCCACAGGAGGGAAAGGTAAGATTATTTTATTATTTTTATTATTATTATTTTTTGGTGGGGGCAGAGGGAGAGGGAGAGAGAGAATCCTAAGCAGGCTCATGCCCAGCGCTTGGGCTGGATGCAGGGCTTGATCTCACAATGCTGAGATCATGACCAGAGCTGAAATCAAGAGTTGGACATCTAACTGACTGAGCCACAAGGTGACCTATTTTTTATTTTTTTAGTGAACTCTGTGCCACACACGAAGCTCCAACTCACAACCCTGAGATCCAAGAGTTGCTCTACTGACTGAGCCTGCTAGGCACCCCAGGGAAGATTTTTTTTTTTAAGTAACAAAATCCGGAAGCTTTTATAAATTGTACAATCTGGATAATAAAATGTATGATTTTATTATAATTTTTTTACTTGGGATCATTTTTCTTTAGTCACGTTTATTGAAGTATAATTTACGTGTAATAAATTCACCTTTTTAACTGAATAGTTCAAAGAGTTTTGACAGGTGTATACATAAATGTAGCCACTACCACAATCAAGGTATAGATATAGAACATTTCTGTTCCTACAGAATGCTCTCTTGGGACACCTGGGTGGCTCAGTCGGTTAAGCCGTTAGGTGTCTGACTTGGGCTCAGGTCATGATCTTAGGATCTTGGGATAGAGCTGGCTTCAGGCTCTGCACTCAGCAGACTCCTGCTTGTCCCCCTTCTTCTCCCTCTGCCCGTCCCCTCCCCCACCCCTCCCCTGCCAATTGTGCTTTCTCTGTCTCTCTCAAATAAATAAAATCTCTTAAAAAAAAAAAAAAAGTTCTCTCTACCCCTGTGAAGTCAGTTCCCTCCCTAGCCTCTAGCAATCATGATCTGTTTTCTGTCCTTTTGTTTTTGTCTTTTTTAGAATGTCATCTAAGTGGAATTATATAGTTTTTTGTGGCTGGCTTTTTTTCTACTTTGAAAAATATGTTTGAGATTTATCCATCTTGTATGTATTGTCAGTTATTCCTTTTTGTTGCTGAATATAGTACAATTTATTTATCAATTCACCAGTTGGTGGAAATTTGAGGTTCAGTTTTCAGCTATTATGAACAAAGTTATTCTGGGCATTTGCATACAGATCTTTGAGTGTTCATATGTTTCATTTCTGTTGGGTAAATACATGGGAGAAAAATTGCTGGGTCATATGATAAGTGTCTGTTTAAACTTGCTGTGAAACTGCCGAACTATTTTCCAAACTGGCTGTGCCATTTTGCATACTGGCAATGTATAAAGGTTCCAGTTAATCTTATTTTATTTATTTTTATTACTTAAAATAAAAAAAACCACTTTTAGCCATTCTAGTGGATATGTAGTGGTATCTCATTGTGGTTTCAATTTGCATTTTCCTGGTTGCTAATGATGTTAGTCACCTTTTCATGTACTTAC
The DNA here is from genome assembly GCF_011800145.1 of Mirounga leonina. Classification (NCBI taxonomy): domain Eukaryota; kingdom Metazoa; phylum Chordata; class Mammalia; order Carnivora; family Phocidae; genus Mirounga; species Mirounga leonina. Next base: position 7,028,174 of record NW_023270852.1, read on the forward strand.
TGCATTTGAATATTTTTTGTAAAGTCTCAGATCAAATTTTTGTTTTTTTCTATTTGATTGTTTAGCTTCTGATTATTAAGGTGTTTGTTTTTTTTTTTAATTTCAAATACAGGGGTGCCTGGGTGGCTCTATTAGTTAAGCATCCGACTCTTTTTTTAAGATTGATTGATTTGAGAGAAAGAGAGAGAGTGCAGAGGGGCAGAGGGAGAGGGAGAAGCAGACTCCCTGCTGAGTGGGCTTGATCCCATGACCCTGAGATCATGCCCTGAGTGGAAATTAAGAGTTGACCCAGGCACCCCAAGCATGAGACTCTTGATCTCAGCTCAGGTGTGAGTTCAAGCCCTGTATTGGACTCCACGCTGGGTGTGGAGCCTACTTTAAAGATAGATAGGTAGATTGATTGATTTCAGATGCAAGTCTTTATCAGGTATTTTGCAAATAACTTCTTTCAGTCTGTGGTTTGCCTTTTCGTTTTCTTAACAGTGTCTTTTGAAGAGCAGATGTTTTAATTTGGGATAACTTTTTAGACATTTGAATACTTTTATATCTTGAATTGTATCCTTTGAGTAGTCCTTTTTATGTAAAGCCCTCCGTAAAAACTTATTGGAAGAAAATCCATTAAATTTGTGTACTTTGAATTGTAAGTGAAGAATAAACCTAGTTGATTCTGTAAATCTTTATTATAAAGCTTTCTTTGGAAGTTAGTATGATTTTATTACCTAAATCTCTTTAAAGCTAATCAGATTATGATAATATGATACTGAAATGTTGTGTGTTTAATACCACAGTATTCCTGGAATTAATCAATGCACTCTATATTTGTTCCTAATGTGTCTTTTCAATTAGTAATAGTTTTCAGTTGAATTTTTTTCATGTATCTATATTAAAATTGGATTGAAAGACAAAAAAACCTTGTCTTTTTAAAAATTGCTTTTACAAACTGGGAAAAATAATCCATGCTATTTGAATTGTATACAAAGAAGAGTGCTTGGCACATAGTAGATGTTTAATACAGATGTATTGAATGAACACACAATTGCTGAAAATATAAAAAGCTATAAGGAAGGAGTGTAGTTATAAAAGGATAACAAGAGGAATTTTTATGGTGATAGAACTATTTTGTATCTTGACTAGGTGGCGGATACATGAACCTACATTTGTGAAAAATTGCATGGAAGTAAATACACACACACACAAATGTGAATAAATACAGTAAAACTGGGGGACTCTGAATAAGAAAGTAGATTGTATTAATGTCAATATCTTGGTGTTGATATTGTACTATGATTTTACAAGATGTTACCATTGGGAGAAACTGGGTAAAGAGAAATGGGATTTCTGTGTTATTTTTTACAACAATCTCAAAATAAAAAAAATTTAATTTAAAAAAGCTATAAGATAGGGGCGCCTGGCTGGCTCAGTGGGTAGAGCACATGACTCTTAATATCAGAGTCAAGAGTTCAAGCCCCACATTGGATGTGGAGCCTACTTAAAAAAATAAAATAAAATAAAATAGCCATAAGATAAAGCTATAAGATAAAAAGATACTAGTAGTATTCTAACTTTTTCCTTAATGTTGATAACACAAGGAAAAGTTATTCTGTAAAATTCCAGGAAAACATCATCTTCAGTGGCTGAATTATTACATCTTATGGATATATCAATTTAACTTTATCATTTATTACTGGATATTTAATGTGTTTCCAGTTTTGTGTTCTTATAATATACTGTCATGCTGAGGAGAACATACCTTAAAAACCACTGATTTTTATGACAGTTTGATTTTGATAATTTGAAATTAAGGCTTTATTTTCCTGACTTTGCCTTTGACTATGCACAGTATTTAGGAAGTTAGGAAATATCATTTGTTTCTAAGAGGTGAAGTTATTTAGCCAACTCTCTCTCTCTCTCTCTTTTTTTAAGATTTTATTTATTTGAGAGAGAGTAGAGTGAGAGAGCATGAGTGGAAGGGGGGAGGAGGGAGAGGGAGAAGCAGGCTCCCCACTGAGCAGCAGAGAGCCTGATTCAGGGCTCGATCCCATGACCTGAGCTGAAGGTAGGCACTTAACCGACTGAGCCACCCAGGTGCCCCCCCCCCCCAACTATCTTTACTTTTCTTCTTTTTATTTTTTAAGGTTTTTTTGTTTTGTTTTGTTTTTTACTTATTTGTCAGAGAGAGAGAGAGCACAAGCAGGGGGAGTGGCAGGCAAAGGGAGAAACAGGCTCTCCCCTGAACAGGGAGCCGGATGTGGGACTCAATCCCAGGACCCTGGGATCATGACCTGAGCCAAAGGCAGATGCTTAACCGACTGAGCCACCCAGGCGTCCCTCTTTATTCTTCTTTTTGTTTTTACTTTCTTCTGTGTTTACTGAGATTTGTCCAAGAAGAATTGATAATGACCACAGGGTTAAATCCCTTATATGACTTTACTTTTTTCTTTTCTTTACTTTTTTTTACTTAAATATCTTTTTTAATTTTTTTTAAAAAGTAGGTTCTGTAGCCAACGTGGAGATTGATTGAATTCATGACCCTGAGATCAAGAGTTTTGTGCTCTACTGACTGAACCAGCCAGGCACCCCTCTTTTTGTTTATTTTTTCTGTACATTAATATATTTAGAATTTAATCCATTTATCTATATAAATACCTGGAGTCAAGTATCTTAATCATTTGAAATTCTTGTATTCTTTCATATCAACCTGCTTAAGTATTTAGAGAAAGATTTGAAATACTTCTTAGGTATTTCATTAGTTTCATTTGGGCTAGTATGAGTGAGATAAGCCAAGGGGTAAACTTACATGCACAATACCTGAAATATAGTTTGAGACATTTTAAAGATTGATAATTGGTTATTATTGAACCATTGTAATTCATAGTCAGCCTGGGTTCCTTCCCCTTCCCCATTCTATATTAAAGTACAGTAGTTGGGATTTTTTGGTTGCTGTTTGTTGCCAGCTGTCAAGCACCACTGGGATTCATTGACTTGACAAGTATTTATTGCTTTTCCAGGCATTGTGCTACGTGCTAAAACAAAAATAAATGAGTAAGTGTAAGATGCTATTCCCTCCCTTAGTCATTAATGGGGGCAGTCTTGAAATAATGATAAACGAAGAAGATGGATCCACTTTACTGAGAGAAAGAGAAAACTTCTTATGAGAGGTGATGTTTAAGCCAGGTTATGTAGGGTGAATAAGCACTGCCCTGTGGAAAAGAGGGTAAAGGAGATTAAAGGCAGAGAGAAAAACATGTAAATGTGTGAATGTCTTGTTCCAGGACTGGAGAGAAATATAGTGTAGATGGGAACTGAAGTGAACTTTGCTAGAGAAAGATTGTGAAAAGTTCTGCATATTAGGCTATGGAATTTGGCCTTGACTCTGTAGACAGTGAGGTCTATTGAGAAATGGGGGTCTTGAAAAGCAAGAAACAACATAGAAATGTGACCCAAATGGCAGTGGACTGGAGGGAGAAAGACCAACGTGAGAAAACTCAGCAGCTTTTACTGCGGGAATGGAAAGGAAGGTATGGAGTCTAAAGAAATTTAAAAGCTCAAATTAGCAAAATTTAGTAATGAAATGGATGTGAGGGATAAAGGAGAAAGAGTAGTTGAGGGTAACAAAGTTTCTAGCCTAGTTAATTGTGTGGGTGCTGTGAATGTAAATAGGGAACTCAGGAGAATAAATTTGGATGCAGGAAAGAAATGCTAAGCTTAGTTTCGGATATGTGGAATTAAAGGTGCTTGCTTAAATCAAGGGAGAGATACCATTTAGGTGTTTAGATATATGGGTCAGGAGATAAGAGAAGTGAAAATTAGAGATTTAATTTGGCAATTACCAATATCCAAGTGATTGTCAGATATAAAGAAAAAAATAAGATTGTTGAAGAAATGTGTGTAGAATGAAAAGAGGAGTGGCCTAAGAATTGAACCCAGAGAAAATTCAATATTTAAGGGTAGGTAGAGCAGTAATAGCCAGGAGTGGTCAGAGGTATTGCAAGAGAACCAAGATAATGTGGTATCATGGAAACCTTGGGTGTAGAGAATTTTGAGGAGGAGGAAATAATGAATGTCAAAGGTCTGAAGATGTCATGTATAATGAGGACTAACAATAGTGTCTTAGTCCATTTGGGTTGCTATAACAAATTACCATAAACTGAGTGGCTTAGACAACAAATGTTTATTTCTCACGGTTCTGGAGGCTGTGAAGTCCAAGATCAAGGCCCAGGCTGATTCAGGGTCTTATGAGGGCTGACTTCCTGGCTCATAGATAGCGGTCTTCCCATCATATCCTCACATGGTGGAAGGCATGAGGAAAGTCTCTCGGGCCTGTTTTAGAAGGGCACTAATCTCAAGTGACTGATGTAGTCACTTCCAAATACCATCACTTTGGCTCTACCTCCACATGTGAGCACACTGGGGGTTAGGTCTCAACATATGAATTTTGGGGGGACACAAACAGTCTACGGCAAATAGGCTCATGGACTTGAAAATAAGGATAGTGACTTTAGAACATTCCAGTAGAGTTATGGGGGGACCAAAGCCAGTTTGATAAGTGTGTTTCCTAAATCATATGTTGTATAAGCTTCACAGAGTCCAATTTATTTTCTTTTTAGAAGCTCACTATGACCTGCCTCCCATGGCTTGTGGGAAGTGGAGAGAGGAGTCAGAGGTGATGTCAAAATTCCAAACATGAAAGTCTGGGTTGTGATACCATGACTTAAATAGGTTGAAAATATTTTTCTCTTGACATTTCTTGTCTTTGTGGGCTTGGAAGATGATAGGGTTTTACTTTTACCCATTCAAATGGAGACTTCAGAAAAAGGGACAGGTAGGGGCTGGACACAAAGACTTGAGAGTCATTATGGTAGAGCTATGACACTGTGAATGCCCTCAGAAAGTTGGTATAGAGTGGAAGAATAAAGGACCAAGGACTGAGTTTTGGGGACTCTATTGCTAGGAGGATCGAAAATAGAAGGAGCCATAGAAGAAGGGTTGGAAAGTTTGGGAGAGACATTTAGTCTTCCTCAGTAGCCATTCTACAGGGTGATAGAACCCCTGATTTTTGGTTGGTCATGTGGACATGCAGAAGAGGGACAGTTTTCAAGTTTTGTTTCTTTTCTTTTCTTTTCTTTCCTTTTTTTTTTTTCCCCCCTCTCATTTTCAAGTTTCTAAGAGATATAAATGTGAATAAGTTCTGGCCAGTTTGATGTAAGTGGAAATGAGCTCAGTATCCCAAAGATATTATTTTTTTTTTAAAGATTTTATTTATTTATTTGACAGAGAGAGACATAGCGAGAGAGGGAACACAAGCAGGGGGAGTGGGAGAAGGAGAAGCAGGCTTCCTGTGGATCAGGAAGCCCGATGTAGGGCTCAATCTGAGGACCCGGGGATCATGGCCTGAGCCAAAGGCAGACGCTACATGACTGAGCCACCCAGGTGCCCCCCCACCCCCCAAATATTCTTAAAGGGTATACCTTCCTAGTTTTTCTCTTTCTTGAGACTGGCCTCCTGATATAAAGACTGGAGCTCCAGTAGGCATCTTGGCCATGTAGATGAGGGCCCACACCCTAGAAAGAACCTGGGTCCTAATGACTTATATTGTCATAAGTTGTCATAACTGTTCTCTGAATCTTTTTTAAAGATTTTATTCATTCATTAGAGAGAGAGCACAAGCAGGGGGAGTGGCAGAGGGAGAGGGAGAAGCAGGCTCCCCAGTGAGTAAGGAGCCTGACATGGAGCTCTATCCCAGGACCCTGGGATCATGACCTGAGCTGAAGGCAGACAGACGCTTAACCAACTGAGCCACCCAGGTGCCCTGGACTAGCATTTCTTAAATTTAAAACGTTGCTATTGTCAAAACTGAGATCATTAAGTATTACAGGGTTTAATGCCCTGCCACTTAATTATTGCTGAACTTGAGTAATGGCTTGGGTTATGAAATTATTTATAAAGTAAAGGCTATTCATTTAAAATTCTCATTTCTAGGGGCGCCTGGATGGCTCAGATGGTTAAGCGTCTGCCTTCGGCTCAGGTCGTGATCCCGGGGTCCTGGGATCGAGCCCCACATCGGGCTCCTGGCTTGGCCGGGAGTCTGCTTCTCCCTCTCCCTCTGCCTCTCCCATTGCTCATGCTCTCTCTCTCTCTCTGTATCTCTGTGTCTCAAATGAATAAATAAAATAAATAAATAAATAAATAAAAATAAAATTCTCATTTCTATAATCTACATTGTGAAGGAAAAGATAACTTAGTTTCATAATTATTTAACTTTTTCTGATCAATGTCTTCATTTTAGAATTTTTCATAAAATAGAGGATTTTTTTTTTTTTTTAAAGATTTTATTCATTTGAGAGAGAGAGAGAGAGAGACAGAGAGAGCACAAGCAGGGGGAGAGTCAGAGGGAGAGGGAAAAGCAGACTCCCTGCTGAGCTGGGAGCCCGACATGGGGCTTGATCCCAGGACCTCGAGATCATGACCTGAGCTGAAGGTAGATGCTTAACCATCTGAGCCACCCAGGTGCCCCTAGAATTTTTTTTTTTTTAAAGATTTTATTCATTTATTTGACAGAGACAAAGTGAGAGAGGGAACACAAGCAGGGGGAGAGGGAGAGGGAGCCCGATGTGGGGCTTGATCCCAGGACCCTGGGATCATGACCTGAGCCGAAGGTCAGACAATTTACGACTGAGCCACCCAGGCACCCCCTCCTAGAAGTTTTTTTAAGTTATATCTGTTTCATTATTTACTGAAAAAAATGAATGAAAAAGTGATTTTCCCTATGGCAATATTTCATACAACTACTGCCTAAGTTTAGATGAATTTCAGACAGGCTAGATTAAAAAAAAAAAAAAGGTATAGTTTTACAGATAATCGATTATTCTGGAATATAGGAACAAAAAGATTAAGAAAAGAAAAACTTGTATTTTAAGGGAGCCTTAACACTATTATAAGAAATACCAGAGAAATAAACTTCATTTTTTAAAATGTTTAATAGCTGCAGTTAAGCTCTCCAGCACTATGAGTTTCCTAAGGCTGCCATAACACATCTTGCAAATTTGGAGGCTTTAAACAACACTTATTCTTTCACAGTTTTGGAGACTGTAAATCTGAAATCATGGTGCTGGGAGGGCAGTGCTCCCTCTGAAGACTCTAGGGAAGGATCCTTCATTGCTTCTTCCAGTTTCTGGTGGCTCTAGGCTTCCTTGATTTGTGACAGCATCACTCTGCTCTCTGTCTCATCTTTACATGGCCTTCTTTTTTGTCTCTGTGTCCAAATCTCCTTTTCCTTTCTCTTATTAAGACAGTAATTAGTGGCACTTGGGTAGCTCAGTTGATTGAATGTCCAGCTCTTAGTTTCTGCTCAGGTCATGATTTCAGGGTTGTGGGATCAAGACTTTTGTCGGGCTCCCCCCTCCGCACGGAGTCTGCTTGAGATTCTTTCTCCCTCTGCCCCTCCCCCTGCTTGTGCGCGCATGCGCGCTCTTTCTCTCTCTCTCTCTCTCTCGCTCGCTCTCAAATAAATAAATAAATAAATAAAATCGTAAGACAGTAATCATTGGATTTAGGGTACACCCTAAATCCAGCATGATTTCATCTTGAGATCCTTACTAATTACATCAACAAAGACCCTATTTCCAAATAAGGTCACATTCCGGGGCTCCAGGGGAATTTTAGGGGGGACACTATTCAACCTACTGTATACATGATGGTTCATGAAGTTTTTATAATGCTTGCTGTTTGTAAATATTAGGAAATGTATCTGGATAGAGCAGTGCTAAATATAAGATAATTAAAAAGTAATTTTGTAATATATTATGCTTTTAGAAATATATTTTAGAAATATATTTAAAACAACATTCTCACAACATTACAAATTAAAACAACATTCAATCTAAATATTTGGATGAATAATATGCTAAAGAAAAGTCAGAATTCTTTGGAATATGAATATATATATTATATACATATTCTATATATATCTATATATATTTTTAAGATTTTTTATTTATTTTTGACAGAGATTGAGTGTACAAGCAGGGGAAGCAGTAGGCAGAGTAAGAGGGAGAAGCAGGCTTCCCACTTAGCACGGAGCCCAATGTGGGGCTCGATCCCAGGACCCTGGGATCATGACCTGAGCCCAAGGCAGACGCCCAACCGTCTCAGCCATTCAGGCGCCCGCATATTCTATATATATATTGCACATAGTTTTTAGAAAGGTTTAGATATATGTATGTTCTTTGTTCTAAACTGTGCTTGTGCTGGGTTGCCTGGCTGGCTTAGTAGAACATGTGACCCTTGATCTCAGGGTTAGTTCAGTCCCCATGTTGGGCATGGAGCCTACTTTAAAATAAATAAATTTTACTGCTTGTTCTGTCCATATTATTGTGTTGGTAAAGTCAATCAATATTTTCTTTAGGTGTATCACACAGCTTATATTTGTTACTTTAGGCATTTCCTTTATAAGCAGGCTATCAAGTTGGATCTTTGGTTCATTTATTAAAAAATATTGAGCATTTTCACATACATTATCTCATGAACTCTTCACAGTAACACAGTGAGTTACCCTGGGGTCCATCAAACTTAAATAATTTGCTCACTTTCGTAATGATTTTAAATTGAATTAAATGGAATTAAGTGGGACTTGAAATTGATTTTCTGACTATTTATTTTTAAAGATTTTATTTATTTATTTGACAGAGAGAGAGACAGCGAGAGAGGGAACATTAGCAGGGGGAGTGGGAGAGGGAGAAGCAGGCTTCCTGCTGAGCAGGGAGCCCGATGCAGGGCTCGATCCCAGGACCCTGGGATCATGACCTGAGCAAAAGGCAGATGCTTAATGACTGAGCCACCGAGGCGCCCTGATTTTCTGACTTTAAATAAAAATTTTTCTTTATAAATATATTATTGTAGGTACTGGGGAGTGAAGAAGAGTGAGGGAGAGGAGTAGGGAGGGATTTTCAGGTTGGGAACAGTAGTAGTGGCAAATTCACTGAAGTGATAAACAATGAGTAGATTGTCAGTTTGGCTGAAATATTGGGACTGGAAGAGGAGAACTGAAAAGTAATGATATTGGGACCTAAACAGGAGAACTGTTAAGTATTAAATGAAAATTATATTAGAGCAACTAAGACTTTTTTTTTCCTCAGCTGTTTTCATAGACCAATCACTTTTCATTGCATTTTTTTCTTGTCCTTTTGCACTTTATCTCTGGAGCTGAAATAGTTGATACTTCAGAAAACAAAATTTAAAAACCTGTTACATAGAATGTTTTGAAGTATTTCTATAGGAGAACTTGGGAAAAGTGCTTGTTTTCATAGGAAGCAGGTTAATTGCCTTTGATTTTAGACTCGTGGTCAGGTCTCCTTTATAATCTATGCATCTTGTTTTACTCATCTTGACTTTTCCTACTTAGAGACCTAGTTTCTGACTGATCTTTTTCTGCTTGGCTCTTGAATTCTTTTGTCCAGATAATTAGAAACTCTGCTCATCTATTTTCCTACTCAGTTTTTGATTCATACTCTCATGGTTCTAATACATCAGCACCTTCATGCTTTTACTCACCTGTCTGTTGCTAAATTGTTTTATATTTGATTTACTGCAGTAATACATACTTGTTATAGACATTTTAAACATTACAGAGGGTGCTGAATCTTGACTGTAGTGCTTATCTCTTCAGACTTCTCACAGTTAATTTTATTCTAGGTACTTGTACAGAAATTTCTAGTTCTTTTTTATTTACTATTTTTTATTGAAGTATAATTAACATACAGTGTCATATTAGTTTCAAGTGTACAGTATACTGATTCAACAATTCTCTACATTAGTGCTTATCATGATAAGTGTACTCTTTTTTTTTTTTTTAAGATTTTATTTGTTCATTTGACAGAGAGAGACATAGCGAGAGAGGGAATATAAGCAGGGGGAGTGGGAGAGGAAGAAGCAGGCTCCATGATCCCAGGACCCCAGGATCATGACCCCAGCTGAAGGCAGACGCTTAATGACTGAGCCACGCAGGTGCCCCACGATAAGTCTGCTTTTAATCTTCCTGGTCAGCAATCCCTGCCCCCACCAAGTGGCAACCACCACTTTGTTCTCTACATTTAAAAGTCTGTTTTTTTGTTTGTCTCTTTTTTTCTTTGTTTGTTCATTTGTTTCTTAAATTCTGCATCAGTGAAATCATATGGTATTCGTCTTTCTCTTACTGACTTATTTCCCTTAGCATTATACCCTCTAGGTCCATCCGTGTTGTTGCAAATGGCAGGATCTCATCCTTTTTTTTATGGCTGAGTAATAGTCCATTATATATGCATATATATTTCTTGTAATAAAATAAAACCCCAGTCTTCCAAGGTTGGCAATGGAAAGAAAGCCACCACATGGTTGTTTTTCTAGTGTTCTTATGGACTGTCACTTTTTTCTTAACATTCTGGCCCTCTCCACCGAGTCATTTCTTTTTTATTTGCACAGTCAGGCACCCCTAAAATGAGTTTTCTAAAAGCTGAAAACAAAACAAGGGTAATGAAGCCAGGGAGTAACTTTCAAGTCAGTCATCTGGTTTGCAAGGTATAGTTTAGATCTGTTTGGTCTGTGTTCTCCAAAAGAGATACTGTCCTAGCTAGTTTCTGGCCTGCCATCAGATGATAGAGGTGGTTTTTCCTTTTAACATGTTTCCTTAAGTCTAGGTCTTAGATGGGGGTCAAACAAGTCCATTCCTCTCAGATCTGTTTAAGGTACACTTTCCTGGTTCTAGTTACTTATCCAAGGATCTTTCTCTTCTGGATGATTATGTCAAGACTGTGCTTCAGGAGACGTTTCCTTAACGGAGAATATACCACATACAGAAGTTTGGGAAGAGGGCATCTTTGTATTTGTACCTGTTTTCCACCCATGTTCTCAGCATTGACAAAACTTTGATGTTACCTAGAAACGTCATAATATTCACATATAACTCAAAGTGCAGCTAAACAAGCCTCACATTTTCTGTTACTTTGAAAAGAAAAATAAGTTCTGTAGAACTGTGTGTTCATATTTGTTTTTAATTAATGCTTTGTAATCTTTCCTGTTTAATTTTAATCTGAACAAATAATGATACCATTTTTATTACTCAGTAAGCATGAATATTAGTTGAAGCAGTTTTTAAAAAACAATAGTTCAAGTCCCCAAACATCTAAATCCCGGACTGACTTAATTTGTACAGTTAAACTGAAATAATGTTTTCGAAAAGCTCTCCCATCACTTTTTTTTTTTTTTGACAAAAAAAATTTTTTTGTACAATTACCCACAACTGGATTTGACTTAGGCCCGACAGAGTGTGTCTCTGCCTTCCTGATTTATTTTCAGCCCTTGAGGTTATCATTGTATCTTAGTGCAGTGGCCCCAGGAAGGTGACATATTCCTGGAAGTTCACCATTTGGTCCTTGTTCTGGTCCAGGTCCTCCATCACCTTTGCAGTGTCTGCATCCTGCATCTTCGGGCCGGTGGTGAGCTCTTCCTGGATCAGCTCCTTCAGCTCCTTCTTGGTCAGGGTGTTCTTGTCCCTTCCCTGCCTGAGTACTTGTGGAAGATGGCCACAGGGAGGCCAATGGCTTGATCCAGGGTCAAGCCATGGCTGGGTGCTGGGCTCCACAGGTGGTTAGGAGAGCATTGAGGGAGTGTCACGGGACCTCCTATCACTTTCTTTTTACTCTCTTGTGTAATGAGTCTGTTTTTTCTACTAATGATTAAACAGTGATTAGTTACCAAAGCATCTGATTAAAAAAATCAAATCAAAACAGCATAACTGGTCTTTTTTCCTATGCACATATTATGTAGAGGCTCACTGGGGATTGTTTATTTTTTTTAATGGACAATTTTAGAGAAATGGTGTGATAAAATCACCATTGTGCCAAGAGTTATTTGTATTTGTTTGAAGCTATTGAAGAAATCATTGAAAGACTTAAGGAAATTATGTGAGTAGCTAATAATTGGCAAATAAGTAACTCTCAACCATAGTGAACTACTAGCCATTCTCTTAAGGAATCAAGATTGTTTCCTTGACTTTGCAATTGCTACTCTTTTGTTATCTTTCTGATTTTAGCCATTCTACTGGGTGTGAAGTGGTATAGTACTGACATTTCAACAGATGGTTTTCCTGAGATTTTTGTGAGTTCTAAGTATCATTTTTTTCCAGCGTGATTTCTTTTTTCTTTTTTAAATTGAAGTGTAATTGACATACAATATCCTATTAGTTTCATATACTTCATAATGATTTGATGTTTTCATACATTATGAAATAATTCCCACTGTAAGTCTGTTACCATCTGTCACCATACAAATATTACTATAGTATTAAATATTATTACAGTATTCCCTATGCTATATATTATCATTTTTATTTTACTTCTTATGAAACAGGTTCATATCATCTATTCATTTATGCAGCCTCTGTTTTTGTTTTTTGTTTTTTTTTTGTAAGTAGGCTCCACGCCCACCGTGGAGCCTGATGCTGGGCTTGAACCCACGACCCTGAGATCAAGACCTGAGCTGAGATATAGTCTGACGCTTAACCAGCTGAGCCACCCCAGTGCCTCTGTGTTTTTTAAACTTAACTGCATATTACTGGCAGCTTTCCATATTCTAAATATATATTATATGATAGCATTAACTTTTATTAGCTAGAAAGTGTTTTCATTATTTTAAACATAGTTTGATGTACATATAATCATTTTACCAATTAATCTCTTATGATAAGACATTTTGGTTATTTCTAAATTTTTGCTGTTAAAAATAGTGCTGTGATGAATCCTCCTACCTAATCTTTGCATTCATCTTTAATTTCTTGGGATAAGTAGAAAAGAGGCCAGTAAAGTTTAGTAGTTAAAAGCATGGGATTGAGGGGCGCCTAAGTGGCTCAGTCAGTTAAGTGTCTGCTTTCGGCTCAGGTCATGATCCCGGAATCCTGGGATCAAGCCCCACATTGGGCTCCCTGCTCAGCGAGGAGCCTGCCTTCTTTCCCTTTCCCGAGCTCCCCCTGCTTGTGCCCTCTTTCTCTCAAATAAATAAATAACTAAAATCTTAAAAAAACCCCAAAGCTGTAATCATCAACATAGTATGGTACTGGCACAACAACAGACACATAGATCAATGGAACAGAACAGAGAGCCCAGAAATGGACCCTCAACTCTATGGTCAACTCATCTTCGACAAAGCAGGAAAGAATGTCCAATGGAAAAAAGGCAGTCTCTTCAACAAATGGTGTTGGGAAAATTGGACAGCCACATGCAGAAGAATGAAACTGGACCATTTCCTTACACCACACACAAAAATAGACTCAAAATGGTTGAAAGACCTCAATGTGAGACAGGAGTCCATCAACATCCTAAAGGAGAACACAGGCAGCAACCTATTCGACCTCACCCGCAGCAACTTCTTCCTAGAAACATCGCCAAAGGCAAGGGAAGCAAGGGCAAAAATGAACTATTGGGACTTCATCAAGATAAAAAGCTTTTGCACAGCAAAGGAAACAGTCAACAAAACCGAAAGACAGCCAACAGAATGGGAGAAGATATTTGCAAAAGACATATCAGATAAAGGGCTGGTATCCAAAATCTATAAAGAACTCATCAAACTCAACACCCAAAGAACAAATAATCCAATTAAGAAATGGGCAGAAGACATGAGCAGACACTTCTCCAAAGAAGACATACAGATGGCCCACAGACACATGAAAAATTGTGGATGCACTGGAAGTGTGATGCACCAGTTTTGGTTTTCTTTTTCAGCATTCTTTTGGCTATTTGGAGTCTTTTCTGGTTCCATACAAATTTTAGAGTTATTTGTTCCAGCTGTGAAAAAAGTTGATGGTATTTTGATAGGGATTGCATTGAATGTGTAGGTTGCTCTAGGTAGCATAGACTTTTTTTTTTTTTTAAAGATTTTATTTATTTATTTGAGAGAGAGAATGAGAGAGAGCATGAGAGGGAAGAGGGTCAGAGGGAGAAGCATACTCCCTGCCGAGCAGGGAGTCCGATGCGGGACTCGATCCAGGGACTCCAGGATCATGACCTGAGCCGAATGCAGTCACTTAACCAACTGAGCCACCCAGGCGCCCGGTAGCATAGACATTTTAACAATATTTGTTCTTCCAATCCATGAGCATGGAACGTTTTTCCATTTCTTTGTGTCTTCCTCAGTTTCTTTCATGAGTGTTCTGTAGTTTTCTGAGTACAGATCCTTTGCCTCTTTGGTTAGGTTTATTCCTAGGTATCTTATGGTTTTGGAGAAACAGAACAGATGAAATAGGGGAAGGGAGGGAAAAATAAAATAAAATGAAATCAGAGAGGAAGACAAACCATAAGGGACTCTTAACTATAGGAAATAAACTGAGGGTTGCTAGAGGGAGAGGGGTAGGGGGAAGTGCTAACTGAGTGACTGGTATTAAGGAGGGCACTTGATGTAATGAGCACTGGGTGGTATATGCAACTGATGAATCATTAAACTCTACCTCTGAAACTAATAATACATCATGTTAATTAATTGATTTTAAATAAAATAAAAAATAATAAAAATTGTGTGGAACACAATAATAGTGTAAGTTTTAATTTCTAGAAGTAGAATTACTGGATCAAAGGATATGTTTATTTATATGGACATATGTTAATTTTTTGTCCAACATCCTTTCCTTTGGGAAGCATGTCTTCTCTTTCTTGTAGTCCCAGGGAAAATGCTAGTCCTAGTTACTCCCACCCCCTATCTTAAACTGGGCAATTAGAGCCATCTCTGGATGTTTTCTTTTGGAAGGAACAAGACACTCTACAAGGAAGACTAAGGTAGGAGACTGTGACTTAGTTGGGGCTGCCAATGTGTATTTTCCCTACTGTGTTTATTTTATTTATTTTTTATTTTTTTTATTTTTAAAGATTTTATTTATTTATTTTGACAGAGAGAGACACAGCGAGAGAGGGAACACAAGCAGGGGGAGTGGGAGAGGGAGAAGCAGGCTTCCTGCGGAGCAGGGAGCCCGATGCGGGGCTCGATCCCAGGACCCTGGGATCATGACCTGAGCCGAAGGCAGATGCTTAACGACTGAGCCACCCAGGCGCCCCATTCCCTACTGTGTTTAGAAAGTCTGGCTGAACATTGAACAGAGTCAAAGATAGCCAAAACATGAAAGAGAGACAGAGCTTTGGAAACGTTATTTAAACTTCTGGTTCCAGTCATTCTGGAAAGCCAAAAGAACATTAAAAAAAAAAAAAAAAAGGTTTTGAGGTGTATTGCTCAATTCTCTTCCAGAAAGATTGTGTTAATTCATACTCTCATTTCCCTCAGGGAGATTTTAATTAGAAAAAAATCAATAAGATTTATGGCTTAAGTAGCAACAGCGTAAACTGAAGGTGAGAATGCTAAGGAACTGGAGCAGGGATCTCAGATGTTATACCTAATTCAAATTATGTTTCTGAAACGTTACAGACTGCTACTTGTCTTTGGCCTTTATGTTGTCCTAAACGTATTTATTTATTTATTTATTTATTTTTTAAAGATTTTATTTATTTGAGAGAGAGAATGAAATAGAGCATGAGAAGGGGGAGGGTCAGAGGGAGAAGCAGACTCCCTGCTGAGCAGGGAGCCCGATGCGGGACTCGATCCCAGGACTCTAGGATCATGACCTGAGCTGAAGGCAGTCGCTTAACCAACTGAGCCACCCAGGCGCCCCTAAACATATTTAAAACTGGTGATTTGAGTTCTGAAAATTACAAGCTCTTCCTTTTTGTATTTGTCTGATTTATCTAGACTGAGAGTTCCCTGATGGCATGGTCCAAATAAATCCCAGTATTCTGTGAACAGACAAATCTTTGAAACTGGAAAAAAATCCTTTCAGCAGAGATACTTATATTATTTTAGCAGACTACTTTACCTAATGGGAGGTGAATAATTATTTAGTTAGTATTTATCAAGTAGACAGATTTGTAGAACTTTCTTTTCAGTGATTTCCCTAATAGACTGAGTTAGGAGAAAGAATTTGTATCTTCTCATTTTCCATCAATGAAACCATTCTGTAGATTACTACTTTTCCCTTGATCCATTGTTTGTAGCTCTTTGTATATTTTATTAATTTACAAAATCAGCACCATGATTTGAAGAAAACAATTAACTTGTTTGGGAACTTGACATGCTTTATTTTCTCCTTCAAGCCAATATCCTATCATTATACTTTATTTAAAATATAGACTTAAAAACTTGAAATTGAAGATTCTTGTTTAAAGAAAATAACTAGTTTGGGGGCAAGTTTTTAAGTGAAAAAAGTCTGTTTATACTTAATGACATCTGCTTTTAGGTAAAAATACGTGCTTTGTTTTTTCCAGCTTAAGCTAAGTCTAGTTACATTTAGAGAAAGAAATCAAGTGTCAGAGCAAGCTTGGAAAATAATAGTATGAAAATTAATTTGCAATGGAAAGTAGCAGTTGGGACTAGAGTGAATTTTACAAATGCTTTATATAATTGTCCCACGCGGTTGTATGGAATTTGAAAAGAATGTTACTTGTTTTTCTTTTGAGACAGATGTTTTACGAAATAATTTTAGCCTGAGTAAATCAAGATCCACACAGGATTAGATTAATACAACTCATTTTTTTAAAGGAGAAAAGAATTGAGAGGGAACAACAATAAAGATTGATTTAGATTGGTGAAAAACTGAAGGCTTTTAAAAACACAAGTTAACTGTATTACATTTCTGTGTTCCCAAAATTTTCTTTCACTGCTGTCGTTCAGATTGTATGTTTGAGAAATATGGTTGTAGAAGCATGAAGGATATTTGAAAATACTATAGTATTTGATAAAGTTACCACAATATATTTCAGGAGATTATATGATAACATTCTCTGGTCTTTTTAAATTATTTGAAAGATGGGATGCGTAGTTTCCATTAATATGGTTGCCATTAATATGGTATCAAATACCATATGCCAAACATTAATTTCTCTCAACAAATACATAAGGTAGGAAAAGTTACTGAGACTTGGAGACATTAAGTAATTTGCTTAGGGTTATACAGCTGGAACTGGTGGCATCAGTCTCTGAATCCTTTTTTTTTTTAAGTCCAAGGCTCATGTTCTTACACTGCACAATCCTCTGTTGAAACTGGGGAATCCTCAGGTAAATATATTGTTTAGTTATTTGTTTATTCGAGAAATGTTTATTGGCTATTATGTGCCAGGCATCATGCTACAACAAAAAACAAGCCAGATACTGGAGGTTTTCTTTTACAGGTTCTTCTTCTTTTTTTTTTTAAAGATTATTTATTTGAGACAGAGAGAGAGACACAGAGAACAATAGAGCATAGAGGGAGAGGGGGAGGGAGAAGCAGACTCCCCACTGAGCAGGGAGCCCTATGCAGGACTCAATCACAGGACTCGATTGGAGGACTCAATTGCAGGACTCTGGGATCATGACCTGAGCCGAAGGCAGATGCTTAACCCACTGAGCCACCCAGGCGCCCCTCTTTTACAGGTTCTATTAATAGGAGTAGAGCATTTAGAAAAAAACTAGACTCTTCTCCTTCAGAGAAAGATTAGCAGCCTTTCATAAGTGAAGTGCCAAATGGCTTCCTTTAAGCCATTCTGTCAAGTGTCTATTGAGGGATTGGTCAGGTTGGGGGTGGTTATTGGCTTTGTTCTTCAGGAATTTATAATTTTGTTATGCTTGATCAGTCTCACTAGCAGAGAAATGGAAAATTCATCTAAAAGGCTCACATCTGGGCGCCTGGGTGGCTCAGTTGGTTAAGCGACTGCCTTCGGCTCAGGTCATGATCCTGGAGTTCCGGGATCTAGTCCCACATCGGGCTCCCTGCACGGCGGGGAGTCTGCTTCTCCCTCTGACCCTCCCCCCTCTTGTGCTCTCTCTCTCTCATTCTCTCTCTATCAAATAAATAAATAAAATCTTTAAAAAAGAATAAATAAAAGGCTCATATCCGCAGTACCTGGGTGGCTCAGTCAGTTAAGTGTCTGCCTTTGGCTCAGCTGATGATCCGAGGGTCCTGGGATCAAGCCCCACGTTGGGTTCCCTGCTCAGCGGGGAGTGTGCTTCTTCCTCTGCCCCTCCCCCTGCTCCTCTCTCTCTCTCCCTCGACTCGTTCACTCTCTCAAATAAATAAATCTTCAAAAAAATAAATAAAAGGCTCACATCCTTATCAGTATGAAACCTACTAAATTTGTAATCATCGGGCTGTTTTGGACAGCCTCAAGGCATCAAGAGGATACTAGCAAGGGTATGTAGGTAGGGACTAGGAGGTGGAACTGCCTACAGGAAAAAAAAAATCTACCTAAATGTCTTACAGGAATTGGAAATTCAGCATTGTCTAGTAAACATCCCAAACCTTTTCACCTTGGTCATTCATGCAGATCAGAAACTTGCCACACTTTTCCTTTTTTCCCTCATTTTCACTTGAAAGTGTTCTATTTTTTTTTTTTTTTTAGATTTTATTTATTTATTTGACAGAGACAGACACAGCGAGAGCAGGAACACAAGCAGGGGGAGTGGGAGAGGGAGAAGCAGGCTTCCCGCAGAGCAGGGAGCCCGATGCGGGGCTCGATCCCAGGACCCTGGGATCATGACCTGAGCTGAAGACAGATGCTTAATGACTGAGCCACCCAGGTGCCCCTCTAAAGGGATTTTCATATGTTAAAGAAGACTTACAGATCCTGGAGTTATACCGAGAGTAATTTTTTTTCCTTCAATAAAGTGGTCACGTCACTCTGTTTAATCTTTCAGTAGTTTGGCTTCAAATTCATACCCAGGATGCCTCACGATATTTGAAGAGTGTCATTGGCCGAGGAAATCTGAAATCTGCATTACTTGTATCCTGCAGTCATGGTGTCCTGCATGACAAGGATATCCTTCCCTACCAATAATGATTGGCGTCTCCCAGTCCTTTAAGGCCTCAGTTCTCTGTCCTTGACTGAGATGTTTCTAGTTACTATTATCCCAGGTTTAGGGAAGATAAATTGATTTGTCCACAGTCACACTCCAGTAGGTGGTTAAGAAATTCAAACTCAGGTTGTCTGACTCAAGAATTTATGCTCAGTTGTGATCAGCCAGTTATATTACTTCATGCATATCCTCACTGCAAAAGTACAAAACAGGGGAGGACACAATTTGAGCAACTAGATGCGAGGTAATAGTAACAGTAATAGTAACAGTAGTCCCCACTTCCTAAGATTGTTGAGGATTAAATGAACTCATAAGTAGGGTCTTCTGCCTCACAGAAAAAATACTCAAAAATGGCATTTGTTATTTTTACATAGATGTGTTCTTTATACATGTACATAATATTTAGGCATATTTCACAAAATTTCAGATGGATATGGTTTTTATTGAGTTCCCTGGATGTTTTCATATTAATTGGCTAAGAGATACGGATATTTTAACGTATTTAAAAAATACTTTTTGTGCTGATTATTTTGCTGACTTCTGTATTTGACTATATGTTCTTTTAAGATAGGACCTGTATCCTACTCATTTTTATTTTTATTTTTTTTCTAAATTCCTGGTCCCTAGTAAAATACCTGGCACATAAAACAACCCTAGTAAATATTTGTGGAATCAATTTTGAATGAACTTTACTTAGGTCAGATGGCAGCCAGGATGCCATCCTTTTCCTGCCCCCTCCCCCCCCTTAACAGGCACTTTCCCTAAAAAGAGAACTTTTAGTATAAATAGATCAGGTCTTTATTATAACCACTAAATCATTTATTCTCAGCTTTTTTCCTGATAAGCTAAGTTTAATTTTCCTGAAGTACTTTGATTATTAGGATTAGAGATGAGGGAGACTGAGTCACTGTATAAGTTATTGATGGGTGTAGCGGGGAAGATAATGGCTGCTGGCCTTCCTTCCTCATTTTGAGTACTCTGGAGCCATGAAGAGGGGAGTGTGGCAGTAGAACCATATTGGAATCTAACTATGTTAAGTGTTAAGATCGCCAAGCTGTCTGCTATTTCCAAATGTCCCTTAGTAGGCTTTATCTAAGATGGAAGCACAGTCATATAAGCATCTTGAATTATTTTATAGTTGTTATTTTTTTAATATTAACTTCAAGAATCATGAATTTTTTGGTAGTTATCAGATCGTTGTTGTTTTAAGACTTAAGTCTTAAAGTTGTGTTTAAGAAAAGGTAACTTTTGGGCGCCTGGGTGGCTCAGATGGTTAAGCGTCTGCCTTCGGCTCAGGTCATGATCCCAGGGTCCTGGGATCGAGTCCCACATCGGGCTCCTGGCTCAGCAGGGAGCCTGCTTCTCCCTCTGACCCTCTCCCCTCTCATGCTGTTTCTCTCTTTCGCTTGCTCTCTAAAAAATAAATAAAATCTTTAAAAAAAAAAAAAAAGGTAACTTTTCTCAAGTAGTGCTTGAGTTATATTATTTTTGAATGTTAAATACTTTTTTATTTTTTAGGGATAATGGACTGTTCAGGTATTACCTCACTTTTCCCATCAGGACTTCTGAATATGTTGAATGTGTTTCAGAGTTTTTAATTTCAGCCAGGATAAATTTTCCATTTGATATATCATATTCTTCTTTTTAATATGGTCAATGTAGTTTAACAAAATGAAAGCTAAACATAATATCTCAATAGGTGCAAAAAAAAAAGCATTTGACAAACCTCAATATCTATGTATGATAAAAACTCTCAACAAAGTGGGTATAGAGAAAATGTACTTCAGTATACTAAATGCCATATATGACAGACCCAGAGCTAAGATCATGCTCAGTGGTGAAAAACTGAAAGCTTTGGGCGCTTGTCTGGTTCAGTTCATAGAGCATGCAACTCTTGATCTTGGGGCTGTGAGTTCAAGCCCCATGTTGGGAGTAGAGCTTACATTAAAAAACAAAAACAAAGCTGAAAGCTTTTCCTCTAAGATCAGGAACAAGACAAGGATGCCACTTTTATTCAGCATAGTATTGGAAGCCCTAGCCATAGCAATAAGGCAAGAAAAAGAAATAAAAGGTATTGAAATTGGAAAGTAAGGAGTAAAACTTTCGATATTTGTAGATGACATGATACTATTCATCGAAAATCCTAAAGTCTCAGGTGCCTGGGTGGCTCGGTCATTAAGCATCTGCCTTCGGCTCAGGTCATGATCCCAGAGTCCTGGGATCGAGCCCTGCATTGGGCTCCCTGCTCAGCGGGAAGCTTGCTTCTTCCTCTCCCACTCCCCCTGCTTGCGTTCCCTCTCTCTGTCAAATAATTAAATAAAATCTTAAAAAAAAAAATCCTAATGTCTCCACCAAAAATCTATTAGAACTAATAAATGAGTTTAGTAAAGTTGCAAGATACAAAATCAATATACAGAAGTTTATTGCATTTCTATACATTAATAATGAAATATCAGAAAGAAAAAATAAGAAAGCAATCCCATTTACAATTGCATCAAAAAGAATAAAATACCTAGGAATAAATTTAACCAAGGAGGTAAAACACCTGTACACTGAAAACTGTAAGACACTGATGAAAGAAAACAAAGAAGACACAAATAAATGGAAAGATATTTTGTACTCATGGATTGAAAGAGTTAGTATTGTTAAAACTGTCCATACTACCCAAAGCAATCTATAGATTCAATGGCAATTTTTTGAAAGATTTTATTTATTTGACACAGAGAATGAGCATAAGCAGGGGGAGCAGCAGATGGAGAGGGAGAAGCAGGCCCCCCATGGAGTGGGGAGCCTGATGCAGGGCTCCATCCCAGGACCCCGGGATGATTACCTGAGCCGAAGGCAGATGCTTAACTGACTGACCACTCTGGTGCCCCTCAATGCAATTTTTATCAATATTTCAGTGGCATTTTTCACAGAACTAGAACAAATAATTGTAACATTTGTACAGAACCCTAAAAGATCCCAAATAGCCAACATGGTCTTGAGAAAGAAGAACAAAACCAGAGGTATCACTCCTTGATTTGAAACTCTACTACAAAGCTATAATAATCAAACAGCATCATATTGGCATTATAAGTAGACACACAGATCAATGGAACAGAACTGAGAGCCCACACATATATGGACAATTAATTTATGATAAGGGAGCTAAGAACTTAAAATGGAGGAAGGACAGTCTCTTCAATATATTGTGTTGGAAAACTAATTAGCCAAATGCAAAAGAATGAAGCTAGACCACTATGTAACACCATACACAAAAATTAACTCAGAATGGATTCACAACTTGAATGTAAGACCTGAAATCATAAAATTCCTAGAAGAAAACATAGGTGGCAAACTCCTTGACATAAGTTTTAGCAATGTGTTTGTGGATCAGATGCCAAAGGCAAGGGCAACAAAAACAAAAATAATCAAATGGAACTACCTCAAACCAAAAAGCTTCTGCATAGTGAAGGAAACCATCAGAATGAGACGACATCCCAATGAATGGGAGAAGATACTTGCAAATCATATATCTGAGAAGAATTTAGTATCCAAAGTATATAAAGAACTCATACAACTTGGGGCACCTGGCTGGCTCAGTCAGTGGAGCATGTGACTCTTGATCTCAGAGTCATGAATTCAAGCCCCATGTTGGGTGTAGAGATTATTTAAAAAACAAAACAAGAAAAACGACTCGTACAGCTCAACAATAAAAAAATAAAAACAAAAAATGGGCAGAGGATCCGAATAGATCTATTTCCAAAGAAGACATATAGATGGCCAATAGGCACATGAAAAGATGCCTATTATTAGGAAAATGCAAATCAAAACCACAGTGAGCTATCACCTCATACCTGTTAGAATGACTATCATTGAAAAGATAAGAAATAAGTGTTTGAGAGGATGTGGAAAAAAGGGAACCTTTGTACACTCTTGGTGGGAAACAGTATGGAAATTCTTCAAAAAATTAAGAATAGTTCTACCATATGATACAGCTATTACACTTCTGGATATTTAACTAAGGAATATGAAAACACTAACTCAGAAAGATAAAGGCACTGTGTGTTCATTGCAGCATTATCTACAACAGCCAAGATGTGGAAACAACCTAAGTGTCTATCAGTGGATGAATGGATAAAGAAAATGTGGTGTATATAGAATGGAATATTATTCAGCCATAAAAGAAATCTTGCCATCATGACAACATGGATGGACCTAAGTGAAATAAGTTAGAGAAAGACAAATACCATATGATTTCATTAATATGTAGAATCTTAGAAAACAGAATAAAAAAAGCAATACAGAAACTCATAGACAGAGAACAGATTGATGGTTACTAGCGGGGAAGGGAATTGGGAGGTGGGCAAAATAGGTGAAGGGGTCAATCATATGGTCGTGGTTGGTAATTAGATTTTTGGTGGTGATCACTTTGTAGTATATATAGATGTAAAATTGTAGTAAACTTAGGGTACCTGGATGGCTCAGTTCGTTAGGCATCCAACTCTTGATTTCGGCTTGGGTCGTAAACTCAGGGTCATGAGATTGAGCCCTGTGTTGGGCATGGAGCCTGCTTGGGATTCCCTCTTTCTCCCTCTCCTTCTACCCCTCCCCTCCCCTCGCTCTCTCTCTCTTCCTCCCTTCCTCTCCCTTTCTTTCTCTTCTTTTCTCTTCTCTTCCCTTTCCTTTCTTTCCTCCCTCCATCCCTCCTTCCCTCCCTCCCTCTCCTTCCTTCCTTCCTTCTTTCCTCAGAGAGAGAGAGCACAAGCAGGGGGAGTGGCAGGCAGAGGGAGAAGCAGGCTCTGCACTGAGCAAGGAGCCTGATGTGGGACTTGATCCCAGGACTCCAGGATCATGAACTGAGCTGAAGGCAGATGCTTAATCAACTGAGCCACCCAGGCATCCCTCCCCTCCCTCTCAAAAAAATTTTTTTTTGTTATTTTGTACACCTGAAACCTATATAATGTTCTATACTAGTGTTACTTCAATTAAAAGAAAAAGAAAAAAAAAGAAAAACTTTTATGAGAACATGCAATGTCTTTGGCCTAGCTAATTTCTAGAGATAAGCTAATTTTTAAATTGCATATTTGAGAAAACCTGAATTCTGTAGAAATTAAATGAATAAAATGAAAATTGTTATTTATATAGAACATGCAACTTGATAAAGAGACAGATATGTATGCTAAAATTTTCACACATGCCTGCATGTGTGTATATGTACCTTATTAAAGTATGAATCTGTGAGATATACATAAAAAAATAAAGTTCATAGTTTACTCCATTAGAAGTTACTGCATTTCTTTTAGTAATAGTAAAAGTTATTGCATTTCTTTTAGTTGACATTTTAGTAGTTTGAATTAATCATAGTTACCATTAATGTTTTAAGAGTATAAGAATCATTCTTTTATTCATTCATACATGGCAGTGAGGGCAGCCCCTCTAAATAGAAGCAAATAATAGTTTCTTCCAGAGTTATGAGATGATAGTTCAGATAAATTAAAAAAAAAAAACTTGAGTATTTATTTGCTTTATCTGATACTTCTAGCTTCATGTCTTTTGGGGATAAAAATGTGGAGGGACACCTTGGTGGCTTAGTTAAGCATCTGACTCTTGATTTTGGCTCAGGTCATGATCTCAAGGTTGTGAGATTGAGCCCCATGTAGGGCTCCGTGCTGGGCATGGAGCCTGCTTAAGATTCTTTCTCTCCCAAGGGGAACCCTCTTACACTGTTGGTGGGAATGCAAGCTGGTGCAGCCACTCTGGAAAACAGTATGGAGGTTCCTCAAAAAGCTGTAAAAAAAAAAAAAAAAAAAAAGTTGAAAATAGAGCTACCCTGTGACCCAGCAATTGCACTACTGGGTATTTACCCCAAAGATAGAAATGTGGTGATCCGAAGGGGCACCTGCACCCCAGTGTTTATAGCAGCAATGTCCACAATAGCCAAACTATGGAAAGAGCCCAGATGTCCATTGACAGATGAGTGGATAAAGAAGATGTGGTGTATATATACAGTGGAGTATTACGCAGCCATCAAAAATGAAATCTTGCCATTTGCAATGATGTGGATGGAGCTAGAGGGTTTTATGCTAAGCAAAATAAGTCAATCAGAGAAAGACAATTATCATATGATCTCACTGATATGTGGAATTTAGGGAATAAGGCAGAGGATCATAGGGGAAGAGAGGAAAAAATGAAGCAAGACAAAACCAGAGAGGGAGACAAACCATAAGAGACTCTTAATCTTGGGAAACAAATTGAGGGTTGCTGGAGGGGAGGGGGGTGAGGGGATGGGGTGGTTGGGTGATGGACATGGGGAAGGGTATGTGTTGTGGTGAGTGCTAGGTATTTTGTAAGACTGATGAAGCATAGACCTGTACCCCTGAAACAAATAATACATTATATGTTAATTAAAAAAATAAAATGTTACTGTTCAATATTACAAAAAACGATTCTTTCTCTCCTTCTCCCTCTGCCCCTCTCCTCCCCTACCTCCCCTCCTTTCTCTCTCTCATTAAAATTACTATAAAATATGAACGATATATATGCTTATTTCCTTTTATCCATACCTAAATGTTGATTTTTTAATTTATTTTTTATTTTTATTTTTTTTTAAAGGTTTTATTTATTTGACAGAGAGAAAGACAGCCAGAGAGGGAACACAAGCAGGGGGAGTGGGAGAGGGAGAAGGAGGCTTCCTGCGGAGCAGGGAGCCCGATGTGGGGCTCGATCCCAGGACTCTGGGATCATGACCAGAGCCGAAGGCAGACGCTTAACGACTGAGCCACCCAGGCGCCCTTAATGTTGATTTTTTTAAAAAAATCTTTTATTTACTTATTTGAGAGATTGAATGAGAGAGAGTGGGGGGAGGGGCAAAGGGAGAGGGAGAAGCAGACTCCCCTCCTGAACATGGAACCCGATGCAGGGCTTGATCCCAGGACCCCAGGACCATGACGACTCCAGCCAAAAGCAGATGCTTAACTGACTGAGCCACCCAGGTGCCCCTAAATGCTGATTTCTTATGCATGCTGATATTTTTAAAGGAGCATAATCGGAGACTTAAATGTGTGTGTGTTTGTGTTTTTTTAAGATTTTATTTATTTGAGAGAGAGAGTGTGAGAGAAATGAGAGCATGAGCAGGGGGAGGGGCAGAGGGAGAAGCCAACTCTCCACTGAGCGGGGAGCCTGATGTGGGGCTTGATCCCAGGACTCCAGGATCATGACCTGAGCCCAAGGCAGACACTTAACCGACTGAGCCACCCTGGCACTCCAAAAATAAATTCTTAAAAAAAAAAAAATGAGCCTTGAGGGATTGGATAAATTTTTTCTCTACATATGATTATGAAAAACTGCAAAGCTGCAGCGAGGCTGAAAGTTTACAGTGAACACCGCATGCCTACATCTACATTGTATACTTAACATTTTACTATATTTTATTACATACTAACCCATTTATTTAATTCCTCTATTCATCCTTTTTTGGATGCATTTCAAAGTAAATTGTTGATAACAGAATGCCTGACTAGTTTAGCTTGCATATCATGAACATTCTAGAATGAAACGTTCTTTTGACCTTTTTTCTTTTGATGTAAAATTTATGTAAAATGAGATACACATCTTAAGTTTACATTTTTGGAAATTTTATACACTGTATAACTCAATTCCTTATCTCAAGATACAGTATAGTACCATTTTCCTAAAATGTTCCCTTTTGCCTGTTTCCAGTCCATTCTTGCCCCTGCCCTCCTAGGGGCAATCACTGTCACTGTTTTTATTTTTTTTCACCATAGATTAGTTTTGCCCATTCCAGAATTTCATGTATGTGGAATCATACAGCATGTACTCTTTTATGTAAGTCTTCTTTCACTCAGTAAGTTTTTGAGATGTATCCAAATTGTTATATCTGTCATAAGTTTCTTCTCTTTTTTTTGCCATAATATACAACAGTTTAACCCTTCTATTGATGGATGCCTGGACTATTTCCAGTTCTTGGCTATAATGAATAAAACTGCTATCAATATTCTTGAGTCTTTCGTGAAAATATATTTTCATTTCTCCTGAGTAAATATTTAACAGTTGAATTTCTGGGTCATAGGTGGGTATATGCTTAATTTTATAAGAAACTGCTACATCTTTTCCCAGAAGGATTGTACCATTTTATTTCCCTACCAACACAGTATGAGAATTGCAGTGATTCTGCAGTCTCATCAATATTTGTGTTGTCAATCTTTTTAATTTTAGCCATTCTGTGATATGTATTTTTTTTTTTTTTAAGATTTTTATTTACTTATTTGTCAGAGAGAGAGCACAAGCAGGGAGAGCGGCAGGCCAAGGGAGAAGCAGGCTCCCCGCCGAGCAAGAAGCCCGACACAGGACTTGATCCCAGGACCCTGGGATCATGACCTGAGTTGAAGGCAGACGCTTAACTGACTGAGCCACCCAGGCGTCCCTGTGTTATGTGTTGTAATATCTCACTGTGGTTTTAATTTCTAGATTTCTCCAATGATAAGGATAATAACATTGGTCGTTTTTTTCTTGTGCTTATTGGTGAAGTGTTTGTTCAAATCATTTGTCCGTGTCAACATTGGATTGTCATTTCATTATCAAGTTGTTACTTTGTGGTGGTACTCTTTTTTTTTTTTTTAAGGATTTTTTTTTTTAATTTATTTATTTGAGAGAGAGAGCACGAGAGGGGGAGGGTCAGAAGGAGAAGCAGACTCCCTGCCGAGCAGGGAGCCCGATGCGGGACTCGATCCTGGGACTCCAGGATCACAACCTGAGCCGAAGGCAGTCGCTTAACCAACTGAGCCACCCAGGCGCCCCTGTGGTGGTACTCTTAATATTAGCTCTTTCTTCCTATACCAGATGTGCCTTTAGTGGACACAGGTTCAATTACCTGTAAAAGATAATTAGTGTTATTGAAATAAAAGTAATGTAGACTTTTAATTTTATTAACATATTGTGGGTAGTGAGGGCAAATTACGAAAAAAAATTGTGGACTTTCAAAATTTTGATGTGATTTTTAAAGTTGATCTAATTTCTTTGGTATTGAACAGGAGAACCCAAACTATCCAAATCAGAGGAGAATGATACAGATAAATAATTATTTTTTTTTAAACAAGTAAATTCTTTTTTTTTTTTTTTTAAAGATTTTATTTATTTATTTGACAGAGAGAAAGAGAGACAGAGAGAGAAAGAGCAGGGAGGGTGAGAGGGAGAAGGAGAAGCAGACTCCCGGCTGAGCAGGGAGCCCAATGTGGGGCTTGATCCCAGGACCCTGGAATCATGATCTGAGCTGAAGACAGACGCTTAACCGACTGAGCCCCCAGGCACCCCAGATAAATAATTCTTAAAATAACTATGAATTGGGGTGCCTGGGTGGCACAGTCTTAAGCGTCTGCCTCTTGGTTTCTGCTCAGGTCTTGATCTCAGGGTTGTGGGATTGAGCCTCACGTCGGGCCCCGGCGCTCAGCGCAGAGTCTGCTTAAGACTTTCTCTCTCGGGCGCCTGGGTGGCTCAGTTGGTTAAGCGACTGCTTTCGGCTCAGGTCATGATCCTGGAGTCCCTGGATCAAGTCCCGCATCGGGCTCCCTGCTCGGCAGGGAGCCTGCTTCTCCCTCTGACCCTCCCCCCTCTCATGTGCTCTCTCTCTCTCATTCTCTCTGTCTCAAATAAATAAATAAAATCTTAAAAAAAAAAAACACAAAACTTTCTCTTTCAAATGAATAAATAAATAAATCTTAAAAAAAACACAAAAAACTATGACTTATTCTTAGGAAGTAAATAACTATTTGAATAAATGAAGTTTATCTAGTATGATCCAGGCATTAATCGGATTAAAAACACAGTAAATGGTAATGAGATCACTTGTTTTTGGATTTGACATTGGTTGTTACTAAAAGGACTCAATAGAAGCTACTATGTATTTGTTCTCTTTGTATTTCTTGTCATTTTAGTAGGTCTACAAATTGATTCCAGTTATAATAATCTTAGAATAAAAGAAATAACTTATTATTTTATAAAATGGGTTTATTTTGTTGTCCTTTAAAAGTTGTTATGTTTTGGACTCTTAAAATGTTGGTGGTTTAGATAAGGTATATTTGGTATTGACACAACATTTTAACTCTGTTGTGGAAAAATCATTTCATTAGGATCAAAGATATTTTTTGAGTATTTGATATTATTAGTTCTGCAGATTGTACAAAGGGTGAGAGATTCCCTGCAGTTAAGACATTGTGGTTACAGTGTATTCATAAATTTTTTATTTTTTATTTATTTTAGTTTTATATTTTTATTTTTTTGTACCAGTAACTTTTAAAAAAATATTTGCCAGATTTTTACATCCAGAAATAAGATTTTTTTTTCTTCTTTCTCAGTTATGGTATAAGGATAAGTTTTTTTTTTCTTTTTTTTTTTTTTAATTTAAGTAATCTCTCCACCCAGTGTGGGGCTTGAACTCACAACCCTGAGATCAAGAGTTGCATTGTCTTCTCACTGAGCCAGCCAGGTGCCCTTAAGGACAGGATTTTTTATATTGAGTGAGAGGAAAGAAGTACATGCAAATTAATAGTAATAGCTAACATTTATTCAGTGCTTGCTAGATACACAAAGCACATGACAAATATCTCATTTAATCATCAGATTTTACTGATATGGAGATACTCTAATTATTTCCATTTTACAGATGGAAATTAGAGGCTTTAGGTAACTTGTCTGGAGTTTTGCATTTTAGAGTAAAGGGCCTGGGATTCAATCCCAAGCATTCTCTCTACAATCTGTATTCTTTTAACACCTGAGCTGTCTAGCTTCATTTTAGTGAAATGAATTAAATTTTCCTTGTTTGAATTTAAATGAGATTGGTTCCAAGGAAAAGAGGGAGGTTATTATAAAGGGTACAGAAAAGATCTAGAAATCCAAGGGCTTGGTTCATAGGAGCTGAAGCAGGGAGCCTAACCCAGGACCCTGAGATTATGACCCAAGCCAAAGGCAGATGCTTAACTGACTGAGCCACCCAGGCACCCCTGGATACCAGTTTTATTTTCTGATCAGTGTTCCAGTTTTCAGGGAGACCTAATTGTGGAGTCTTTTTGTGCTTCTACACTACCCCACATATTCTTGCACTAAACTCTGGTTGTGAAGTAATTTAAGTGAATCTGCATATAGTTCTGGCAATTGGAAAGAGCCCAAATGGCTTAATACTACCACCTACATCCTTTAAGTAAAGCATAATAATTCACTTCGTTGATGTAAATGGGATTAATCGATTAGCTGGGTGGGAGGAACAGGGATTTGCATATGGTATTACTGACCAGGGAATGTAACAGAGGTTGTGCTTCCCTTTTTTGACATAGTTGCCCCAGTATTAGAGTGAAGAGAACCAGGTTTATGGCTCTGCTACCCATTAGTTATGTATGATCTTAGATAATTCTCTCAATTTCATGGGTCATAGTTTTCTTTCTGTAATTTGGATTAGTCAAACTTTTTTTCCCCCCAGAAAAGCAGCTTTTTAACAAAATTGGTCATTGTTCACAGCATTTAGAAATGGTTAGAGATAGCAATAAATCTGAAAAATGAGAGGAAATAATATCAATCTAAGTAAACATTAAAATATTGATGCAGCTTAACTAGGAAAGTCTAATATTCAGCATTCTTCTTCTTTTTTGTTTATGAAAAGGAATGTTGTGAGGATAATATATCTTCATAGATGTGACATTAACTTGTCTACTTTTGCTACAGTGTATTTGTTTTTTCTCTCTTTTATTTATATTTCAAATATTTATAACCATTTCCTCTAAAGAATTTGACAACGGGTAGGTTTTTTTTTTTTTTTTAATGCAGGGCTTTCCTAGGCTTTTCATCCAGACTCAGCCTGATAAGAGGGCAAAAGACCAAATGCTTTTTTGTCGTTGTTGGAGAACCTTGATCTATGAATTATCTTAAAAGTATCAATAAATTAAATTATACTATGATTCACTATTAGTAGTATCTTAGGTCAATAGTAATTCTTACCTTTTGTGGGAAAAAGTTCCCTTTAGCAAAAACAATTTCAGACTGCCCCCAAAGTAATCACTGTGCTCTTAATATTGATAGATTAATATTTAAGTATTGATAGATTCTGTGATTTAGAGATTCTTTGTTGTAACTTTCTGGTTCTCCATAGAATCAGGAACACAACCGGAACAAAAAGAAGCTTTAAAAAAAGAAAAAAAAATTTTTTTTGGCTGTTTACATTCTTTATTCTTCTATGTATAATTACTTTGTAGGATCAGAAAATATCTGTTGCAAAGGTGTGTATAATCCAGTCTCTTAGGGCAGGTCTCCATTCTTAAATGTAAAGGTGTAGTCTGGATTCCTGTTAAGAAATGAGAAATTCAGGGTGCTTGGGTGGCTCAGTCAGTTAAGCATCTGCCTTCGGCTCAGGTCATGATCCCAGCGTGCTGGGATTGAGCCCCACGTGGGGCTCCCCGTTCAGCGAGGAGCCTGCTTCTCCCTCTCTTTCTGCCAGCCACTCCCCCCTGCTTGTGCACTCTCTCTCTCTCTCTCTCTCTCTGTGTCAAATAAATAAATAAAATCTTTAAAAAAAATAAGAAATGGGAAATTCTAGGACATGACAAGGATGTGAGGAAACACTGACTTACCCCAAGACAAAATGAAATTGAGACCTGTTTGGAATCATCTACTGTGGTCTGACATAGATGTCTCTAACATCATGTCACTTTCATTCATTTCAGTTTCAAAGGTTTCTTCCAAGGAAGGTCTGGAATCTGGAGTTTTCCTTGAGGTTTCCAGTAGTGAGCCTTTCATCACCTGCATTCCTATGAAGCAGCCACAGCCTGGTCATGCTCACTCTCAACTGCAAACAAGTGCCTATATGCTACCCATGGGGGCCTGTATGTCTTCTCAAGTGTTGTTACTTTGCTGAGATACCTCTGGCATGTTCATTTATATGACCAAGCATGAGATAATAGCATCCCGCTGCAAACTGATTAGAGTGCAATTGGATTGCACACAAATTAATGAGAAAGAGAAAAGTCCATTTGCTTTATTCAGTTCCACAAGTGTCCCTGTATGTACAGGTAAACAGTTTGCATGGAAAGGATCTTTTACCTTACTATAAAAGTAAGCTTGTAGCGCCATTCATTCATTCATTCATTCATTCTTTCTTTCTTTCATTCTTTCATTCAGAGAGCATACTCACGGAGGGGAAAGGGAGAGATACAATCTTAATTAAGCAGGCTCCATGCCATGGGGGAACCCTGCCTGGGGCTCCATCTCACAACACTGAGATAATAACCTGAATGGAATTCGAGTCGGATGTTTAACTAACTGAGCCATCCAGCCCTCTGGTTTGTAGCACATTTTAAAATCACAGTTATAATAATGTCTCTCAGTTAAAGACACTGTCACATCCAGATTCTCTTGCAAACCATCTACATAATCAGGGAAGACAGTTTCACTAGGATTATTATACTTTTAAATTTGTTCTCAAACAGAAAGCACAGCAATTCCTGTTCTTCAGTACAGAGCATGCTAAGAGGTAGTGACTCAGGAAGTTCATTTTCTTCTTGAGCTGTCAACATGTAGTGTGACATTAAAAGATCAAATGCTTCAAAACAGTAGGCGTGGAGTTTCAAAATGTCTTTGTAAGTATAGGTTGCTAGGGCGCGGTTATCCAGGGCATCTGAGATTTTCCCTCTAAGAGATAAATGGAACTCTTTTTCGAGGACCGTGACATTTCCCAATCATTGGAGGGGTCTTTAAAGCCACTTTCATCAGGTATTTCTCAAATAACCTTTTGTTGATTGGCTCCTCCATATCGAGAACATCAAGAGCCTGCTGATGCCTTCTTGCAGCATAATGGCAGGTAGCTACAAGGTAGAGACATGCTGCATACGCTTTGTCCAGTTTTTGTGACCGAAGTGTATGAGCTGCTTTGTTATACTGTGCTGTCAGGTAGACGCTGAGACAACCAATAAATGTCCTGGGGTTCTCATGAGAGAGTGAAGCTACTTTTCTGCACAGAATAGAGCACCTTGATAGTGTTGCTGGTCCAGCTACTGCTGAGTGCGCTTCTGCAGCCACTACAGGTTCATGGCTGTGCAGCCGTGGCATCCAGCTGAGCACATTCCGACTTGCCCTCCGTTCCACTGCCCACCAGGCCTGCCCTGAGCCTGTGTTGCCTAAAAAAAAAAATATTCTAAGCAGCTAAAATCACTGCCTTAAAGATTGGGCACTACTGTACTGACAGGGCTTACTTTTGATTTTATACAGTTCTTACCTCTATCGCACCCCCTGAAAAGAAAAAAAAAGACAAGTTTTCAGAAACAGAAGTTGTGGCTCTGTTTCTACTTACTTTTCCCCATCATTCTTTAAAAATTTTTAAAAATCAAGTTATATATTCATATAGCTTAAAATCAAATAGTTCTATGAAGCATATTTAAAAACCCAGTATTGGGGCGCCTTGGTGGCTCAGATGGTTAAGCATCTGCCTTCGGCTCAGGTCATGATCCCAGGGTCCTGGGATCGAGTCCCGCATCAGGCTCCCTGCTCAGTGGGGAGCCTGCTTCTCCCTCTGCCTCTCTCTCTGTCTCTGATGAATAAATAAAATCTTTAAAAAAACCCCACAAAAAACCCAGTATTGTTCTCCAGTACTCTGTCACCGCCTTTTGTTTTTCTCATCCCCAGAGGCAACTCTGGAAACTTTTAAAGCTGATTCTTTGGATATTTACTGCTTGTGGCAGAGGCTGCTAGTTGTCCCCCCTTCCTCAGAAGTGGAACCTCTGGTTTTTAACTGGGTACATTGCTACCTGGAATATAGACATGCTGCAGTTTTCTTGTAACTAGTTGTGGTGATATGACTAAGTATTGAACAGTAAGTCATATGTGACTTCTGGGAGGTGTTTTTAAGAGTAAGGAGCAGAGCCTTCATTAACCTTTCCTGCTGGTTAGAAGGTGGATGTTAGGGACACCTGGATGGTTCAGCTGGTTAAAGAATCTGCCTTTGGCTCAGGTCATGATCCCAGGGTCCTGGGATGGAGTCCCACAGCGGGCTCCTTGCTCAGTGGGGAGTCTGCTTCTCCCTCTGCCTGCCACACTCCCTGCTTGTGCATATGCACTGTCTCTGTCTCTCTGACAAATAAATGAATAAAATCTTTTTTTTTTTTAAGATTTTATTTATTTATTTGAGAGAGAATGAGATAGAGAGAGAGCACATGGGGGGGGGGGTCAGAGGGAGAAGCAGACTCCCTGCCGAGCAGGGAGCCCGATGCGGGACTCGATCCCGGGACTCCAGGATCATGACCTGAGCCAAAGGCAGTCGCTTAACCAACTGAGCCACCCAGGCGCCCCTAAATGAATAAAATCTTAAAAAAAAAAAAAAAAAGAAGGTGGATGTTATAGTTGGAACTTGAGCCACCATCTTGGACTGGGAAGTAAAAGCTATATATTAAAGATTGTATAATGAAAGGATAATCACGGATTCTCCATACCAGTCCTAGAATTACTTCATTTATGTGAAAGAGAAAAAAAATTTCCATTTTAAGCTCTTGAGGTTTTGGTCTCTTGCAGCCCAACCTAACCCTAACTAATATACCTCCATGTCTGTAAATAAATCTTATTACTATTTTTTTGGTTAAAAATATTTGACTGTATTTCTTGATTTCTTGTCATGAAAATGGGGATTGACTTTCACCTAACCTATTACATTTGCCTGCTCAGACACACTTCCCATTCACCTGGCATCTTCCCATTATCTTGTTACACTGTAGTTTTGGTGAAGTCAGTATTCAGTGCTTTCATTTTGACTGTGTAAATGAACTTAATAATCGTTTGTTGTTGTTTCTTTGCTTAGTTTCCTATTGCTTATCATTAATTCAAACTCATCTAATTCTGCCACTTCCCTAAAATCTCTCCACCAGCCTTATCTTCTTGAAGATCTCTCTCCTTGGGCCTTTTGAGATGCTTTAATCTATATTGATTGTTTTCTGTGATGCACCACTGATATCCTGGAATTTATCTTCCCCCATCATTCTGAGGATTCCCTTTTTTTCTCTTCCTTGTGTTAGATCTCTTTATTCTTGGATCTCACCTCTTATTTTTTTCCTTAATTTTGTTGAAGCATATCTTCCAGGGGCATCTTGAGTAAGGGAGGGTACAAAGGAAGTAATGTTATTGAGGCCTTTCATGTCTGAAATGTTTTATTCTTGATTGATGATTTGGATTAACCAGAAATAATTTTGCCTCAGAAGTTTGAAGTTACTGATCCCTTGTTTTTTAGATTTCAAGATTGCGGAGGGTCTAGTGCTACTCTGATTCCCAGTCTTTTGTGTGGTGTTTTTTTCCCTCACACAGAGCTTTTGGGATCTTACATGTGTTCCTGTATTTTGAAACTTCATGCCTTTTAGTGGGTCTTTTTGTATTCATTATTCTAGACCTTCAGTAGGCTCTTCTAAACTGGTAGCTTGTGAACTTAAGTCCTTCCATTCTCCACTGTTTCTCTTCTCTCTTTGGAAGCCCTGTTTTCATCTCTTTGTTTGTTTTTTTAACATTTTATTTATTTATTTAGAGGGAGAGAGAAAGAGAGAGAGAGAGCCTGCAAGTAAGATAGAGAATATGAGCAGTGAGGAGGGGCAGAGGGAGAGGGAGAAGTAGATTTCCCATTGAGCAGGAAGCCACATGCGGGGCTTGATCCCAGGACCCTGGTATCATGACTTGAGCCAAAGGCAGATGCTTAACCAACTGAGCCACCCAGGTGTCCCTGGCTTTTGTTGTTGTTGTTATTCTTTTTACTGTTCTGTTAGTTTCTTCCCTTTTTCTTCCATCTCCTTTTCATTTCTGCCATTAAAAATATTTCAACAGCTCTTTTTGTCTCTTAATATTCCTTTTCATAACATTTGGTTCTTGTTTTTTATGGTTGCAATATTTTCTTTTATGTCTCTAAAGATATTACTGATTTTAACAAATGCTTTTGTTTCCTTGAATAAGTCTTTTTCTTCTAGCTTCCCCTCCCCACCTTTGTTTTAGTTTTAATCTTCCATGTTAGAGGCTTTCTTTAGCTTTTTCCTAATCTTGTAGTCATTGTGAGGTTTTGGACTGTTGGCTTCACCATTGGTTAAAAATGGGTGATCTTGCTGGGATTGGGTTTGATAACTTCCCTTTTTTTTTTTTTATATATATTTTTACCTTTGGTTTGTCAGATTTCACAGAGAAGGATCTTTCCATTACCTGCTGGGAGGTATAGATTTGGTTGCCAGAATTTGGGGAGTGGGTAGAGGAAGATTTGAGGTTGCAGAATTCACTGTGCAAACTTTTACACAGTTCCCTCTCTTTTCAGTTTGATGTTCCTGCTCTCAAATGCTAAGTATTCCCATAGGCCAATTATTCTCTTTTAAATTTTTACCTGATAGTAAATCTCAATTCTTCTGCTGGGATGGAGCAAGTACAGTCACCCAGGTACATAGAGAACGGAGAGTATCTGGGGATCTAACTGCTGCTTAACTAGGCATTTAAACAGTTCTACTCACATTTCATTTCTAGAAGTATCTGGTACTGACAACTGCAGAGCTAGTTGAGAGTTCTGAAGTGTAAATCAGGTAGCTTCTTGTCATCCCTCGTGATAGCTTAGGATTTAGTGTTCTGAGGTGAGCTGATTCAGGTAAGTCTATCTGGCTGCCTTTCAGCTTTGTGCTTGCATTGCAAATCATTGTTTCTTTGCTAGCACCTCTCCTTCATTTTAAAACTTTTGAAACAGAAAGAAAGAACTTCTAGTAATTTTATTTGCTTGTTGACTATAATACTCAATCAAGTTTCTGCAAAATCATTTTAAAATTTCATACTTCGCTGGATGTTAATTATTTTGCAAGGTTTTTTACTTCGTTAAAATGAGATGTCAGGGGCGCCTGGGTGGCTCAGTCAGTTAAGCATCTGCCTTCTGCTCAGGTCATGATCCCAGGGTCCTGGGATTGAGTCCCGTGTGGGGCTCTCTGCTCGGCGGGGAGCCTGCTTCTCCCTCTCCTTCTCCCTGCTGCTCCCCCTGCTTGTGCTCTCTCTCTTTGTCAAATAAATAAATAAATAAGATCTTTAAAAATAAATAAAATGAGACATCAACTCTTAAAAAGGTGTTTTCTTTTTCTTTTTTCTTTTTTTCTTTTTTAAAGATTTTATTTATTTATTTGAGAGAGAGAGAATGAGAGACAGAGAGCATGAGAGGGAAGAGGGTCAGAGGGAGAAGCAGACTCCCCGCCGAGCAGGGAGCCCAATGCGGGACTCGATCCCAGGACTCCAGGATCATGACCTGAGCCGAAGGCAGTCGCTCAACCAACTGAGCCACCCAGGCACCCCTTTTTCTTTTCTTTTTAGAGCGTGAGCCAGGTTGGGGGTAGGGCAGAGGGAGAAGGAGAGAGAAAATCCCAAGCAGGCCCCATGGCCAGTGCACAGCCCGAGTTGGGGCTCCATCTCAAGACCTGAGATCATAACTTGAGCTGAAATCAATAGATGCCCAACCGACCGAGCCACCCAAGTGCCCCTTAAAAAGGTGTTTTTAAAATTAAGATAACATTTCTTACAATAAGAAAACAACTGAAAAATGTGTACATGTGTCTACTTTGCTTTATTGGCTAGGACTGATACTGTTTTTCTTCCTTTTCCATTGTAGTCATAACAAAATGATGATGCTATGCATCTTTTCTCTATAAGCTCTCAGCTCTACCTGTTGGCTAAGATTGGTAGATATTAAACCAGAATAGGAAGGGGAATTCTGAAAAAGATTGAAGGTTAACAAAAGTTCTGTTATAGAGAATATTTTATAATTTTATGATTTAAGATAGGTCTCCAGATAAAAAATGTTACAAGTACTATTTACACATTCAGAGTCACTTAAGATTTTTATTAATTTTGTGAAATACCTATAGATTACATTAACCCATGCATTATTCAGAATAGAAAAACACTTTAGTTACCCTTCAATTGTCTCCTTTTTTCTCCAAAGGATTTTATTTATTTATTTACTTACTTACTTACTTGTTTATTTAAATTAGTGGAGCCCCCTTTGGGGGCTGAACTCATGACCCTGAGATCAAGACCTGAGCTGAGATCAAGAGTTGGATGCTTAACTGACTGAGCCACCCAGGTGCCCCTCAAGGATTTGATTTGATTTATTTTATTTTATGTATTTATTTTTAAAGATTTTATTTATTTATTTGACAGAGAGAGACACCGAGAGAGGGAACACAAGCAGGGGGAGTGGGAGAGGGAGAAGCAGGCTTCCCGCCAAGCAGAGAGCCCGATGAGGGGCTTGATCCCAGGACCCTGGGGTCATGACCTGAGCCGAAGGCAGACGCTTAATGACTGAGCCACACAGGCACCCCTTATTTATTTATTTTAAAGATTTTATTTATTTATTTGAGAGAGAGCGAAAGCGAGAGAGATCACAGAGGGAGAGGGAGAAGCAGACTCCTGGCTGAGCAGAGATCCGAATGCAGAGCCTGATGTGGGGCTTGATCCCAGGACCCTGGGACCATGACCTGAGCCGAAGGCAGATGCTTAACTGACTGTGCCACCCAGGCACCCCTCAAGGATTTTATTTTATTTTTTTTATTTTTATTTTTTTTTTAAAGATTTTATTTATTTGACACAGAGAGAGCACAAACAGAGGGAACGGCAGGCAGAGGGGGAGGGAGAAGCAGGCTCCCCAAGGAGCAGGGAGCCCGATGCGGGGCTCGATCCCAGGACCCTGGGATCATGACCTGAGCTGAAGGCCGTTGCTTAATCAACTGAGCCACCCAGGCGCCCCAAGGATTTTATTTTTAAGTAAACTCTGTGCTCAGTGTGGGGCTTGAACTCCCAACCCTGAGATCAAGAGTTGCCTGCTCTACCAACTGAGCCAGCCGGGTGTCCTCTGCTTCATTGTCTACTTAATAAACTTCCTTCATTATCTTGTTTCAACCCATTTCCAATTTTTATTCTTATTGTTTTCATTTATAGAGATATACAAAGCACCAGCCAAACTGAGCCATTCTTTATTTTCCACAGAGCTCAGATTCAGGGTCTTGTGTGTTCTGTCTTTCTCCTCTCTATTCAGAATCTTCTATCCTGGGGCACCTGGGTAACTCAGTCGGTTAAGTGTCTGCCTTTGGCTCCGGTTGTGATCCTGGGATTGAGCCCTGCATTGGGCTCCCTTATCAGCAGGGAGCCTGCTTCTCCTTCTCCCTCTGCAGCTCCCCCTGCTTGCATGCGCTTTCTCTCTCAAATAAATAAAACCTTAAAAAAAAAAAAAAAAAGAACCAAGGATTGATGATGTTTAATGCTTCCCACCAGAAGCTAGGAATACGCAAGGTGAAATCAACACCTTGATTCCAGACTTCTAGTGTCCAGAATCATGAGAGAATAAATATCTGTTTAAAAAAGGGGGGGGGGGCGCCTGGGTGGCTCAGTCATTAAGTGTCTACCTTCGGCTCAGGTTATAATCCCAGGGTACTGGGATCGAGCCCCGCATCTGGCTCCCTGCTCGGCGGGAAGTGTGCTTCTCTCTCTCCCACTCCCCCTGCTTGTGTTCCCTCTCTCGCTGTGTCTCTGTCAAATAAATAAATAAAATCTTTAAAGCAAAACAAAAAAAATATTCTATCTTTTGAGTCAAGTACCATCTTTTTCATGATACCTTAGGGAAGACTATGAATCTAACCTGAGAATATAATATAAAATATGCAAAACTTACTATATGATGATGTTTATTGCAGCATTATTTATAGTAGCTAAATATTGGAGACAACCATAATCTCTAGGAACAGTGAAATCATTATAATGAAAAGTGACGTTGGGACATATAGACACATGGAAAGATGATTATGGTATAGTTGGGAAAAAAAGCCAAATACCAAAATCATACATACAATGTAATTACAGTTCTGAAACAAAATACAAATGAAAATAAATGAAATGAGGAAGTATACCAAAATAAGTTGTTAGTGTGGTAGAATCACGTGTTTTTTCCCTCTCATTTTATAAATTTTATGTAATACATGTAAAATTGAATAATTACAAATTGTTATGGTAAATATTTGTGCATTTTATTTTACTGTTTAAAGGTTGGGTCAAAGCAGTGTTGGGAAAACCCCAAAATGAAGCACATAAAGTGTTGAATATTGGGTAACTGCTTGAAGGGGTTTGCAGTGTTTTATGGTTAGCTATAAAAGAGTTATGTACTCTTAGTGACAAGGAGAGCTGAGCGACATCTGAATGTGATGTTTTGATATGGTAGAATTGGTGAAATTTTATTTATTTATTTATTTATTTATTTTTAAAGATTCATTTATTTATTTGAGAGAGCGAGAATGAGAGAGAGAGAGAGTACATGAGAGGGGGGAGGGTTAGAGGGAGAAGCAGGCTCCTCGCCGAGCAGGGAGCCCGATGCGGGACTCGATCCAGGGACTCCAGGATCATGACCTGAGCCGAAGGCAGTCGCTCAACCAACTGAGCCACCCAGGCGCCCTTTATTTTTTTTTATAAAGGTTTTTATTTATTTTTTGACAGAGAGAGACAGTGAGAGGGAACATAAGCAGGGGGAATGGGAGAGGGAGAAGCAGGCCCTCCGCGGAGTAGGGAGCCCGATGTGGGGCTCGATCCCAGGACCCTGGGATCATGACCTGAGCCGAAGGCAGATGCTCAACAACTGAGTCACCCAGGCACCCTGAATTGGTGAAATTTTAATCTTCTAGTGTCTGGCTCTTTGAAGAAAAGACAACATTTAAAAAAAAATCATGAGGTATTGCCTGTGAGAAGAAGAGAAGGTAAAATAAGATGGGAATGCTGATGAGTGCAGATATTGAAAGGACGTAGAAAAGGGAAGGACGGGGCGCCTGGGTGGCTCAGTCAGTTTAGCGTCTGCCTTCAGCTCAGCTCATGATCCCAGGGTCCTGGGATCAAGCCCTGTATCAGGCTCCCTGCTCAGCCAGGAGTCTGCTTTTCCCTCTGACTCTCCCCTCCCACGCCCAGCCTGTGCTCTCTCTCTCTCTAATAAATAAATAAAATCTTAAAAAAAAAAAGGGGGGAAGGACAGTCATATAAACAGAGATGACAATAAAAGTGAGACACCAGAGTGTAAAAATAGTGTGGAGAAGGCCAAAGCTTGGAATGAAGCTTGTGAGAAATGTTTAAGTACATAAAAAGCTTTTAAAATGGTTTTAGTAGCAATAACAGCAAAGAAAGAAAGAATAGTCCTGCTGTTTGGACTGTGGTATTATATTTGTAAATTGTCAGAGTGAAAGCAGAACTTTTCTATTCCCATTTGGCTTTGATCTTTTATTTCAAGGATAATTATCTCTATTTTTTATTTTTATTTGAGTATAGTTGACATAGAATGTTACATTAGTTTCAGATGTACAGCATAGTGATTCAACAAGTTTATAGGTTATACTATGCTCACAAGTGTAGCTACCATCTGTCACCATGTAATACTTTTACAATTAAGTATATTCCCTAAGCTGTACCTTTTATTTCATAAAACTTATTAATTCCATAACTAGAGGCCTCTACCTCCCTCTCCTCTTCACTCATTTTGTCCAACCCTACCCCCCTTTCCTCTGGCAACCATCAGTTTGAAGGAGAATTATTTTTAGAATAAAGAAGATAAAAGGCCTATTGTTCTTTTATAATTACTTATCAAATATATTTATTATGTAATATTTCCATGTTGTAAATTTATTTATTTATTTTTTTTTTTAAAAGATTTTATTTATTTGACAGAGACAGAGATAGCGAGAGCAGGAACACAAGCAGGGGGAGCAGGAGAGGGAGAAGCAGGCTTCCCGCCGAGCAGGGAGCCCAATGTGGGACTCGATCCCAGGACCCTGGGATCATGACCTGAGCCGAAGGCAGACGCTTAACGACTGAGCCACCCAGGCGCCCTGTTTGTTGTAAATTTAAAAAATAGACCTGTATGGGGAGAAAAATGCCACCTATATTTATGCCAGCCAGATAAAATAATTATTGATATTTTGTTGTGTACCCTCTCAGAATCCTCTTGAGCATAATGTATATATGCAATATATTTTTATAAAAAGGAGGTAAAATTGCTGTTCAGTAGTTTCTTCTTTTTCTCAGAAGTTAATTTCCTCAGAAATATATTCTAAAGTTTTCCATGTCAGTAAAATGTGGACTATACTATCTTTTGAGAAATTTTTATTAAATTATAGCATGCATACAGAAAAGTGTGCAAGCTACAGAGCTCAGTAAATAATCTTCAAAATGAACACATTCATGTAACCACCACTTAATTTAAGAAATAGACCATTACCAGTGTCCTGGAAGCCCTCTTTATGCTCAATTCCAATCCTGAACCCTTCCTTCTCTCCAAAGATACACTGTTCTGATTTTCATGGATTATTCTTGCCTGTGTTTGTACTATGGAAGAGTATAGTAAGTGGTCTTTGTGTCTTTTTTCTGTCACTCAACATTGTGTTTTGAGATTCATCTATGTTGTATATGCAGTTGTGGTCTGTTTTTATTGTTCTATAGTATTATATTTTATGAATAAACCAAAATGCATTTATCCATTCTACTATTGATAGGCTTTGAGTTGTTTGGAGTTTATTCTGTTTACCACTGTACCTACATAGTGCACATAGTTTTGTGCCTGATACATAGCACACATTCAATAAATATTTGTTGAATTTAAGAATGAAATGTCTCACATTTCTTTATAATTACTACTGAACTTTCTCTGAATTATAAGAAGTTAATAATATAGATACCTTGGGACGCCTGGGTGGCTCAGTCGGTTAAGCGGCTGCCTTCGGCCCAGGTCATGATCCCAGGGTCCTGGGATCGAGTCCTACATCGGGCTCCTTGCTCAGCAGGGAACCTGCTTCTCCCTCTCTCTCCCTCTGCTTGTGCTCTCTCTGTCAAATAAATAAAATCTTAAAAGAAAAAAAAATAATATAGATACCTTTATGTTCTTCCTGCTGGTGCGAAGACCTTATCCCTCTTGACTTGTGCGCTGCTACTGTAGTTTATTTATGTTTAAAATTTAAACCTTGGGGCACCTGGGTGGCTCAGTCAGTTAAGCCTCAGCCTTCGGCTCAGGTCATGATCCCAGGGTCCTGGGATCGAGCCCTGAGTCAGGCTTTCTGCTCAGCAGGGAGCCTGCTTCTCCCTCTCCCTCTGCCTGTCACTCTTCCTGCTTGGGTTTTCTCTCTGTCAAATAAATAAATAAAATCTTAATAAATAAATAAATAAAATAAAATAAATAATATAAATAAATAAAATAAAATAAATAAATAAATAAAATAAAAAAAAATAAATAAACCCTGTAGAATAGTCAGTAT
The DNA here is from genome assembly GCF_011800145.1 of Mirounga leonina. Taxonomy (NCBI): domain Eukaryota; kingdom Metazoa; phylum Chordata; class Mammalia; order Carnivora; family Phocidae; genus Mirounga; species Mirounga leonina. The sequence continues at coordinate 7,071,361 of NW_023270852.1, forward strand.
TCATTTAGATTTAATGACATATTTATTCTCTCTGTTACTCTTTTTTTTTTTTCTTTCCTGCTTTTCCAAGGATTCCATCTGGCATAATTTTTCTTCTGTCTAAAGTACACTTTACTTATAATAGCCCAAAAGAGGACCAGCCCAAATGCCCATCAACAGATGAATGTATAAACAAATTGAGGTGTATCCATATAGTTGAATACTACTCAGCAATAAAAAGGAACAAATTATTGGTATGCACAACCACATAAAAGAGTCTCAGAATAATTATGCTGAGTTTTCTGGGTGGGAATTCTGAAAATTCTGTTTTTTTTTTTAAGATTTTATTTATTTATTTATTTGAGAGAGAGAGAGAGAGAGAGAAACAGCATGAGAGGGGATAGGGTCAGAGGGAGAAGCAGGCTCCCCGCCGAGCCGGGAGCCTGATGCGGGACTCGATCCCAGGACTCCAGGATCATGACCTGAGCCGAAGGCAGTCGCCCAACCAACTGAGCCACCCAGGTGCCTCTGAAAATTCTGTTTTTGTTTGAAAGTGTGTTTATTTCACATTCATGCTTGAAAGGTATTTTTTAGGGAATAGAATTTTATGTTGGCAGTTATTATCATTCAGCAGTTTGATGATGTGTTTCCATTGTGTTTTGGCTTCTATTTTTTTAATTGGAGGTAGCTGACAGTCATTTTTTTTTTTTTTTTCCATGAAGTTAATCTGATTTCCTTCCTTTGGCTGCTTTAAGCATTTTGTTTTTTTTTCCTTTGTCTTTGTCTTTGAACACAGTATGATTTTCTTTGTACTTATTTACTTGAGTTTCATAGGGCTTCTTGAATCTCTATCATGTTTTAAATCAGTTTTCAAAAATTTTAAGCCGTTATCACTTTGATAATGATAATCATGGGCTTCTGTCCCATTTTCTTTCTCCTTTTGGAACTTTTCACTTTCCCACTATATCCCCCTCTGTCTCTTACTTCCTTCCTTTTGTTTTTGTTATATTTTATCCTTTTGTCTCTTTGTATTTTATTCTGCGTATTTTCTTCTGACCTGTATTCTTCTTTCCAATTTTAGTATATGTGCTGCCGAAGTGAGCACTCTGACCTGTATTCTGAACTGCTGTTAATCCCACCCATGGAATTCTTAATTTTGGTTAATTGTATACTCGAGTTTTAGATTATTTATTTGATTCTTTTGTAAAAAATAGTTCAAGTTTGGGATGCCTGGGTGGCTCAGTCAATTAAGTATCTGCCTTTGGCTCAGGTCATGATCCCAGGGTCCTGGGACTGAGTACCATATCGGGCTCCTTGCTCAGAGGGGAGCCTGCTTCTCCCTCTCCCTTTGTCTGTTGCTCCCTCTGCTTGTGCTCTCTCTGACAAATAAATAAAATCTTAAAAAAAAATAGTTCAAGTTCTTTGATGATTTTGTCGCTTTCGCCTTTTATTTCCTTGAACATATTTACTATTTTGGGGGGGCTTATTGAGACATAATTGATGTAAATAACCTGCACATCTTTAAAATGTACAGTGTGATGAGTTTTGATATGTTTATTCTGGTAAAATCATCACCACAATCAACATAATGAACATATTCACTACTCCTTTAAGTTTCTTCGTGTGTTATTATAGTCCTTGCCTCCTATTCTTTCCCCTGCTATTACTCCCTATCCCTGAGTAACCACTGATCTGCTTTCTGTCACTGCAGATTACTTGTATTTTTGGAAATTTATGTAAATGTAAAGCATGTACTTTTTGGGGGGCTTCTTTCAGTTAGCATAATTATTTTGAGATTCATCCATGTTACTGTGTGTATTAAATAGTTTCTTTTTATTGCTGAGTTGTGTTCTGTTGCATGGATATATCTGTTTGTTGATCCATTTATCTATTGAAGGACATTTAGGTTGTTTACAGTTTTTGGCTATTATAAGTAAAGCTGCTAGGACCATTCTTGTATAAGTATATCCATGGGCATAAGTCATGGGTATTTTTCCCTCCCTCCCTCCCTGCCTCCCTCTTTCTCTCCCTCCCTCCCCCCCCCCACCTTCCTTCTCTGCGTCCAGCATGGAGTCCAGTGTAGGGCTTGAACTTAGAATCTTGAGATCAAGATCTAAGCTGAGATCAAGAGTCAAGACACTTAACTGACTGAGCCATCCAGGCGCCCCTTGCAGTCTGTTTTTGGTAACTATTTTCTGGATCCCTGTGGGGGAATCTATTGTTGCTTTAAAAAAAAAAAAATATTGCCTTTTATGCTTACTCATGTTTGATTGAGTATTGGATATTGTAAATAGAAAAGTTACAGAAATAGCTTAAGGTTTAAGTATAAAGATTTATGCTTGCTTCTGGCAGATGACTGGGGGCACTAGTGATTCTGTATCACCTTAATCCAGTTTAAGTACTGAGATGATTTGAGGCTAGGCTATAATCCCAAAGACAGTTTATTTTAGGCTTTCTTGGGAGTAGCCCTTCAGGGTATGGATTCTAAACACATGGTATTTAACTATCTGCCTTTTCTTGGTGGGCTTTGGACTCCAGTTTTTGTTCTTTGTATTATGTGCCTGTCAAAGCCCTGCTTATTTTCTAAATCGTTAGCTAGATTTGCAGAGTTGCACAGGAGAAAAGTGGCCCAAAATACAGCTCTTATCTCTTGGGTTCCTTCTTCTTCTGGATCTGTTTCCCATAATTCTTTTTTCTGTCTTGGTGACTCTTTAATTAATGCCTATAATCAGGTGATGTTCATGTTTTCATGTTTGCATTAGAATAGTTGATCTAAATTACTGAATTCACATGACTAGAAGTGAAAGTCACACTGCTTAATTTGAACATTTTTTTCAAATGTTCATGGTTATTTTTATTTCTTCTTTTGTACCTTTTCTGGTCATATGAGGATCATAATTCTTAAAAAGATTATTGATACTCATGTTGGGTGGTGAATATCTAGATGTAGTTATGATTCAGGTTTCCTGTCATGGATTAATAAAATTCTCTAGGGTATTGTCAGTGATGGTCCTAAAGTGTGGTCAGTGATGGTCACCAAAGCATTGTGAAGAACTAGAGAAGTGTTAGCAAGATAGTTGCTATGGAAGTATTTCCTCAGTTTTCACAAAAGGCAAGAAGTTTGTGTAACTATACACTTGGTGTTAGTGACGGTCAAGGTTCTCAAATGGCTTTTAAAAAAATGTTTCATGATTACCTGAAAAAGGACATATAATTAGCATATATTCATAAAAACAACAAAACATAAATTAGTTGTATTTATTGGATACTCACAAATGTTGGCAGTGAGCTAAGAACTTGATACTATCTCCTTGTAATCTTTATAGGTACTTTAAGATAGGTATTTGTAGTAGAAGACACAAGTGTTCACCAATATATGTTTTTCCTTCCTTGGCATGCAGAAATGTTACCTTTGTAGCCTTCCTTATATACAAGGAGGGCCATATGACTAACTTTAATCAATGAAATATGAGCAGATTGGTGTGTCACGTCTGAACTGAGACATTTAAGAGATACTGTACCACTTGCTGTTCTTCTTTACCACACTTCTATAGCCACACGGATTTTCTTTTTGTCCAACCAACCCACCAAGCTTGTCCCCAGTGTTTTTTCTGATTTGAATACTTACATCCTTTTCATCACAGGGATAAAGGATAATTCATTTGAAAAGATGACATTTGACTTAATGACCTCAATATGAAGAAAAATAATTTTGAAATATGGGCTTTTTGATTACAAATAATTTTGTTTCCATCATTTGACAGGGTAGAAGTAACACAAATAAAATCTACCAGCTATAACTGCAAGATGTTGTTATTGATTAATCTGGTAGTAACAAAATCCTCTTGCTCTTGACTAAATTTAGATCTTTATGACCTGGGAAAAACAGAATTGGTTAGGAAAAGGAAACTCATTATGGCAGAAATTGAGCCCCCCAAAATTCACAATGATAGATGCTAATATTTAAAAAAATTTGATATGAATATTAAACAAAAATTGTTACTATAGAATGTACATGTTGAGGAATTGCTCTAGCAAGTCAGCAAATAAACATTTTTTTTTTTTAAAGAAATGATTTGGGGGCACCTGGGTGGCTCAGTTGTTAAGTGGCTGCCTTCGGCTCAGGTCATGATCCCAGGGCCCTGGGATCGAGCTCCACATTGGGCTCCCTGCTCCATGGGAAGCCTGCTTCTCCCTCTCCCACTCCCCCTGCTTGTGTTCCCTCTCTTGTGTCTCTCTCTGTCAAATAAATAAATAAAATCTTAAAAAAAAAAAAATGATTTGGGGTACCTGGGTGGCTCAGTTGATTTAGTGTTAATGTTTGACTCTTGACTCTTGTTCTCAGCTCAGGTCTTGATCTCAGGGTCGTGAGTTCAAGCCCCGCATTGGGCTCCACACTGGGCGTGGAGCCTACTTTAAAATTTTTTTAAAAAATTTATATACAGAAAATTAACCAAGCTAGGATATTGGCTTAGTGGAATTGGCTTCGAAAAGAAAATACATCCTTGGTGTCAGAGTAAAACATTTGCCAAATCAAAATGAGGGGTAAATCATCAACCAGCTTTCCAAATGAAACATTAAAATTCTTCTGCAGGGTGTCTGGGTGGCTCAGTTGGTTAAGCGACTGCCTTCGGCTCAGGTCATGATCCTGGAGTCCCTGGATCAAGTCCCACATCGGGCTCCCTGCTCAGCGAGGAGCCTGCTTCTCCCTCTAACCCTCCCCCCTCTCATGTACTCTCTCTCTCTCATTCTCGCTCTCTCAAATAAATAAATAAATCTTAAAAAAAAAATAAAACTCTTCTGCATATCTATTTTTAATATCTTAATATCAATCTTTTTCCCCCTGAAGGTTCATTCTTTATTTTGATACAAAAAATAAACCTTTTAACCTATAAAGAGTGTCAGTTGTTTTCATATTGTTCTAAAGCAATATTTTCTAAATCTCATGCTGTGAATATCCATGGAAGAACAAGGGAGTATATAAATGAGAGAAATAGATGTTTGTATTGAGATGCTAAAATTATAGTTTTATTTCTGGATCTTTGATGAATAATATTGCTATATCGGTATTAAATAATTGTGTCTGTTGGGTCCTTTGGGAAGAAGATGCTGAGTTGGAGTTAGTACAAGAGATATATACATATATTGGAGAACAGTGCCTGTGAAAAATTAAATTTTTTTTTTTAAAGATTTTTATTTATTTATTTGAGACAGAGAATGCGAGAGAGAGAGAGAGCACATGAGAGGGGGGAGGGTCAGAGGGAGAAGCAGGCTCTCTGCTGAGCAGAGAGCCCGATGCGGGACTCGATCCAGGGACTCCAGGATCATGACCTGAGCCGAAGGCAGTTGCTTAACCAACTGAGCCACCCAGGTGCCCGCCTGTGAAAAATTAAAGGAGGCAGGATAGGGCCAGGAGAGTCTCCTCACCATGATGCAGATCTGACAAGTCTTAGCTAACACAGTGGGGAGCTCTAGAGCAAAGATTGCTTTTTAGAGGAGTCCCATGTTGTGCAGAAATAACCAGGTCCTAATACCTTAACCATGCAGTCATTGGTTGGGATATGCCTGGGAAGATTGTGGATTTGGCTGGAAAGCTGAGGCAGAACCTAAAGGCTCTTAACAAGTAAGTACCATCTCTGCAGCATAATCCTAAGTTCTTTCTTAAAAGGAGATCTGGTTCATCTCCTTGACTGCAATACTAATTATAGTTTTTCTTTTCTTTTGTTTTCTTTCTTTCTTTCTTAGAGAAGTATAATAAGTTGTTTAAAATAATACAGCAATTTTGAGAAAAAAAATTTTTTTTTTTTTTTTTTTTTTTTTGGTGAGGGCTTATACCAACAGGTTAAAGAAAAATAAATGGGTACTTTTTAGTGTAGAGAATCTTAAATATCATTGGTATAGATAAGATTATGAGGTAAAGATTACCCAGAATAAGGGCACCTTGGTGGCTCAGTCGGTTAAGCTTCTGCCTTCAGCTTAGGTCATGGTCCCAGGGTCCTGGGATTGAGCCCTGTGTTGGACTCCCTGCTCAGTGGGGAGCCTGCTTCTCCCTCTCCCATTCCCCCTGCTTGTGTTCCCTCTCTCACTATGTCTCTCTCTGTCAAATAAATAAATAAAATCTTTTAAAAAAAAGTTTACTCAGAATAAGAACATCTGAACAATGATTTGACAGTAGAAAGATTTTTTTCTTTAAGGGGGGCTTGGTTGCATAATTCTTATGCTTTAATATAAAAGTAAAATAGCTCTTTTTGTACCATCGTGATAAAGATTAGAATATATTGCTTATCACATATGTGAAGAAGTCCTGTCAAAATACGTTAAAAATGGAGAGAATAATAAAGTAACTACTCTAAAAGGGATGATAACTAAAGGCCTCAATGTACATTAAGATGAAGCTTTTAAAGAGAGGACACTGTAAACAGATATGAAAATCAGTATTAAAAATAAGTCCTATAAACCCATTTATCTCCTTTGATTGAAAATATTGACTTAAAAATATTGTCTTAGATTCAACATATGCAAATCAATAAATGTGATACATCACATTAAAAATGAAAGCTAAAAATCCTATGATCATCTTGATAGATGTAGAAAAGGTATTTGAGAATATATAACATCCTTTCATGATAAAAAACCCTCAACAGGGCACCTGGTTAGTTCATTCAGTAGAATATGCCACTCTTGATCTCGGGATTGTGAGTTAAAGCCACATGCTGGGCATAGAGCTTACTTAAAGAAACAATCCACCCCGCCACCCACCTCTGGACAGGTTGGGTATAGAAGTAGCATACCTCAACATAATAAAAGCCATTTATAACAAACCCCTAGCTGAAATTATATTCAATGGAGAAAAATTAAAAGTGCTTCCTCTAAAATCAGGAACAAGACAAGGGTGCCCTCTATTAACCACTGGCATTCAACATAATACTGGAAGTCCTAGCTAGAGTAGGCAGGCAAAACAAAGAAATGAAAGTCATCCAAATTGGAAAGGAAGATGTAAAATATCATTATTTGCAGATGATATGATCGTATACGTTGAAAATACCAAAGACTCAACTAAAAAACTGTTAGATGTAATCAATGAATTCAATAAAGCTGTAGGATACAAAAACAAATTTGTTGCATTTCTATACACTAACAATGAACCATCTGAAAAATAAACTATTCCATTCACAACATCCTAAAAAAATAATAAAATACCTAGAAATAAATTTAACCAAGGAATTGAAAGATCTATACAATGAAAACTACAAGACTTTGTTGAAAGAAACCAAAGAAGACACAAAGAAATTGAAGAACATCTTGTATTCATGGATTGGAAGAATTAATATTGTTAAAATGTTCATGCTACTCAAAGCTATCTACAAGTTCAACACAATTCCTATCAAAATTCTAATGACATTTTTCAAAGAAATAGAAAAAACAAAAAACAATCCTGAAAATTATATGGAACCACAAAGACCCCACATAGTCAAATAATCATGAGACAGAAAAACAAAAGTGTAGGTGTCACACTTCCTTACCTCAAACTATACTACAAAGCTATTGTAATGAAACTTTAGGGTACCAACATAAAAATAGACACATAGACTAATGGAACAGAATAGAGAGCCCAGAATTAAGTCTCTGCAAATACAGTGAACTAATATTTGATAAGGGAGCCAAGAACATTCAGTTGCAAAAGGATAGTCTCTTCAACAAACAGTGTTGGGAAAACTGGATAACCACGTGCAAACAAAAACGAAAAAAAAAAAAAAAGAAGAAATTGGACCTCTATCTTACATCACTTACAAAAGTTAACTCAAAATGGATAAAGACTTAAATATAAGACCTGATACCATAAAACTCATAGAAGGAAAACCTAGAGAAGAAGCTCCTCAACATTGGTATTGACAATGATTTTTTTTGGATATGATACCAAAAGCACAAACAACAAAAAAACCCCAACAATTGGGACTATATTCAACTTAAAAGTTTCTGCACATCAAAAGAAACAATAAAATGAAAAGGCAACCTATGAAGTGGGAGAAAATATTTGCAAAGCAGGTATTGGATAAGTAGTTAATATCCAGAATTTAGAAAGAAGTCATACAACTCAATAACAAAAAACCAAACACTCCAATTAAAAAGTGGGCATAGGATCCAACCCACCCTCCTTGGCAGGCATCCCTCCAGAGTGGCTCCTGCTCTGCCACACCTGGCAGGCAGCCGTGGCTGGGACTGTAGCCAATTCAGAGTGACTCCTGGCAAGGGTGGGTTGAAAACCCCATACAGCAGCATGTCCGTAGTTCCTGAAGCTAGGTTTAGCTGGCTTGACACAAAGCAAGCCCTTTCCTTCAGTGTACCTGCAGCTGTGGTATAGAGGTTAATTGCTGACAGGCTGAATACTAGCCCTGTCTACCAGTGAGCCCATGGTGGCCACACACATGCCTCTTAAAAATGCAGGGAGCAAGCACTGCCCAGTGCATCCACAGTAGGCAAAGAGCATCATTGCAGCTGGGCTGAAGGTAATTGTGGTTCAGCCACAATAGGAAGGTGCATGCAGCCCACAGAGGGGACACTTCTAGAGTGCGTGGTTCTGGTTCAGGTGCTATAGGGCATCATCGGACCTCTTCTACACAAGGCCGCTACTTTCAAGATAAGGAGAGGTAGCTGGCCTTCTAATATGTAGAAACAAACAGAGTTAGACAAAATGAGGAGAAAGAGGAATATGTACTAAATGAAAAAAACAAAACAAAATTACAGTAAAAGAGCTGAATGACATGGAGATAAGCAGCATACATGATAAAGAATTTAAAGTAATAGTTATACTCACTGGACTTGAGGAAAGAGTGGATGAACTCAGTGAGAACTTCAATAAAGAGAGAAAATAGAAAAAAGAACCTGTCAGAGCTAAAGAACTCATTAACTGAAATAAAAAATACACTGGAGGGAATCAGTAGCAATTAGAGGATGTAGAAAAATGGACCAGAAATCTGGAAAGCAATCAAGGTGAACAGCAAACAAAAAAAAAATTAAAAATGAGAATAGGTTAAGGGAACTCTGTGACTTCATAGTATAACAACATTCACATTATAGGGATCCCAGAAGGAGAGAAAGGGAAGAGGGCAGAAGACTTATTTGAAGAAGTAGTAGCTGAAGCCTTCTCTACTCTGGGGCAGGAAACAGACATTCAGGTCCAGGAAGCATAGCCCCTATCAAGATAAACTCAAGGAGACCCACACCAAGACACATAATAATTAAAATGTGAAAAGGAAATGATGAAGAGAGTTAAAAATTTTTTTTTTAAAGCAGCAAGAGAAAATAGTTACATATAAGGGAAACTCCATAAGTCTATCAGTTGATTTTTCAGCAGAAACTTTTCAGGACAGAAGGGAGTAGCATGATAGAGTCAAAGTGCTGAAAGGAAAAAAACCTACCCAGCAAGGTAGATCGAAGGAGAGATAAAGAGTTTCCCAAGCAAACAAAAGTTAAGTTTATCACCACTAAACTAGCCTTACATGAAATGTTAAAGGGAATTCTATAAGTGAAAAGGGCCATAACTAGAAGTAATAAAATAATGAAAAGAAAAAATTTTACAGGTGAAAGCACACATATATTAAAGGTAGCAGATTAATCATTTAAAGCCAGTATGGTGGTTAAAACACAAAAGTAATAAAATAAATTGTGTCTACAAAAATTAACCAAGGGATACACAAAATAAAAAGACGTAAAATATGACATCATTTACATAGAACATGGTGGAGAGAGTAATGATTTAGTGCTTTAAATGTGTTCAAACGTATGTGACCATCAACTTAATATAGACTGCTGTGCACATATAAGGTTATATATGAACCAAATGGTAACCACAAATCAAAAACTTGTAATAGATACACAAAAAATAAAGAGAATAGAGGGACTGGGTCAGTCGGTAGAGCATGTGACTCTTGATCTTGGGGTCATGAGTTTGAGCCCCATGTTGGGGATAGAGTTTACTTTAAAAAAATAAAGAGAATGGAATCCAAGCATAACACTAAAAAAAGCCATCAAACCACAAGGTGAGAGAGCAAGAAGAAGGAACAGAGAAGAACTACAAAAACAGTCAGAGAACAATTAACAAAATGGCAGTAAGTTCATGTCTATAAATAATTACTTTAAATGTAATTGGATTAATGCTATAGTAAAATGACATAGGGTGTCTGAATGGATAAAAAAACAAGATCTATCTATGTGCTGCCTACAAGAGACTAATTTCAGAGTGAAAGACACAGACAGACAGAAAGTGAAGGGATGGAAAAACATATGCAAATGGAAGTGAAAAAAACTGGGGCAGCAATGCTTATATCAGACAAAATAGACTTTAAAACAAATACTGTAGCAAGAGACAAAGACACTACATAGTGATAAAGGGATCAGCTGAACAAGAGGTAGCAATTGTAAGTATCTACACACCCAACATAGGAGCATCTGGATTCATAAAGCAATATTAACAGACATAAAGGAAGAAATTGACAATAATACAATGATAGGAGGGGACTTTAACACCCCACTTACATCAATGGATAGATCATTCAGACAGAAAATTAAGGAAATGTGGCTTTGAATGACACATTAGACCAGATGGACCTAACAGATATATACAGAACATTCTATTCCAAAACAGTAGAATACACATTCTTTTCAAGTGCACATGTAGCATTCCCCAGGATAGACCTCATGTTAGGCTACAAAACAAGTCTTAAAAAATTTAGGAAGATCAAAATCATGTCAAGCATCTTTTTGACCACAGTAGTATGAAACTAGAAATCAATTACAAGGAAAAAAACTGTAAACACACAAACACGTGGAGGCCAAATGATATACTATTAAACAGTGAATGGGTCAACAAAGAAGTCAAAGAGGAGCGGCACCTGGTGGCTCAGTCAGTTAAGCATCCAACTTTTGATTTCAGCTCTGGTCATGATTTCAGGGTCCTGGGTTTGAGCCCCACATCAGGCTCTGCACTCAGATTCTCTCCCTTTCCCTCTGCGGCACCCCCACCCCCCAGCTCTTATCTCTCTCTCTCAAATAAATAATCTAAAAAAAAAAAAAGTCAAAGAGTAAATTAAATACATGAAGACAAATGAAAATGTAAACAAATGGTCCAAAATCTTTGGGTTCCAGCAAAAGCAGTTCTAAAAGGAAAGTTTATAGTGGTACAGGCCTACCTCAAGAAATGAGAAAAAAAATCTGAAACAATGTAACCTTCTATCTAAAGAAACTAGAAAAAAGAACCAAAAAAGCCCAAAATTAGTAGAGGGAAGGAAATAATAAAGACTAGAGTGGAAATAAATGAAATAGAGACTAAAAACCTTTAGAAAAGATCAGTGAAACTTATCTTGATAAAGTTGATAAAATTTAGTTAGATTCATGAAGAAAAAAGATCAAAGTCAGAAATGAAAGAGGAGAAATAACAACTGACACCACAGAAGTACATAGAATTATAAGAGAATATTATGAAAAATTATGTGCCAACAAATTGGACAACCTAGAAGAAATGGATAAATTCCTAGCATACAATATCCCAAAACTGAATCAGGAAGAAATAGAAAATCTGAACAGATTGATTACTAGTAATGAAATTGAATCAGTAATAAAAGAACTTCCAAAAAAGGAAAGTCCAGGATCAGAAGGCTTTACAGGTGAACTCTACCAACCATTTAAAGGCTTTTTTTTAAAAGATTTTATTTTTTAAAAAAGTCTCTATAGCCAGTGTGGGGATCAAACCCACAACTCGGAGATTGAGAGTTGCATGCTCCACCAACTGAGCTAGCCGGGTGCCCCAAAAGAAGACTTAATACCTATTCTCCTCAAACTGGTCCAAAAAATAGAAGAGGAAGGAAAACTTCCAAATTCATTTTATGAGGCCAACATTACCCTGATTTCAAAACCAGATAGAGACACTACAAGGAAAGAGAACTACAGGCCAACATTTCTGATGAACATAGATGCAGAAATCCTCAAAAAATTATTAGAAACTAAATTCACGAGTACATTAAGAAAAATCATTTACCACGATGAAGTGGGATTTATTCCAGAGGTGCAAGGGGTGGTTCAGTATTCATAAATCAATCAATTCGATACATCATGTTAACAATAGGAAGGATAAAAACCATATGGGGCTGCTTGGGTGGCTGAGTCTGTTGACATCTGACTCTTGGTTTCGGCTCAGGTCATGAAATTGAGCGCTGTGATGGGCTCCATGGTCAGCAGGTGTTTGCTTGAGATTGTCTCTCTCCCTCTCCCCCTCCCCCCTGCTTTCTTGTTAGCTCTCTCTTTCTCTCTAAAATAAATATTTTTTTAAAAACCCATATGATGGGATACCTGGGTGGCTCAGTCAGTTAAGCGTCTGCCTTCGGCTCAGGTCATGATCCTAGGGTCCTGGGATCGAGTTCCACATCAGGCTCCCTGCTCAGTGGGGAACCTGCTTCTCCCTCTCCCTGCCACTCCTCCCCCCCCCACCGCTTGTGCACTCTCTGTCTCTCACAAATAAATAGAATCTTAAAAAAAAAAACAAAAAACATATGATTATCTCAATAGATGCAGAAAAAGCATTTGACAAAGTAAACATTTGTTCATGATAAAAACACAACAAAGTGGATTTTATTTTATTTTTTTTTAAAGATTTTATTTGAAAGAGAGAATGAGAGAGAGCACATGAGAGTGGGGAGGGTCAGAGGGAGAAGCAGACTCCCTGCCGAGCAGGGAGCCCGATGCGGGACTCAATCCAGGGACTCCAGGATCATGACCTGAGCCGAAGGCCGTCGCTTAACCAACTGAGCCACCCAGGCACCCAACAAAGTGGATTTTAGAGGGAATATACCTCAAGGGTGAAAAACTGAAAGCTTCTACTCTAAGATCAGTAACAAGACAGGTTGTCCTCTCTCACCACTTTTATTCAACGTAGTTTTGGAACTCCTAGCTGCAGCAATTAGATATTAAAAAGTGAGAAGAGGCATCCAAATTGGTAAGGAAGAAGTAAAACTGCCACTATTTGCAGATGACATGATACTCTATGTAGAAAACCCTGAAGACTTCATGAAAAAACTGTTAGAACTGATAAGTGAATTCAGTAAAGTTGTGGATACAAAAATGATACAGGAGATTTGTTGCATTTCTATACACTAATGAAATAATTAAAGAGAAATTAAGAAACAACCCCATTTACAGTTTCAACAAAAATAGTAAAAACATAGGAATAAATTTAATTAAAGAGGGGAAAGACGTATACTCTGAAACCTATGAGACACTGATAAAAGAAACTGAAGATAACACAAACTAATGGAGAGATATAGCATTCTCATGGATTGGGAGAATTAATATCCTTAAAATGTTTATACTGCTCAAAGCAATCTACAGATTCAGTGCAATTTCTGTCAAAATACCAACAGCATTTTTCACAGAATGAGAACAAATAATACTAAAATTTTCATGGAACCACCAAAGATATCAGATAGCCAAAACAATCTTGAGAAAGAACAACAAAGCTAGAGGTATCATCACAGGTTTCAAGCTATACTACAAAGCTGTAGTAATCAAAGCAGTATGGTACTGGCACAAAAATAGACAAGGGATCATTGGAACAGGATAGAGAGCTCAGAAGTAAACCCACACCTATTTGGTCAATTAACTTGTAACAAATGAAGCAAGAATATACAGTGGGGAAAAGACAGTCTCTCAATAAATGGCATTAGGAAAACTGGACAGCTACATGCAAAAGAATCAAACTGGTCCACTTTCTTAGACCTTATATAAAAATAAACTCAAAATGGATTAAAGACCTAAATGTGAGACCAGAAACCATAAAACTCCTAAAAGGAAACATAAGCAGTATTCTCTTGGACATTGACCTTAGTAACATATTTATGGATATGGCTCCTCAGGCAAGGGAAACAAAAGTGACAAACTATTGGACTACACCTAAATAAAAAGTTTTTGTACAGCAAAGGAAACTATCAACAAAACAAAAAGGCAGCTTAGTGAATGGGAGGAGATATTTGCAAATGATATATCCAATAAGGTGTTAATATCAGAAACATATAAAGAGCTTAACACCAAAAAAACCAAACAATCCAATTAAAAAATGGGCAGGGGCGCCTGGGTAGCTCAGTAGGTTAAAGTCTGCCTTCGGCTCAGGTCATGATCCCAGGGTCCTGGGATCGAACCCCACGTAAGGCTCCCTGCTCAGCAGCAAGCCTGCTTCCCCCTCTCCTCCCGGCTCGTGTGCTCGCTCTTGTTATCTCTATCTCTGTCTCTCTCAAATAAATAAAAATCTTTTTTTAAAAAAGGAGTATGTACGATAGCCAAGGTATGGAAATAACCTAAGTGTCAGTCAGTGCATGTGTGGATAAAGAAGATACGGTACACACAAACACACACACACACACAGGAATATTATTCAGCCATGAGAAAAAGGGAAATCCTGCTATTTGTGACAACGTGGATAGACCTTGAGGATATTATGCTAAGTGAGATAGGTCAGAGAAAGACGGACACTCTATGCTGTCTCTTATAGGTGGAATACAAAAGCCTGAACTCAAAAAAAGAGTGAAATTGTGTTTAACAGGGGCCAGGGTTTGGGGGAATAAGAGAGATGTTGTTTAAGGGTATATACTTGTAACTAGTAGATAAGTCCTGAAGATCTAATACACAATGCAATGGTAGACAACAAAACTGTATTCTAAACATTAAACTTGTTATGAGAGTATATCTTAATTGTTCCTACCACAAGAAGTGATAATTATGTGATGTGACAGAGGTGTTAGCTTATGAACAATGGAAATCATATTGCAGTATAAATGTATGAACTCAGTATGTTGTATACCTTAAACTTACACAATACTTACGCCAATTATATTTCAATAAAAATATTGGCTTGAAGGGACTGTGTAGGACCATTTATGTTTTTAGTATTGTGTATCATAGACTGCACTCCTGACCCCAGGCAACTGGAGCCACCCAGAAGGCCAGTGTGTATTCTTGGTTACCCTAGGGCTAGAGAGAGAGTATGAATAAAACAGCACAAATGTGTCACTGCCTACCAGAGAAAACAGCTTTTACTTCTAAGTACAAAAGAGATGTCTTTTCTGAAGAACATATTTATTGTTACAGAAGTAGCAGGATTTATTTTGGGGAAATTTAAAAGTAGCCTTGGTATTTGGGAAATAAATTTTTTCCAAATGAAAGCATCTGTAATAAAAGTAGTAGATGCTCATTTAAATTAATTTTAAAAATTCAGACAAAATAAAAATATAAGTAAGTCCTACCATTGAGATGTAATTTTGTGGATATTTTGGTATATGTACTACTTAAAAATACATGAGTACTACACACACACACAAAATGTTTTGTTTTTTAAATATTGGCTCATACTATCATGCTGTTTTGTGACTCCCACCCCCCATTACTATGTTTTGGTTATTTTTCCATACTAATAAATAAAGATCCACATTATCTTGAATAGCTGTATACTGTCATTTGAAAAAATGAATTGTGCCTATTATGACTAGACTCTGACTGATATGTGACTACAGTATAATTCATTTAACTCATTACCAGTGTCAAATAACCAAATGATATGTGAGTCATTTAAATTTTTTCAATATTACCCAATAGTGTTACAGTAAACAGGCTTCTATAGCTTTCCTGACTACTTATTTCTGTTGAATAAAATTTTAGGAATGAAAATCTTGTTTTACAAGCCCACACATTTTAATTTTAAATTATTATTTTGTTGGGGCGCCTGGGTGGCTCAGTCGTTAAGCGTCTGCCTTCGGCTCAGGTCATGATCCCAGGGTCCTGGGATCGAGCCCCGCATCGGGCTCCCTGCTCGCCCGGAAGCCTGCTTCTCCCTCTCCCACTCCCCCTGCTTATGTTCCCTCTCTCGCTGTCTCTCTCTGTCAAATAAATAAATAAAATCTTAAAAAAAAAAAATTTTGTTAAAGATTTTTTTTTAAATTTTTTTTTTTTAAGATTTTATTTATTTGCGAGAGAGAGAATGAGAGACAGAGAGCATGAGAGGGAGGAGGGTCAGAGGGAGAAGCAGACTCCCTGCCGAGCAGGGAGCCCGATGTGGGACTCGATCCCGTGACTCCAGGATCATGACCTGAGCCGAAGGCAGTTGCTTAACCAACTGATCCACCCAGGCGCCCAGATTTTTTTTTTTTTTTAAGTAATCACGGGGCTTGAACTTAAAACCCCAAGGTCAAGAGTCACATGCTCAACCGACTGAGCCAGCCAAGCATCCCAAAAGCCTGCACATTTTTTTTTAAATTTTTTTTTTAAGATTTTATTTATTTGACAGAGAGAGAGACAGCGAGAGAGGGAACAGAAGCAGGGGGAGTGGGAGAGGGAGAAGCAGGCTTCCCGCTGAGCTGGGAGCCCGACGCGGGTCTCAATCCCAGGACACTGGGATCATGACCTGAGCCAAAGGCAGACGCTTAACGACTGAGCCACCCAGGCGCCCCAAGCCTGCACATTTTTAAAACTTCTGAAACACATTACTAATTGATCTCTAAATTTGGCCAATTTACACTTCTACCAGCAAGGTATATGAATGTTGTTCTTTGTTTTTGTTTTTGTTTAAATCCCCCTATCAGCTCTGGGTCTTGTCAGTTTAACTTTTGCCAATCTGATAGATAGAAAATGGTATCATATTTTAATTTACTACAAATGCTACAAATGTTTTGAGTCTAGAATGATGAAATGTTCCTGGGTCCTAGTAAAAATAGTTTCCCTTGGGATAGTTAGAAGTAAACTGCACAGAATGTTATTTTAAGAACTTCCATTGCAGGTTGGATGAATTGAAGATTGCTTTTAATAGAGTTAAAAAAATGAAAGCAAAATAATAGCTCTCTCTTTTTTTTTAAAGGTGGTGTAGTCATTGTCATCTGGTTCTCCTGTAGGGATAATAAAGGCAATAAAGATAGAACAATTATTAGGAAATAAATTTCTATTTATAATAGCACAAATACACCCTCTACAACTAGTTTTTAGGGACAGAGAGTACTCCTTGTCTAGGATTTAGATGTTTACTATTTTTTTAAGAACATTCTTATGCCACTTAGACAACTGCTTTCTTGATAGGAAATTGAGTTTTCAGAATGCTGCAAGAGAGCATGAGTGGGGGTGAGGGGCAGAGGGAGAGGGAGAAGCAGGCTGCTCCTTGAGCAGGGAGCCCCATGTGGGGTTGGATCCCAGCACCCTGGGATCATGACCTGAGCCAAAGGCAGATGCTTAACTAACTGAGCCACCCAGGTGCCCCTGTTAATTGAATTGTTAAATATTATTGGTGATATTCTCAAGTTGTATTTTAAGATATGCTCCTGATGTGAATTAGTTTGAAAGATTTTCAGTGATTTGTTTTTGTTTTTTTGATTTATATAAGTTTAAGGATTTTTTTTTTTTTAAGATTTTATTTATTTATTTGACAGAGAGAGACATAGCGAGAGCAGGAACACAAGCAGGGGGAGTGGGAGAGGGAGAAGCAGGCTTCCCGCAGAGCGGGGAGCCCGATGTGGGACTCGATCCCAGGACCCTGGGATCATGACCTGAGCCGAAGGCAGACGCTTAAGGACTGAGCCACCCAGGTGCCCAAGTTTAAGGATTTTTTTTATCCTAATTCTGAGTAACACAGATTCTCAGAGACAGTAAAGGAAATATTTGATGTTCTCTTTATTCTTATTTTTTAAAGATTTATTTATTTGACAGAGAAAGAGCAAGCAAGCATGGGGAGGGGAAGGGAGTGGGGGAAGAGGGAGAGAGGGGGAAGGGGTTGGGGAAGGGGGAGAGAGAATTTCAAGCAGATGCCCTGCTGAGTGTGGAGTCAAACACCAGGCTTGATCCCACAACCCTGAAATCATGACCTGAGCTGAAATCAAGAGCTGGATGCTTAATCGGCTGAGCCATTCATTTGTCCCTGTTCTCTTTTTAATTTTATTTTAATTTTAAGATTTTATTTATTGGGGCGCCTGGGTGGCTCAGTCGTTAAGCGTCTGCCTTTGGCTCAGGTCACGATCCCAGGGTCCTGAGATCGAGCCCTGCATTGGGCTCCCTGCTCAGCAGGAAGCCTGCTTCTCCCTCTCCCATTCCTCCTGCTTGTGTTCGCTCTCTCGCTGTCTCTCTCTCTCTCAAATAAATAAATAAAATCTTAAAAAAAAAAAGATTTTATTTATTTATTTGAGAGAGAAAGAGAGCATGTGAGAGAGAGAATGAGCAGGGTGAGGGACACAGGGAGGGGGACACAGGGAGAGGGGCAAGCAGATGCCACGCCCTGCTGAGCCGGGTGTCCAATGTGGGGCTCTATCCCCAGACCCTGAGATCATGACCTGAGCTGAAGTCAGATGCTTAACTGACTGAGCCACCCAGGCACCCCTGTTCTCTTTATTTTTATTTTTTTTAAGATTTTATTATTTGAGAGAGAGAGAATGAGAAGGAGGAAGGTCAGAGGGAGAAGCAGACTCCCTGCTGAGCAGGGAGCCCGATGCGGGACTCGATCCCAGGACTCCAGGATCATGACCTGAGCCGAAGGCAGTCGCTTAACCAACTGAGCCACCCAGGCGCCTGGGGATAGGGTCAGAGGACAAAGCAGACTCCCTGCTGAGCAGGGAGCCCGATGCGGGACTCGATCCAGGGACTCCAGGATCATGACCTGAGCCGAAGGCAGTTGCTTAACCAACTGAGCCACCCAGGCACCCTGTTCTCTTTATTTTTAATTAAAATTTTGCATGAACATTTATCTGTTAAGTCAGTCTCCTGAGACCTTCTTTCCCCAGAATGGTAAACTGGGATGTTAAATAAACCATTAAAATGGAACAATATTTGAGATGTGTGACTATTTGAGCCTATTTTTGGCTTTCAGTTAATAAAATAAAAAAAAAATTATTAAGCACTTTCAGTATTCTTGTATTAGCTGTTGGGCATCCTGGCAAACCATGCAGATGTGGTCTCTATTTTCATAGAGCTAAATAGTCTTATAGGGGTCTCAGACAATAAAAAGCAAAGGAAAGGAAAACAAAAGAAAAAAAACACCGTAATTAGAATTTGTGACAAGTGTTATAAAGGGAAAAATAGTGCAACGGTAGAGAATAATGGGGATTCCTATTTTTGACAAGGTGGTCAGGATAAGCACTCTGAAGTGGTGACATACAAACAAACATGTAAAGGATTAGAGGGAGCCAGCTGTGTAAATAACTGGGTGTCTGAGTTCTGGCCACTTTAGTAAAGTTCCATAGATCGGATGGCTTATAAACAACAGAAATTTATGTCTCACAGTTCTGGGGGCAGTAAATCTGAGATTAGGAAGCCAGCATTATTGGGTTCTGATGTGAGGGCCTTCTAGGTTATAGACTGCCATCTTCTTTTTGTATCCTTATATAGTGGAAATGGGGCAAGAGAGCTTTCTGGCAACTTCTTTATAAGGGCATTAATCCCTTTAGTGGGGACTCTACCCTCATGACCTAATTACCTTCCAAAAAGCCCTACTTCCTATCTGTCCTTACCTTCAGTACTATCACATTGCAGATTAGGATTTGAACATACGAATTTGTGGTGGAATGTGCACAGGGGGATGGACAGGGTAGAGGGATTAAGGCAGTTTGAAGGAACAGTCTATAAAAAGAACTTTAGGTATAAAAGATCTTGGGTTGTTCAAAGAATTGAAAGGAGGGGCTCTATAGCTGAAATATAATGGGTGAAGTTAAGATTAGACTGGGTTGAATGAGGTTGTGGAAGTAGGGACCTGATCACACACATCTTGTAAGCTTAGTAAGGAATTCATTTTTTATTCAAAGTGCAAGGGATTTTTATTCAAAGTGCAATGGGGAGGTAATGAAGGACAGTGACAGAATCCAATTTTTGTCTGTTGTGAGAATAATAATAGATGGGGGGAACTAGTAAAATAGGTAAATGATGATAGTTTGAGTAATCTAGGTAAGAAATGATGATGGCTTGAGTAGAGACAATAAAGATTGAAAGAAGTGGATGCATTCAAGATATATTTAGGAGACAGATGACAGGACATATTGAGGAATTGAACATGGGACAGAGAGGAAACACAATTTTGTCCATATTTCTAGCTTGTTAGGTTTTACAGTCAGTCAGTAAGTAAAAGTATTTATTCAGCAGTGTGTACCTACTGTGTTACTTTTTACTTATATTCTTGGTTTCATAAAATGAATAAAACTTTAAATTGTACAATTTAGTAGAGGTGTTTTAGTCCATTGGGTCTGCTATAACAAAAATACCATAGGCTGGGGGGCCTATAAACAACATTCATTTATTTCTTTTATTTCTGGAGGCTGGAAACTTCAAGATCAAGGCCAAGATCAAGGTGCTGGTAGACTCAATGTCTGATGAGGATGTTTCCTTGCTTATAGGCAGGCATCTTGCTGTGAGTTCACATGGCAGAAGGGGCAAGGGAGGTCTCTGTGGTCTCTTTTATAAGGGCAATAATCCTATTCACAAGGGCTCCATCCATATGAACTAATCACCACTCAAAGGCCCACCTCCTAATACTATCACATAGGGGGTTAGGATTTGAACCTGTGAATTTTGTGAAACATGAACATTCAGTCTATAGGAGGAAGTAAAGAGACTTATAGCTGGAACGTATAAGAACTGATAAAACATCCCTGAAAATATAGCATAAATTAATAAAAATGATTTACATACAGGGTTAATGAAACACATTTATTGCCTAAAAGACATTGTTTATTTTAGGTACTTATTAAGTATTTGTTCAATTAATGAATGTATTTCCAGACATTTCCAGTGCTTTTTATTCTTTTTGAAGATCTAAGTTTCTCTTTAGTATCATTTTCCTTCAGTCCAAAGAAATTCTTTTAGCATTTTTTATTTTTTATTTTTTATTTTTTTTTTATTTAAATATTTCATTTATTTATTTGAGACAGAGAGAATGAGAGGGAGGAGGATCAGAGGGAGAAGCAGACTCCCTGTCAAGCAGGGAGCCCGATGCGGGACTCGATCCCAGGACTCCAGGATCATGACCTGAGCCGAAGGCAGTCGCTTAACCAACTGAGCCACCCAGGCGCCCTCTTTTAGCATTTTTTAAAAAAGATTTTATTTATTTATTTGACAGAGAGAGAGAGGGCGCACAAGCAGGGGGAGCAGCAGAGGGAGAGGGAGAAGCAGAGAGCCTTGCTAAGCAGGGAGCCTGATGTGGGGCTCGATCCCAGGACCCTGGGATCATGACCTGAGCTGAAGGCAGATGCTTAATCGACTGAACCATCCAGGAGCCCCTCTTAATTTTGTGAGTAGTTTTGCTGGCCCTAAGGTTTTGTTCCTTTTGTTTTTGTTCCCTTTTTTCCCCTAAATCTTTTTTTCCTTTGTCCAGATTCAATTTTATTGATCTGTTTTCAACTGTACTGAGGTTTTACTCATTCATCTTCATTTGCTGTTAAGCACATCCAGTGAATTTTAAATTTTAATATTGTATTTTTCAGTCTAGGATTTCTCTTTTTTTTTTTTTAAGATTTATTCATTTTTAGAGAGAGAGAATGTGTGCATACGTGGTAGGAGGGGCAAAAGGAGAGAATCTTTCAGCCAGACTCCCCGCTGAGTGAGGAGCCCATCATGGGGCTCAATCCCACAATTCATGAGATCACAACCTGAGCCAAGAGGAGGAGGCTTAACCAACTGAGTCACCCAAGTTCCCCCAGTCTAGGATTTGTTTGGTTATTTTTAAAGTTTCTATTGCTCTGTTAAGGTTTCTTTTTATTTGGTATGATCATATTTTTCTTTTCTTTATTTTAAAGATTTATTTATTTATTTTTGAGAGATTGAGAGAGAGAGAGCACAAGTGCAAGGGGCAGAGGGAGAGGGAGAAAGAAACCAACAAAGACTCTGCGCTGAGCGCAGAGCCCATGGGGCTTGATCCCATGACCCTGATATCATGACCTGAGCTGAAACCAAGAGTTGGATGCTTAACCAACTGTGCAACCAAGGTGCCCCTGTTATGATCATATTTTTTTCTGTATCATTGAGCGTAGACCTAATACTTGCTTGAAAATCTTTTTCTACTAATTTTAACATCTGATCAATCTGTACTTAGTCTCTATTAGTTATGTTTTCTCTCACCTTTTCTGGTTTTTTTTTTTTGGTCTGTCAAAGGATTTTTTTTTTTTTAAGATTTTATTTATTTGTCAGAGAGAGAGAGTGCACAAGCAGGGGGAGTAGCAGGCAGAGGGAGGAGCAGGCTCTCCGCTGAGCAAGGAACCCGACATGGGGCTCGATCCCAGGACTCTGGGATCCTGGGATCTGAGGGTCTGAGCCACCCAAGTGCCCCTGTCAAAGAATTTTAAATTGTATCCTGGACATTGTGAATATGAAGTTGTGGAGTCTCTGAATTCTGTTATATTCCTTCAAAGAGTGTTGATATATATGTTTAGCAGGCAAGTAATTAACCTGATTGGACTCAAATTCTAAGCTTTGCCTCTTGGGTGGTGGTCCTAATTTAGTTCTTTTATCCTTAGTTAGGCTTCTTACAGTTTACTCCTTGCATATGCGGTTTAGAGGTCAGCCAGAAAATTGGAGTTTGTACCTAGATTTTGTTTGTTTCTTTGGCTCTCCTCTTTCTGAGACTCCTCTTTTCAGCATCTGTGGTCTCTCTGAACTCTGTCCTCTGGTTCTTCAAGATGGTAAGGTTGTGAGGTTTACATGGAGTTTTAGGTATCCCTGTGGTGCTAACTGGACCTACCCTCAGGAAAAAGCTGTAAACGAGAAATTCACCCAGTACCACTCTTTTCCAAGTATTGACTCCCCTCTAATATTTGCTTTCTTTTGGTCACTCTTCGGTGTCTTTAGGTACTTGATTTTTGTATTTTGTTTACAATTTATAGTTATCTCTGTGAGGATTGATCTGGTAGATGCTTACTTAGCTGTACCAGAAGCACAACTCTCCGCTGTTCCTTTTTGTGTGGGGAAAATCCTTTCAATATTAAGTTCCCTACTGTAGATACCAGCTTTTAGACATATCATGTGCTAATTTAATTAGTTAAGACATTGTCATTTTGAATATTGCTTTTGTAAATTGCCTGACTCAAAGAGAACTGTCACACTTCCTGATCTTAAAAGATAATATTCTAATGGAGAAGACAGTCAAGCAAACAGAAACTAATAAGTGAAAGGAGACATGATAGAGGCATAAACAGGACACTAGGAAGAGCACAGAGATCTGTGCGAGGAGAGGAGACACAAGAAGACTTTCAAGGCAGTGTGATTTCTATATTGTATCTATAAGAAGAAATAAGGGTATTGAAGTTAAAAAATGGTTTAGGGGGCTTTGTAGGAAGAAGAAAGAGCATAAATAAATATTTGGGATCCTAAGAATGGATAACCTTTTAGAAGAATTGCAGTTAGTTTTGGTGTGGCCTGAATTATGGAATATATATGGAGATGTGTGAAAATACAAAACCAGAAAGATTGGGCTGGAGCCAGATCATGAAGGGACTCAAATGTCATTCCAAGGACTTTGGACTTTACAGGTAGTGGGAAACCACTGACATGTTTTAAATGTGGATGTGACATAATCAAATTTACATGTTTTATAATGATTGTTTTGGTATCTGTGCACAGAAGGGGGAGAAATGGGAGGTAGGGATACAAGTTAAGGCAAGAAATTGTGAAAGCCTAAAAGAGTGGTGGTAGAGAGGAGGGAATGAATTCAAGTGAGAACTTAGGAGAAGAAGCCGTGGGTCTTGGTAATAGCTTTGTTGTATGTATTGTGTTAAAGGACAAGAAATCCAGTAATTGGTAGTTATCTTTCCTCCCAGAGATTATTATAAAATATGGTAACATCTCTAGGGCTCAGAGTTTTTTTCCCTTCATAAATATTATCAGGAAGTAGCAGCACATGTTGGCTTCTGGTAGAGGCATCACTGTCTCTGACTTGTAGCAGTGTGCATTTTGTGGTTTTACAGTGATGATACTTTCAGAGTAATAAATAGAAGAAACTATCTAAACTTGTCAGTGATTGTTCCATTTGCTTTTTATTTTCTTCAGTACATAATGACAAATTTAACTTTTTTCCATATTATATGTAATAATAACTTTTATTTTTAGTTGGTTGTTTTTGTTTAGTTTTTAAACAAAAGACTTAGTAACTAGAAGAGTATAAAGTGAAAAGTCTCCCTTACTTTGCCCATCCTCATTCCTATTGTCTTAAAGTAAGACCTCTTTTTTTCTGTTTGTTTTTGTTTTGTTGGTGGACACATAATAGAGGAATGACTATATTGAATAACTTTAGACAGCATTAGTTGGTTCTCCAATACGGAATATGGGCAATTTAGTAAACCTAATAATTAACTTGTCCCTCTACTTCCTGATAATTTGTTTGCTGTGTTAATATTGTTAGTCTAGAAGATAATTTAAATTATGTTATTAAACTTCAGTTTCTTGAATTATTAAATGTAGAGTGTTTGCTGATTACTTACTATGGAAAGTAAAGAAATTAGAGTACCTCATACCTATCTTTAATTCCTAAATTATCTGTTGTGAGTTTTTAGACTGCTCATTTAGACATTAATTTGTTTACAAATAAAATATTTGTTTTTTCCTAAGATGAATTTTCTTATCTCTTAGCTTTTTAATTCTTTTAAAAGTTCTTATTTTGAGACTTTTTTTTCACATTCCTTAAGTTGTGTAACTCTAATTAGACACATGTAATAAGGATTAGAGCAATCTGTAATGAGAAGATTTTTCAGTTCCATTAGAAGAAATAGGGCAGGATGGTAGAATCATGATTATTGTCTTCATACAGCTTTGTATATGTTAAGGAATGAATAGACATTCTTTGTAATTATAGGGGATATCAAGTGGTGAGAATATTTGGAGAAGATTTTGACTCAGTGTAAAGAAAAAGAAAGTTTTAAGATAATTGGATATTTTCAACAATAGAGTGAAATAATCTCTCAGCTCCCTTTTAGCATAACTTTTTCCCCTTCCTAGTTAGAATTCCGTAGCTATTTACTTTAACTTTGTTCTGATCTACCCTCAGCTTCTTTGTTCTCCCGATTGTTTCAATCTAATACTCCCAGCATTGAATGAGCCTAACAATTCATTTATTTCTCTTATGTTTTAAAGCAGCTAAGTCCTTCTGGAGATTACATAACTGTTGGACTTTTCCCCCTTAAAGATTTGGAATAAGATATTATGGAAGTTAGTCTTGGGACACAGGTGTCAGGAAACATTTCTAAAAAGAGATGACACTTGAACTTAATCGTGTAAAATGTGTAAGAGTTAACCTGATGATGGGAGAAAAGGAGATGAGATTGATGAGGTGAGTTTCTGGCAGAAGGGACAACATATTCAAAGGTAGATAGATTAATTTGAATGGACCTATTTGGGGTGCTGTACAAAGGTGGTTGAAACTAGAGTGTGCATAAGGGTATGGATGAGAGGTAAGATTCAGATTATTAGGAACTTAATCATTATCCTGAATGTGATGAGAAGTCAGTTAACTGAACAAATTCTGGCAGCACTGAGGAAAATGATTTGGAGTGAAGTCAGAGAGAACAGTTAAGAAGTTATTGCAGTAGTCCATGTGAGAAATGAGGAGGACCTAAAACAAAACCGTTGTAGTAGGTATGGGAGAATATTGAATTTCAAAATCATAACAGGTACATGGTTGTTATTGATGCAGGGAACTCTTTTTTATGGAAGGCCAGATGATCACACAAAGAGGTTCCTATAAGATGGTGTTTATTTTACAGTGAAATCTAGTTTTCAGTAATGCAGACTCAGGAAATTGCATTATTTATAGGTCAAAACTCAGTATGCCTCTTGGAAAAAACATTTTTAAAATGACAATGAGAAACGTAACTTTCAGAGTGAGAGTACTTACTAGTCTTCCTGACCAGTACATTCTTTCCTACCAGCTACCTTGTTTTTGAACATGATTTAGGTTCCACCTTTCAGATATACTCTGATTTGCAACTGAATCACACGGAGATAGAGGTGGGGGTGGATTTGAATTTTGTTGGCATGGACTGTGAGAGAGAGAGAACGGTTCTGAGCTAGCCGTTTGTGCAGTAGCTTCCTAATTAAGTGGGTGGCTTTCTATTTCTGCAGCAGCTTTCTTGTTTGCCAGCTCCCTGCAGTGATGGTGACAGCTTTCCTGATTGTGGCTGAGGTAGGATGGTTCTATGGGCTAGGAGTTGTTTCTGGGAGCTCATTCACTCTATAGATAAGAGCCTGCCTCTCCATTTTTACAGTGATTTTGTGAGCACCTGATTCTTGTATTAAATCCCTTTTTGCTTAAACTACCTAGAATGGATTCTGATCTTGGACTCATACAGTAATTGATACCAAAAGTGTTACAGGCAGCAGATCCTCAAGAAATATGGAAGGGTCATTTGTAATCAGTCCAAGGTGCCTAGTGGTAAAAGTCACTTGTTTTCAAAGCAGTCACCTGGATTGGCGTACCTGTTGAAGGCAATGCTTAGGTGGACTGAGTGGTGATGTATTTTAGGAGACAAAGGAATATGAAGATTATGGGAGGATTGACTATTTTTAACTCCACTGCAGAGTTTAAAGCAGTGGTTCTCAACCTGAGGTGATTTTGCACTCTAGGGGCTATTTGGCAATGTGTGGAGACATTTTTGGTTGTCATAATTGGGGGAGGAGGGTGCTACTGGTATTTAGTGGGTGGAGAACAGGGATGCCGCTATACAGGACCGCCTCCTCTCCACCACAGCAACAAAGAGTTATCTGGCCCACAATGTCAGTAGCACTGAGCTTGAGAAACTCTGATTTAAAGCAAATGGCAGGGGCATCAGAGTTTTAAAATCTTGGCTGAAGTTATGGTTAGAGAACTAAAGAGTTTTGTGATTGGCTTAAAAGAATCTTTTACATCTTATGACTCCAGGGCTGTCAGAACCAAAATCAGGTGCAGAGTCTGATCCAACAAGTTGTTGAACCTACAATGTAGGTTGAATTCACAGCTTAATCAGGTTTCTTAGGTGTATGTTGGGGCATTGACTGGGAAAGAGTGAGATTCCAAGAATTGGAATGGTGACACTTGGAGTATTTGGATTGACTCCAGGTATTCTTACTCTGTAACTTTTACTGAGTTTCCCTTATCAGCAGAAGCAACCCCACTTTCCTTGACCTTACCTTATAGAGCGAGGGCTGTTCTCATTCCCATCCCTACGAACTCATGGTCTTCAGACCTATAGCTAAGGTCAGATCTCAGCAAGTCCAACGGGCCAGTTTAAAAATGAAAGACAGGTTTTATGGATCAAAATAATTGCCAATATTTTACTCAATTATTTTAGCAAAAACCTAGGAAGTAGACATGAAATTGGATTTTGAGGTTGCTAGACCAGGAAAGGAGGAATCTAATTTTAGTTTGGGCTGAATTTATTAATGTAGTTCACTTAATGAGAGATTTCAGATTTGGTAATTGCTCAAGCAGCAAGGACTGGTTCTAATTGCTTATTTAGTTGACTACAACCTTGGTTCAGTAGTGATCTACACTGAATAAAGTTGAGATGCCAGAGTTGGGGAGTTAGGACTGTTGGGGTGAATATATTATGTTTGGCTGGCTTTCTTGATCTCTAATTATGTCCCCAAGATGGATGTTCTCTACTGTCTTTAAGAAAATACAATGATGAGGGGAATGCAGCATCCTTAAAAAGTGCTGTAGTGGCTGTCTTGTCTAGCCTTGGTATGACTATGAGAGATGCTATTATAAGATGGTATCCCTGAATTCAGTGGGATCCTGGAATGGCAGAGGGAAGTAACAACTTAAGCATCAGAGGCAAGGTGGGCATGGTTAGCATGGCAGGCAAATTGATTAAGGTGTCCCTAAGACTGTTATGTAGGAGCAGCTCACTAAAGTACCTTCCTTTGAGGCAGAACTTTTTTCTTCCTTTTTTGGTGATATCACAGGTAGGTATAGTTAATTTTCTTTATAGCCTTCCCTAAAGAAAGGGATCTTTGGCCATTTATGAATATAACTTCATCAGGGAAGGGAAAATACTCAAACCTTTCAGGGGTTATTGGGACCTGAGCTAAAGCTAGTTCCTAGTGACTCAGGATACCACCTTGTCTCACCAAGCAGAATGGGAGCTTAATGGAAATCAGGTATGGAATGAAGCTTTGGCCTGAAACTATTTTATAGTGGACCTGGTGAGCCTGTGAATTCATCCTGTGGTTATATCTTGTTTCTTAGTGCATATTTGGAATAAATGTGTTTTTTTTAAAGATTTTATTTATTTATTTGAGGGAGAGAGAGAGAGAAAGAGAGAGAGCGAGTACGAGTGGGGTGAGAGGCAGAGGGAGAAGCTGACTCCCGACTGAGCAGGGAGCCCGATGCGGGGCTTGATCCTGGGACTCTGGGATCATGACTTCAGCTGAAGGCAGATGCTTAACCAACTGAGCCACCCAGGCGCCCCTGGGATAAATGTGTTTGACAGCTGGGAGAATCCCCCAATTGGTTTCTGTATCCACGGATTGAGAGCCATTATGGTAGGAAGAGCCAGTAACCCCCTGGAGCTTTCTCTTTCTACCAAGATAAGCCAAAACCAGTCTCATATCCTGAATTACAGAGATTAGTGCCACCATTAAAGACTTGAAACGTTCAGGGGTGGAAAGTTTCAGGCTGCTTTTAACTCTTGCCTGTGTGGAAGGTAGATCCTGGAGAATGATGGTGTATGATCGTAAGCTGCTTCCACCACTCTAATTGTATTTGATGCTCCATATGTGGTCTGTTTACTAGAAATAGACCCTGACACCTGGTGATTAACTATTGATCTATCAAATGTCTTTCATTATATACACACACACACATTCTCTCTCTCTTAACAGAAAACATTAGAAGTAGCCAACAATGTAGTATAGTGTCACCATATTCCCTCCATAGTTACATCAGCTTTTTAGCTCTCTGCCATAGTTTAGTCTATAGGGATTTTGTTCATCTCACAATCTCAAAGTACATTCCACACTGTGAGAGAAAACCAGTAGGCACCCTAGATCCTTTGTAAAGACCTAGATGATGGGTATGTGAAACACAGAAATTCTTTTTTTTTTTTTTTAAAGATTTTATTTATTTATTTGAGAGAGAGAGAATGAGAGACAGAGAGCATGAGAGGGAGGAGGGTCAGAGGGAGAAGCAGACTCCCTGCTGAGCAGGGAGCCCGATGTGGGACTTGACCCCAGGACTCCAGGATCATGACCTGAGCCGAAGGCAGTCGCTTAACCAACTGAGCCACCCAGGTGCCCCGAAACACAGAAATTCTTAGGATCTGACACCTTCATGAAGTTTCTGAGATTATGTTTTGGGATATGTTGAGATGTCCCTTCTGAAGTAGAAGATAAACTACTATGTCTTTTTTTTTTTCTTAAAGATTTTATTTATTTATTTGAGAGAGAGAATGAGATAGAGACAGAGAGAGCATGAGAGGGGGGAGCGTCAGAGGGAGAAGCAGACTCCCCGCTGAGCGGGGAGCCCAATGCGGGACTCGATCCCGGGACTCCAGGATCATGACCTGAGCTGAAGGCAGTCGCTTAACCAACTGAGCCACTCAGGCGCCCTAAACTACTATGTCTTATATCCCCTGCTATCAAAAGAACATACAATAGGGGTGCCTGGGAAAAAAAAAAAAAAGAACATACAATAACTGGTGGGTCTCTTTGGATTTAGAGTCAGAATATACTACATGTAAGTGTACTGTTACAACCCCTTTATTGAGTAATCTGTAAAGCTGTCCTTAGGTTGCTGTATGGAGCTTGTTGCAGGCTCTGAAAGAAGAATCATTGTGAGGGCCCTTTGATTTTGGAGCTAAGCTATATCCTCTTTGGCAAGCAAATATTCTACTTTGGAAAAAGGCTTCAGGCTTGCTGTTGTATCTGACAGAGAACAAATATCCAAGTACTGGATACCAGTGATATGAGCTGCCTATGCAGGGCATGCCTTGTAAGTAGAATTCCATCATTAAGGGGCGCCTGGGTGGTGCGCAGTCTTTGGGCGTCTGCCTTTGGCTCGGGTCATGATGCCGGGGTCCTGGGATCAAGCTCCTCATCGGGCTCCCTGCTCTGTGGGAGGCCTGCTTTTCCCTCTCCCACTCCCCCTGCTTGTGTTCCCTCTCTCACTGTGTCTCTGTCAAATAAATAAATAAAAAATCTTCTAAAAAAAGGAGAAAAGAATTCCATCATCAAAAGAAGTGGTATATCTAGGATTGGGGCAAGATGAAGGTACTGAAAGCACATGTACGTTGCACAAGGAAAAGGTTCTTTCTGTACAGCTACCTCTCATAACCCCACACTCATGGTTTCATTCCCAGGGAGTTCCCCATGTGCCTGGTTAACAGATGGTTCTAAACAATGTGTTGGCACTTTGTCAGACTAATGGGCAGACTCTAGTAGAAGCTACCAGTTTCTTCCTAACACCAATTTTTTCTTCTCTTTCTTTAGAAACAAAACTGTGTTTTGTTTTGTTTTTTCTTTCTCTTTTTTTCTTTTCAGCAGTACAATTACCACTTAAGTAAGGCTCTCATTTGGTTGTGTATGGCTATGTGACTAGGGTTTAGCCAGTGATATTTAAGTGATACTGTACTTCTAGGAATTCTCCTTAAATAATTTGTGCCCTTCTTTGTTCTCAGTTTCTACTTGAAACATGGATGTGTTATTTGGAGCTCTAACAGACATATTAAACCAAGACAGTAAGGGCCAAACCCTGTAGGTAGTGGAGTGGTGAATCCAAAGAAGCTGGATTCCTGAGACCATAGATCTGTCAGTCCTGGACTCCTATTTATGGGTTCTTTTATATGAAATGAAATAAGCCTCTATTTTGTTTAAACTGCTAATATTTTATGTTTTCTATCATAGGCTGCTAAACCTAATCCTAACAGAGACAATGAATGCCTGGATGGATAAGGTGCCACACTCTCTGAGACAGGGAATGGAGGAGAAGATACAGGTTTTACAGAAAAGATGGAAAATCCCATTTTGCTCTTTATTTGCTGTGTCTGCAGATGTGCTCAATAAGGAGTATAGATGGATGACACGAGGAGCTTGAGAAAGATGATGTTTTATCTGGTAGGAGAAGGCAATGTATGTTTTTAGGTGAGCTTCAAGGGAAACAGCCTGTTGTAAAGTATATTATAACCAGTCTAGAATTTGGTTTTTGTTTTGCAGGATAGGAGGTTTGATTTTTGAGAAGGGTTGGGCAGAAAATATATGGCTAAGATTATCTGTGCTATAGTTCTGCTCAAAGATGAACTTTGAGTTGGAAATTAAGAGATGCAGAAGAACATGGATTTGTGAAGGGGAGAACATTGTAGGTGGAGGACATGTTTAAAATATTTGAGAAGAAATTTGGCATCTATGTTTCTTTAAAAGCCTGATTGATTTGTAAGGCACAGATTGCTGGAGAGTCTTTAAAACATGGAGATTTTTCTGCCTTCTTTACTGACTTACGGTTAGGGAACCCACTGATAGGGACATGTTGAATGAGTTTTAATAAAAAATTTATGTGTATAATGCCTGGTTGCATTGTGCAACAAAAAGGAATCTCTTGTTTGAGAAAGATGAACATGCTAACCTTTGCTGTTGTTCAATCAATAACTTTTCTCCTTAGTTTAAAAATGTTCTATTTTAAAATTCTTATGCTAAAACTAAGTACCTGTCACATAGTAACTTGTCTTCAGTAGGAGGGAAACTTAAAAAGCATAAAGTGATACAGCAAGTCACAGTAGAGAGGAATTATTTTAAATTTGCTATTCTCTTTTCATTCTAAAAAGATGGATTTATTATTGATACTGCTAACTTTTAGTGTTTTTAAGCTGTTTCTAAGAAATTTGTCTGAAATGTTCATGTGGGAGTATTTTTTTCTGCTATATTATGAACAGAGACTAAATATTCTGTTATATAATGGTAATATATTTCTAAAATGGTTTGAAAGGCACAGATCTATTATGCTGCAGAATTTTTTTTTTAAAGCTGCTTCTTTTTCCTTTTTTTTTGTGGGGGGGTATTTAAATTCAAGTTACTTAACATACAATGTATTATTCGATTCAGGGGTTGAATTCAGTGATTCATCACTTGCATATAACACCCAGTGCTCATTACAAGTGCCCTCCTTAACGCCCATCACCCATTTACCCCATACCCCCACCCACCTCCTCCTCTTTTCTCTTTTCTTTACACCTCTGTTCTTTCTTCTCTTCTTCTTCTACTTCTATTTCATTTGCAAGTTTGCTCTTGTCTCAGTATTACAAAATAAGCATGTCTTTTTGATCTTCAGTTTGGTTTAAGATAAATTTAACCAGTGCAGAAAGAAGTCTTTTATTCTACATAATACAAAATAACAATGTTTAGGCAGTAGCCGGGAGTTCTTTGCCAGCAGACAAATTATTGAGGCTCAGTTTAAATTCATATAGTTTAAATAGTATAGTTTTCCTAGCAAGGTAATCTATCTGGGAGAGGTTTTTGTCAACAATCATAGTTTTATGCCCTCTAGTGGTAAAATGTATATATTTCACGTTTTCTGGTATTATCATGTGTAGAGTTTTAGAGCCAGAAGGAACCTGAGATCATTATTCTGTGAGAGACCGTGGTTCAGAGAATTTAGAGAATTTGCTTAAGGTTACTAGTTAGAGAGAGAGCTAAGACAAGCCTGAGATCTCTTGATGTAGTGGTTGGTTTTTTTTGGTTTGTTTTTTAACAAGACTTAATGGTGTATGTGTGTATCTGTGAGGACTTTCTTAGATTAGTTTGAAGGTATTTACTGTGGGAAGATATTTATATTTTGGGTTTTTTCTATTCATAATTACTGTTGATGTCTTTAAGGCTGTAAAGAAAAAAGATTGTAGTGTTTTGAGAAAAGGAAGTGTTTGGACTTAGAAGAGTGACTGACATGAGAAGGGAAATGGAAAGCAAATTGAGAAGACACAGTGTTGGCTTTAAGTGGTTGATTACTTGTGGGAGATGGTTGAGCTTATTTTTAGCTTGTTTACATTGAGTACAAAGAATGTTAATTATTATATCTCTGGACTTGCCCTGAAATGGTCTAGTTTCTTTCAGTAGAATAGAAGGAATCGAAAGAGCCAGTGCCCTAGAACTAGACATATTTACTAGGGTCATATACAGATTAAGTTCTATGTTGAAAGCAGAGTTGATTCTGGCAGTTCCCATTCCATCCGCCCTGTCAGTACAGCATCTAAATAAAGGTTGCAAGTCAGGCAAGCAATAAGCTTCAAGGACAGAGGAATTTTAAGTGATCCTGAAGCCTATTGGAATAAGGATGAGAGTGGATGATATTGCACTGGGAAGAAGTTTGGATTCAGTTGACCTCAGGACACTAGCCATTGGTTGAGAAGCATTTGAGTAGTAGATTTAGGATGACTTGGATTCACATTTGTGGTCTGCCACTTATTTATACAGTGTGACTTTGGGAACATTATCTGATATTTATTTCTTTATGTGTAAAATGGAGATTAATATTTTTATTTCATAGGTTGTTAGGATTATATGCTTCACGTATAGTACCTGCACTTACAAATGTTGGATCTAGGTCTGAGGATGACTGACCTGAGCAAAAATAAAACCCCAGTCCTAGGGAGACTTGGATTTTGAACAACTATTTCAACATAAGAAAGAACTATTTAATAATTTGGGAAGTAGTGATTTCATTTTCACTTCAGATGTTAAGGCAGAGGATGAACAAGTATTTGGGAATGTTATAGAAGGTATTCAGACATTGAATTAAATTGTCATAATTTTTAATCATCAAATATGATTTATGAAACTCATAAGGAGAATGACAATTTACTCTGTGTACTTAATATTTTTACTTTTTCCATTGTTCTTTCAGCTTGATGCTTCAATATTGCTTCTTGTAGCATTTCCTTTCTGTTTGAACAATTTAGCTGATCTTTAAGGGTAGGTTTGCTAGTGACAAATTCTTTGTTTTTTTGATCCGAAAACATTGATTTTCCCTTCATTTCTGAAGAATAGTTTTGCTGGAGATAGAATTCATAGTTGACAGTTTTTTCTTTTAACACTTGAAAAATGTTGTGCCACTTCTGATCTCCATGACTTCTGATGAGAAGTTTGCTGTCATTTGAGTTGGTGTTATTCTATTGGCAATGTGTTCTTTCTCTCTCGCTTCTTTTTTTTTTTTTAAAGATTTTATTTATTTGACAGAGAGAGATAACGAGAGCAGGAACACAAGCAGGGGGAGTAGGAGAGGGAGAAGCAGGCTTCCCACCTAGCAGGGAGCCTGATGCAGGGCTCGATCCCAGGACCCTGGGATCATGACCTGAGCCGAAGGCAGACGCTTAACGACTGAGCCACCCAGGCACCCCTCTCTCGCTTCTTTCAAGAGTTTTTCCTTTTTAGTTTCCAGAAGTTTAATAATGAGGTGTCTTGGTATAAATTGCTTTTGAGTTTATTCTGTTGGAGGTTCACTCAACTTCTTGAAATTTTTTGTTGCTTTGCCAATTTTGGGAGTATTTCAGCCATTATTATCTCTGAATACTCTTTCAGTCCCACCCTCTCTTCCTCTAATACTCCAGTGTTATGAACACTAGATATTTTGTTATGGTCCTGTGAGTTCCCCACGGCTCTGTTCTTCATATTTTTCTTAGTTCATTATTTTCTCTTAGTTCAGATTGGGCAAATTCTATTGATTTGTCCTAAAGTTCACTAATTCTAACCTATACCATAACTAGTCTGCTGTTGAACCCATCCATCGAGATTTTTATTTTGGTTATTTAATTTTTAAAATTATTTATTTATTTATTTATTTATTTATTTATTATGGGGGTTATTTTGTATTTTTTG
>NW_023270852.1:7106170-7215909 GCF_011800145.1 Mirounga leonina
TTCATGTTTCAAGATAATTTGTGATTGATTATTGATGAATTTTTATGCTTTATCTTTTTAAAGATTTTATTTATTTATTTTAGAGCTAGAGAGTTTGAGCGCATGAGCAGGGGGAGGAGCAGAGGGAGAGGGGCAAGCAGACTCCACGCTGAGCACAAAGCCTGATGTGGGGCTCAATCCCACCACCCTGAGATCATGACCTGAGCTGAAATCAAGAGTCAGATGCCTAACTGAATGAGCCACACAGGCACCCCTGACAGCTGCTTTAAAATCCTTGTCAGATATTCCAGTATCTGATTCCTGTCTGTGTTGACATCAGTTGACTGTCTTTTCTCATTCAGGTTTGGTTCCTGGTAGGATGGGTGATTTTTTTTATTATATCCTGGACATTTTGGCAATTAGTCATTCTGTTTAGATTTAACACATGGAATATGGTCTAATTTTGTGAGTTGTTGTTCTAGTGGTGGTTTAATTTTCAGAGCTTTTGCAGTGTTATTTTGGTCTTTTTGGTTTATGTGGTTCTCCTACTAGTTCATGCTGGTGCTGCCTGATGTGGCAAAAGTGTTCCCCAGGCTGGGATGTCTGATGATTCTTGGTTGGGGAGATTAATCTCATGCCCCTTGGGCCCAAAATGTTGAATTGATTTTTTTTTTCTTTCAGTATTTTAAAGATGTGGTTCTACAGTGTTCCAGCTTGCATTGTTTTTGAGAACTCTGCTGTCATTCTTATTTTTTTTACTCTATATAGAAGGTGTCTTTTTTCCTATGGTTTTTAACATTTTTGCTTTATATCTTTTTAAAGCAATTTAACTATGATATGCCTTGATGTAGTTTTCTTTATTATTATTATTGTATTTGGAGTTTGTTACACTGCTTTAATCATGCATATTAGGCCATTGGAAGTTATTCCACAGCTCATTGCTGCTTGTTCATGTTTTTTTCAGTCTGTTTCTGTGTTTCATTTTGTTGAGTTTCTATTGCTATAACTTAAAGTTCATTAATCGTTTTTTCTGTAGTGTCTAATTCGTTCATTCTATCCAGTATATTTTTCCTATCACTATTCCTTTTTTTTTTTTTAAGATTTTATTTATTCATTTGACAGAGAGAGAGAGCGCACACACACAAGCAGGGGGAGTGGCAGAGGGAGAGAGAAAAGCATAGGGCTCAATCCCAGGACCCTGGGATCATGACCTGAGCTGAAGGCAGATGCTTAACTGACTGAGCCACCCAGGCTCACTCATGTCACTATTCCTGAAAATATGCATCATACTCATAATAATTTTGAATGTCTTTATCTCTTAATTTCATAATCTGTGTTGATTTGAAGTTTGTTTCAGTTGGTTGGTTTTTCTTTTCATTATGGCTCATATTTTTCTGCTTCTTTTCATGCCTGGTAGTCTTTGGCTAGATATTAGACATTGAGTATTTTACTCTGTTGAGTGCTGAATATTTTTATGTTCTTGTATATATTCTTGAACTTTGTCCTCAAATGTAATTAAATCACTTGGAAATGGCTTGATATTTTTGAGTCTTGTTTTTCATTTTTGTTAGGTGGGCCCACAGCAGCAATTAGTCTAGGGCTAATTTTTCCACATTAGTGAGGCAATACCCTTCTGAAATTTCTGCCTGAAGCGTAAGGAATTAAAAGAGGTGTTGTTCCCCCCCGCTCCCCATCTGTTGGGAACACAAACTATTCCTGCCTTTTGTGAGCTCTGGAAATCATTTTCTCTGTTCCTTTCATGTGGTTTATTCCCTGGCCTCAGGTGGTTTTCTCATATCGTATTTAGCTGAAGACTCAAGAGACCAACTGTGGATCTCTGGTCTTCTCTCTTCCTATGACTCTCTCTTCTCTTTGGTACTTTGCCCTGTGAACTCCAACCTTCTTGGCTTTCCCGGACTCCCAACTCTATTGCTTCAGCTCAGGGACACTGCTGGAGTCTGCTTGGATTTCCCTTTACCCCTTCCTGCAGTCTGGAAATGCTCACCAGGGAGTAAGCTGGGGCAATTGTAGGGCGCACTTATTTGTATACTTTCTCTCAGGGTTCACTGTCCTCTATTGCCTGATGTCAGTGTCTGAAAACCATTGTTTCGTGTATTTTTTTCTGGCTTTTAGTTGTTACAAGTTGGTGGGTAAATTCAGTCCTTGTTATTTCCACCTTGGGTGATGTGGAAGTTCCTAAAGTAATGACTTTTAGACAATTTTTTTATGTAGCCACTGAGAGAATCATTTAATGATTTTGATCAAGAAAGTTAGCATGATGAACTTTAACTTTGCAGAGCTTATTTCCATACTGCCAGAGGCTTGAACATGTTGGAGTGAAGAGAAACAGGAATCAGGAAGTGAGGTGGTGAGGCTGCTGCTGTCATCCAGGTGAAAGATGATGAGAGTGAATTCCTGGGGTGATTGTCAGTGGTGCTTGGGGTGAGGGCACATTTGGTAGGTATTTGGAGATACAGACTTGAGAAGGCTTTCTTTTTAAAAATATTGATATGCAACTATATAGTTTTTACAGCATTTCAGATTCCCTATAGTTCTTTCTTTACTGCTATTAAAGAAGACATTTTATTAAGTAGGAAGAGGCAGTCTAAAGAGCTTCACAAAATGCAAAATTATACATTTAGTTTTAATTTCAGTTTGTGTTCTTTTCTGTTTTTCTTAATCCTGGCATTTATTCTCTAAATCATTGAATTTATGCATTATCAATGAATTTTTAGTTTAATAGAGACAAAAGTTGTGTTGCTATTGTTGACTTATTATTTTTAATGGTATAGTTTGTTCTCTATTCTGTTCAATTTTAAATGCATTCTTTTTAACTGCTGTAAAAGCCCGTGGGCTCTTTTCTAAGTTTAACTCCGGAAAAAAATAGTTTGTGTGTTCTAAATAAACCTATTGAATAATAGGAGATTATACTGGAAAATCAGAAAATCACGTTACATTCCTACCTAAATTTTTGAATAACCACAAAAGCCTTGTTTCAGTTGAAATAAACAGACTTCTTTGATTAAATACTAAATGGATCAAATATGAAAGCCTTTTATGGAATAATTTCCTGCATGCTTTCATTTCAGTGAATGAGCAGTTTTTATTTTCCTTATCCTTTGAAAATTGGTCTATACTGACACAATCAGATCTACTTATTTTGATGAGCTTCGATTTTCTAGTTGATTATTTTGGCATTATGACGTAAGTCTTCTGGTGAACAAGTAAACAACATTTAAACAATTATCTTTTGCTAAAAAGCAGATTTTGTAAATTGAGGATGGGAAGCTTGGGACCTGCAAGTTGAATATGATCCTCATCTTAATTTTACCTATGAATAGGTAAATTAAGTTTCTGTTGGTCAGCTTCTACCCTGTTAAAGATGAGTAAGTCAATTATATGTACCTGAAAAGTCAGAATTTCTGGTTTTCTAGCCTTGTGCTTTTGCTTTAATCATTTCCCCTGAGATGACATTCTCAAGGAAGTAGAGAACAGGTGCTAGGCACATTGCTGAAGTTCCAAGCAGATTGTTCTGATACAGAATGCAGTGGGATTGGTACCAAAATCAGTAGTGTGTTTATAGCATGTTTTGACTGAGACTTTTTCTAAGTAGAAATTTTGACTCCAGTTGGTAAAATAAATTAAAAGTTTAATCAGACCTATATCAATATTAATGAAGTTTTTTTGGAAAATATTCTCTGGAGGAACTTCTTGAGCAGCTTTTTAGTATAACAAAAATAATATCCATTTTTTTAATTTTTGTTTTTCTTACTGAAATTGTTTTTATTGAGAGTTTGTCAATACCCATTGAACTGTTAAAGTGGTCACATTTTATGATACATATATGTCCTAACTAAAAACCAGCGCCCCCCCCCCCCAAAAAACAGAGTGATATAAATACAGTGGGTAACAGACATAGGATGTAAAAAGTGAGTGTGCTGGGCTGACTAAAGAAATTTCACAGAGATATAACTTGAGTCTGAAACACCTTTGTATAGATACATGATAGTATCAAAACATGTTTAAAAAAAAAGATTTACATGTTTCATTCAAAAGTAACTTCAGTGAATCAAGAGTTCTGTGGTCACCAAAAGACCTAATACGACACCAGACTTCACTGTTAGTGGTCCAGTTATCGAGAGCAGCAGTTCTCCACATTATATAATTAGATCAGCTCGGTAATCTCCAGTTTATATTCAGCTCTGAGTACTACTTACACAAACCGACACATACTCATTTTGTTATAATCATCATGGTTGTCATCACCGTTATCATCAACAACATTTATATAGTATTTACCATATGCCAAACACTTGTTGAAATATTTTACATGTATATTAACTTACATTTTTTCGTAAGAACTCTAAGAGGTAGGTAATAGTATCCCTTTTTAATGATGTGAAAAGATGAAGCACAGAGAGGTAATGTTATTTTCCGAGGGTCACATAGCAAATAGATATGGAACTAGATTAGGATACAGGTAGTATAGATCCTGAGTCCATGTTCTTTTTTTTTTTTTTGAGTCCATGTTCTTAATCATGTAAAAAATATATATATTGGGATCCATGGGATAAATTGAAAATATTTAGCGAAGATTGGGGCATCGGAGAGAGGCATAGAGGAGGAGGCAGGGGGACAAGATTTTTGTTAGCTGTATTCAAATATTTGAAGGACTGTCAAGTAGAAATGGGACTAAATTTATCCTGTATCCCAAGTAGGTAGACTGTGACCAACAGGTAGATATTACACGCAAAACAGATTTTTTTTCTCAAGTTTTTCTTTCATGTAAACAAAATCAAATACCTTTTAATGTAATGAAGTATTTATTACCAAATATTTCAGTTTTCTAGGAGTGCTATAACAAAGTACTACAAGTTGGGAGTAGCTTAAGACAACATAAATTTACTCTCACAGTTCTAGAGACTAGAAGATTGAAATGAGAGTGTTAGGCAAGGTTGTTTTTTTCTGGAGGGCTCTGAGGGAAAGTCTATACTATGCCTCTCTCCTAGCTTTTGGTGGTTGCCTGCAATCCTCAGCATTCTTTGACTTATAGCTACAACTCTACAGTCTCTGCTTTTGTCTTCATGTGTAATTTTCCCTGTGTGTTTATCTGTGTCTCTGTTTATTTTATTTTATTTTAAAGATTTTATTTATTTATTTGAGGTGGGGGGAGCTTGAGCAGGAGGGAGGGGTAGAGGGAGAGGGAGCAGGGAGCCTGATGCAGGGCTCAATCCCAGGACCCTGGGATCATGACCTGAGCCAAAGGTAGATGCTTAACCAACTGAGCCACCCAGGTGCTCTGTGTCTCTGTTTTTTATTACCAGGGCACCTGTCATTGGATTAGGGCATACCCTAATCCACTATGAGCTCATCTTAACTGATTGTATCTTCTAAGACTGTATTTCCAAATAACGTTTCATTCTGAGGTTTTAGCTACTAGACATGAATCTTTGAGGTACACTATTCAACCTGGTGTATCTAAAAACAACACATTTCCTATCCTCTGGAGTTTTAAATTATTCAAATTCATCTAAAGATACCTATCTATTTTGTGATGAAAAACCAATAGGTATATATAGAGAGAGAAAAGAGAGAAAAATAACTAATCTTAAATTTTAACAGACACACTTGTCTTCTCAGTTTTAATTCACATATTACATTGTCATTTTTAAAATAAAAGAATTTGATAAATTGATTATGATAATATACATGCATAATTAAATATTTCATGTTAGTTTCTCAGAAAGGTCTTCTATGATAATCGTCCAAAGATAAGATAGGCTGCCTTGGGATACTGCACATTTGTGTCACAATACCTGTCCAAACACAGACTAGAAGAGTATGGTGAAATATAGGAGGAATGTATATATTACAGATGAGTTGTGTCAGGACTCTTTTCATCCTTCCATAGATTATGGTAAATTCTATTCTGACTGTAGGCAGAATTTAAAGAAGACATATAATTCTGGTAACAGAAGTATATAAGCATCATTGCAATGAAAATAAGATTTTCATCACTCTAAAAAGGTCTCTTGCACCCTTTTTATTCACATTAACCTTTGATACCCATTCCTAGCCCTGGGCAAGCACTGATTTCCTTTCTATCACTATAGATTATAGATTATTATTATTATTATTATAGATTAGTCTTTTCTGCAATTTCAGAGGAATGGAATCCTGTAGTATATCATTATTTGTGTTGGTTTCTTTTGCTCAACATAATTGAGATTTATCCATGTTGTTGCATATATCAGCGGTTTTCTTTCCCATTTAGTGCTGAATAATATTCCATTGTGTGGATATACTACAATTTGCTTATTCATTTACCTGTTAATGACCCTAAATATTCATAGTTTTTGATGCTATAGCATTTGATATTTTTTATTTTAATTTTTATTCCTAGTATATAGAAATACAGTCAATATTTTTATACTGACTCTTTGAGGTCTTGCTAAACTCGTTTATTCTAGTGCCTTTTTTTTTATTTCTTAGGATTTTTTTTGCAAGTTGTTTGCAAATAAAGACAGTATTCTACTTTTATTGCACTAGTTAGGACTTACAGTACAGTGTTGAATAGAAGTCATGATAGCGGACATCCTTTTTCTGAATCTTTGTGGGTAAACATTCAGTCTTTAACCATTAAGTATGATGTTAGCCATAGGCTTTTTATAAATCCTCTTTATCTATTGAGGAAGTTGTATTTGTGCTTTGCTGAGGTTTTTGTTTTGTTTTGTTTTTATTTTTTTGTTTGTTTGTTTTTAATCATGAATGGGTATTGTATTTTATCAAATGTTTTTTCTGTATTTATTGAGACAGTTCTAAGGTTTTCCTTTTATTGTCTTTTAATATGATTTATTTATTGATT
The DNA here is from genome assembly GCF_011800145.1 of Mirounga leonina. NCBI lineage: Eukaryota > Metazoa > Chordata > Mammalia > Carnivora > Phocidae > Mirounga > Mirounga leonina. The sequence continues at coordinate 7,113,015 of NW_023270852.1, forward strand.
TTAATGGCAGTACCACATTTTCTTGATTTCTGTAGCTTTATTGTAAGTCTTTAAGTCAGGGAGTGTAAGTCCTTTCCTGCTCGATTTTGATTCCACTCTCTGTAGTTTCTCCAGTATGAGGGGCTAGATTGCTCCAGCAATTTTAGTTCTTGTTGTGGAAGTGTTGTCCTTCCTCTTCCATTTTTAGTTGCTGTTTTTAAATTGGCCATTCAGCTTTCCAGTGAATACTTGCTGGCTATCTTGGGGTACTCTTGTTTTCTTGTCTGCTCTTCTCAAGCCATTATTGTTGCTTCCCTCTTACTCTTGCACAAAAGATGCTGATACTTGCAGGCTTTGTGATTGTTAGTAGTTTTCCTCCAATTGCAGTATTTTTGGGGATACCTTTTCACCTAGTTTTGTTGTAAATGTTGTCCATGAGTTTTTGGTTGTGCCATCTTTTTTTTTTAATTGTGGTAAAAAACACATAACATATAAAGTATACCATCTTAAACATTTTTAAGTATATAGTACAGTAATGTTAACTACTATATGTGTACTATACTGCATTGTTTTGCAACATATACCCAGAGCTTTTTCATCTTGCAAAACTGAATCTTTTTACTAACTGAACAACTCCCCTTTCCACTCTGCCCTCGCCCCTGCCAACTATCATTTTACTTTGTTTCTAAGAGCTTGACTACTTTACATACTGCATGTAAATGGAATCATGCAGTATTTGTTTTTTTGTAATGGATTTATGTCATTTAGCCTAATGTCCTCAAAGCTCATTCCCTTGGTAGCATATGACAAGATTTCCTTCTTTTTAAAGGCTGAATAATATTCCATTGTATGTATATGCCACATTTTCTTTATCCATTCATCTGTTTTTGTTTTTGTTTTTTAAGAGAGAGGGAGAAAAAGGGGAGGGGTAGAGGGAGAGAGAGAATTTTTTTTTTTTAAGATTTTATTTATTTATTTGAGAGAGAGAGAGAATAAGAGACAGAGAGCATGAGAGGGAGGAGGGTCAGAGGGAGAAGCAGACTCCCTGCCAAGCAGGGAGTCCGATGCGGGACTCGATCCCGGGACTCCAGGATCATGACCTGAGCCGAAGGCAGTCGCTTAACGAACTGAGCCACCCAGGCGCCCGGGAGAGAGAGAATCTTAAGCGGGCTCTACACCCAGCGTGGAGTCGATGGGGGACTGGATCTCACAACCCTGAGATCATCACCTCAGCCGAAATCAAGAGTCTGAGGCTTGACAGGCTGAGCCAACCAGGCACCCCTCTCCATTCATCTGTTAATGGATGTTTTCATTACTTCTACCTGGTGGCTATTATGAATAATGCTCCAGTGAACACAGATGTGCAAATATTTCTTTGAGATCCTATATTCAGTTCATTTGGTTGTATACTCAGATATAGGATAGCTGGATCATATGATGATTCTGTTTGTTATTTTTTGAGGAACTTCCATACTATTTTCCACAATGGCTGTAATCATTTTACATTCTAGACAACAGTGCACAAGGGTTCCAGTTTCTCTGCATTCTCACTAACATTTTTTATTTTTTGGATTTTTGATAGTGGCCATCCTAAATCTGTGTGAGGTGATATCTCATGGTTTTGATTTTCCAGTGATTAGTGATGTTGAGCATCTTTTTATATGGTGTTAGCCGTTTGTATCTCTTCTTTGCAGAAATGTCTATTCAGGTCCTTGCCTATTTTTTTTATTGGATTACTTGACTTTTGTTGTTGTTAAGTTGTAGGAGTTCTTTAAAAAAAAAAGATTTATTTATTTATTTTAGAGAGACAGAGAGCACAAGCAAGGGAGAACAAAGGGAGAGGGAGAGAGAGAATTTTGAGCCAACTCCCTGCTGAGAGCAGAGCCCAATGCAGGACTCCATCTCATGACTCTGAGATCATAATCAATGCCAATACCATACTATCTTGATTACTATAGCTTTGTAATATAGTTTGAAATCAGGGAGTGTGATGCCTCCAGCTTTGTTCTTTCTAATGATTGCTTTGGCTATTCGAGGTCTTTTTTTGGTTTCATACAAATTTTAGGATTGTTTGTTCTATTTCTGTAAAGCCATTGGAATTTTGATAGGGATTACATTGAATCTATGGATTCTTTGGGTAGTATGGACATTTTAACAATATGGAAGAACTCTCCCATTAATGAGTATGGAAAACCTTTCTATTTATTTGTGTCTTCTTTAATTTCTTTCATCAATGTCTTACAGTTACAGTATACAGGTCTTTTATCCCCCTGATTAAATTCATTTGTAGGTATTTTATTCTTTTTGCTGTAATTGTAAATGGGATTATTTTCCTAGTTTCTCTTCCCAATAGTTTTTTTTATTATTAGTGTATAGAAATACCATCAATTTTTATGTATTGATTTTGTATCCTGCAACTTTTCTGAATTTGTTGATTAGTTCTAACTTTTTTTGGTGGAGTCTTTAAGGTTTTCTATATATAATATCATGTCCTTTGCAAATAGTGACAATTTTACTTCCTTTACCAATTTAGATGCCTTTTATTTCTTTTTTTCTTGCCTAATTGCTCTGGCTAGGACTTCCAATACTATGTTTTAAAAGTGGCAAGAGCAGGCATCTTCATCTTGTTTGTGATCTTGGAGGAAAAGCTTTCAGCTTTTTACTGTTGAGTATGATGTTAGTTGTGGGACTGTCATATATGGCCTTTATTATATTGAGGTACATTCCCTCTACACCCACCTGTTGAGAATTTTTATCATAAATAGATGTTGAAAAGACCTTACTCAACTTATACTTGAACGTTTGTACCCTTTTACCAATCTCTCTCTATTTTCCCCTACCTCCCAGTATAATGCTTAGTGACAAAGCTACACAGAAAAAGACAGATATGCTTCATTATTAATAGAGCTAAAGAAACTTTTGTTTTTGCATGTAAATAATAATAAATTTAGTTTGAAATGTGTTAGCCAGTCAGAAAGTCCATACTTAAATTCCCACAGTTTTTCATGAATATCTTAGCAGTATTAAACTTTAATACTGGACTGAGTATAAAGTTTGTTAGGTGTATAAATCATTTAAAAAACAAAGTCATTAGGGCGCCTGGGTGGCTCAGTCATTAAGCGTCTGCCTTCGGCTCAGGTCAGGATCCCGGGGTCCTGGGATCGAGCCCCGCAGTGGGCTCCCAGCTCCGCGGGAAGCCTGCTTCTCCCTCTCCTGCTCCCCCTGCTTGTGTTCCCTCTCTCGCTGTGTCTCTCTCTCTGTCAAATAAATAAATAAAATCTTTAAAAAAAACAAACAAAAAACAAAGTCATCGTGAGAAGAAGTCTTTGTGTGTGCATCCTGCACTTGTAGAAAATTTTGAATTGCTTTTTAAGCCATGAAAGGATGTCAGCTTTTAAGCTTTTTCTTTTGGATACTCCCTTACTTACTTATTTTTTTTTTTTTTTTTTTTGGATTCTTGAAAGTTTACATTTCTCATCTTTGGGCTTAAATGATGCTGCTAGTACGTCAAAATAGAAGTAAGAAATAGCTCTTTTCCAAAATGTGGAATTTTTTAGTTTGGAATTTTGTAGTCTGTCTCTGATTTCATTAGACTCATGACCTGATTTCTAAACAATACAGTTTTCTTTCCTAATCTTTCCTGTCGTTATACTGTGCCTACATCTGCCCTTTTATTTGCATTTCAAAAACCTCAATTCAAGTTCTAAATATTCTCACAGCAAGTTTTATCCTTCTCTCCTTAGCACCTAACACAAAACCTGACATAGTGTTATTGTTGAAGAAATGAATTTATGTGATAGTTTGCTTGCCAGCTTTTATGGATTTGTTCTCTTACCATTCTGCGTGGTTTCCTAGACCAGAAAAATTGGTAGCTTGTTCTAAAACTTCAGGTATGATCATTGCTTTCTGTGGCAGATCATTCTGTTTTTTTTTTGATAATTGTCATTCTTAGAAGGTTCTTTATGTTGACTCAAAAATAACTAAAAAATAACCCAAAATTATATCTTTGGCTCTAGTCTGCTTCACTCCATCTTCTTTCATGTAATAGCTCTTCAGGTATTTGGAACACAATATTCTCTTATGCCCTTCCTACTTTTCAAGTTTTCTTTTTCTTTTTTTTTTTTTTTAAAGATTTTATTTATTTATTTGACAGAGAGAGAGATAGCGAGAGCAGGAACACAAGCAGGGGGAGTGGGAGAGGGAGAAGCAGGCCTCCCGCCGAGCAGGGAGCCCGACGCGGGACTCGATCCCAGGACCCTGGGATCATGACCTGAGCCGAAGGCAGACGCTTAACGACTGAGCCACCCAGGCGCCCCTTTTCAAGTTTTCTGACTAAATTTCTTAATTAATTGTTTCCAGACTTTAACCAATTTGAAAGAGCTGATCTATCAAGGAGCTTGTTACGTGTGTATTCTGGTTTGGATTCTTTAGTGACAAGTAATACAGACCTATTCATTCTAGCTTGAGGGAAGGATATCATAAAAATACTTCCAAAGTTTGGTGACAGACATTATGGTGCTGCCAGAGTTTACTGGTGGTAGAACTTAGCTGTACAGCCTTTTCTTGTGGCATCTCTGCTTCCTTCTACATATGTATATTCTTTACTTGTTTCTGCTGGCAAGTCTGCCTAGAGTTTCTTTTGTTCTATAACTTGGATTTTACACATGACCCCCTGTGGTGCCTGACATTTTTCTACATCGTAGCAAGTCTTTTTCTTTGTTTTTTGTTGTTGTTGTTTTGTTTTGTTTTAAGATTTTAGTCATTTATTTGATGGAGAGAGAGAGAGAGAGTGAGCAAGAACAAGCAGGGGGGAGCGGCAGAGGGAGAGGGAGAAGCAGGCTCCCCACCGAGCAGAAAGGCCCCTGTGGGGCTCCATCCCAGGACCCTGGGATCATGACTTGAGCTGAAGGCAGATGCTTAACTGACTGAGCTACCCGGGTGCCCCCATCATAGCAAGTCTTGATACCTTTTTTTTTTTTTTACTGCTTTAGTCTCATTTTTCCTAATCAAAATTCTTTCACAGTAGGATTTGATTTGTGTAGCATACCTTTTACAGTCAGGTCATTCTGGTCAAAAGTTGCTTGCCAGTTTATAGATGCCCTTGCCTACCCAATAGTCCCATTTATTTATTCAACAAGTATTTTATTAAGTATGTAGTAAATACCAGGAATTAGTCTAAGTGCCTAGATACATCAGTAAACAAAGTAGGACAAAAATCATTGTTTTCATTCTAGTGAGATGAGATAGACAAGTAACAGTAAATGTAATAACCAAATAAAGGATTTAGTAGTTTCTTTCTGGCTGGTGAGAGGAATGATAGGATTGTATGTTCTTGAGTGTGACTGCTGCCCTTCCTTGAACTGTGAGTCATGCCATCTTTGATAGAAAAGGATGTGAGCAGATGGACATCATATAACAGGTCTAGTGTAGGTAACCTCTTATCTGGTTGTTTAGATAAATGTATCACAGAAAAAGACTTAGTGAATTGTATATTAGAATAGCATCTCTCAAAGTTCAGAGTCTATATTAAACCGAGCAGTATATATTTTGTACATCTATACTCTAAGCACACGTAGAAGGCACTCAAATAACTAATTTTTGTCAGTTGGTACAAACAACAAATAACAAGTATCCTGTTTTGTGTAGAGCAGAGTATTACATTTCTCTGCCTTATCGATCTTTACTCAGTCAATAGCTCTTCTGCAGATATACTTCTTCCTTTTTTAAAAAAATTTTTATTTATTTATTTATTTATTTATTTATTTATTTATTTATTTATTTATTTGACACAGAGAGAGAGAGACAGCAAGAGCAGGAACACAAGCACGGGGAGTGGGAGAGGGAGAAGTAGGCTTTCTGCCGAGCAGGGAGCCCGATGTGAGGCTCAATCCCAGGACACTGGGGTCATGACCTGAGCCGAGGCAGACGCTTAACGACTGAGCCACCCAGGTGCCCCAGATATACTTCTTCCTTATAGCTTCTGGCAGTGCCACACCTATAGTATATTAGTTAGCAACCCCAGAGAATACGTTGGGCTCTTCTGGGGTCATTGGCCAAAGCTAGAACAGTCACTTTGTCAGGGGGTTGATGGGTGGTTGGATCATCCTGGGTCACTTACTAATCTTTGTGGCTGAGCTGGGTAGCCTGCAGCCCTAGCAGGACCCAGGGGAAAGTGGGTTACCAAACATAAAGGAGGGAAAAGTGTGCCTGACCACACCAGTATTTCCTCACCCTTCCTAAATTTGTTTTGGACAGTTTGTCTAGCATATATACTTTTTTCAAAGAAAAGCATTTCCAAGTGTGCTGGTGTCCTGCTGAACATCCCCTTTTAATATATTAACTACATTAGTCATCATATTTCTTAGTTTTATGATGGGGTAGGAGACTAGGGACTGGAAAGAAAACATGAAGGCACTGATTAATAACTACCCCTTCCTTTTCCAGTTTAGCTACATACAGTGCAGTGGACAATCACAATTTTGTCTGCCTAGCACCTCTCCTTTGTAGGAAGTGGTTCCCTTTCTTCTAAGGAATTTCTTCCTCCCCAACCCAATAACTCAGCTCCACTTAATATGCGGTGCAAATAAGAACTGCTTCCACAGCCACTCTGGTGGACATGGCATACTTTACTTCTGGACATAGGGATCAGTCCACAGTGGACATCTGACTCTAGAACACTCTTCCCTCACTGTGGCTTGCTTCTCAATGTAAAATGCCATTTTCTTAGCATTCTTACATACAACCAGTATTGCCTATAAGTGTCAGATAAAGCATAAACTAGGAAAATGAGTTTAAATATTCAGACTAAATGCTTAAAAATCAAGAAACAAGAATCAAACAATGTTCGTTTACTTTTTGTAAGATACTTTCATAAGTTCCTCAAAAGTTGGTAGCTGCAGCAATTTATATATTTGAAAACCAAGTTATTGTAGCTCTTTCCACATTTTATTTGTAGTGAGATATTATTTTACCATTTTTATTTGTCATTTTCTAACCTAATTTCCATTTTCAGATAACATTATCATATAACTGAAAATCATATCATTCATGAATCATATTTCTATGTGCATTTAGAAATGTTATATCAGTATTTCACACTGAGCTTTCATGTTAATTGAGACACTGCATATTATTTTAAAATCAGTAAATATGTTACTTCAGAAGAACTTTTGAAAGTTATACTGCTGCCAAAGAAGAACTTTTAATCTCTCAAATTGATAGTAATTAAAGCAAACAAATGTTTAGAATAACAATAGTTGGTAAGAATGTGGTGAAAATGCTAGTCTTTTTTTTTTTTTAAAGGTTTTATTTATTTATTTGACAGAGAGAGACACAGCAAGAGAGGGAACACAAACAGGGGGAGTGGGAGAGAGGGAGAAGCAGACTCCCCGCTGAGCAGGGAGCCTGATGCGGGTCTTGATCCCAGGACCCGGGGATCATGACCTGAACTGAAGGCGGACACTTAGCGACTGAGCCACCCAGGCACCCCACTAGTCTCATACTTAAAGAATTTACAGAATGACCCAGTAGTGGTATATCTAAGAATTTTTTCTGGGGAAAAGGAAGGTGAGGATAAAGATTCATATAGAAAGATGCTTTTTGTAGCATTATTTATAATAGTAAGAAGCTAGAAAATGTATGTTTAACAGCAGAGGCTTATTGTGAAATACCGAGTAATAAATGAATAGATAAAGCTAGAGTTTAGTGTGATCTCAATTCTGTAGAAAAAAAATACATGTGTACACAAAAAAACTTGGGATAAAATAGTCTGAAATATTAACAGTAATTTTCTCTAGCTGTGGAATTATGGGTGATTTCTTTATATTTTCATGTATTTAAAAATTTTTCTATAATTAACATTTATAATTAAAAAAATTTTTTTAGAAGATTTTATTTATTTGACAGAGAGAGATAGCAAAAGAGGAAACACAAGCAGGGGGAGTGAGAGAAGGAGAAGCAGGCTTCCTGCTGAGCAGGGAGCCCGATACGGGGCTCGATCCCAGGACCCTGGGATCATGACCTGAGCTGAAGTCAGATGCTTAATGACTGAGCCACCCAGGTGCCCCACATTTATAATTTTTATAATTAGTAAAAATTAATATAAAGTATTTATTGAGCCTAAAATAGATTACATGTCACTCTCAGAACTGAATAAACAGTATATGGATACCTTGTTAAATATAAGATAAATAAGATGCATTTATCTCTGAAAATACAGGGAGATGTGAGTTGAAAACAATTTCTGTCAATATTAACAAATTTATTAAAATTAGCATTTAACTCAGTATGAACTAAATGCCAGGTATTCAGGATGCTCTGTGCTTGGGGATACAAAGATGGTACTGAAAGAAAGAAAAAGCTTGTTGTCATTTCTTCTAGAAAGTTTTCCATAGTGTTCTCTGCTGTGCTGGGTTAGGTTCCCTTCTATCCTTGCACTTACCATAATATACTGAAATTATCAGTTTATTTGTCTGTACCTCCTAATAATTATGAGTTTCTTGAGGATAGGGGCCTTGTCTTTTTTATTTGTTTATCCCTAGTATTTAGCGATTTGTTGAATTAGCTCTGCTTGCCATGTCAGAAGTGGTTATGTTTGAGGTGGATTTTGAAAAAGTGCCTGTGATAAACCACTTTTAATTTAGGTTTACCTTGAATGAAATCTTTCATTCCCCTATAATGATGAATATATGAGGAGTTATTATACTGCAGCAGTTGTTCATTTAATTGAGAATGTTTTTATTTTGCCTTTTTCAAATGTGACCTCATTTTTACAACACAGTACTGAGTTGTTCAGTTAAATGAATTAAACTTTTTATCTCTTAAAGATAAAAATTTGGCCATAAAGTGATTGAACTCTAGATGAAGGCCACGGGGGAAGTTGAATTCACAGGGAGAGGGTGATAGATGATGGTGGATAATTTTTTAAATTAGCAAATTGAATCAGGTGTTAAAGGCTCCCTTAAGGTAGGTGTTGTTGCTTTCGCTACAAAGTCAACTGGGACAGCATGTAAAATATGCAAGCACCTGACACTCTAAAAAGTATCTTAGCAGGGGTGCCTGGGTGGCTCAGTCGTTAAGCGTCTGCCTTCGGCTCAGGTCATGATCCCAGGGTCCTGGGATCGAGCCCCACATCGGGCTCCCTGCCCCGTGGAAGCCCGCTTCTCCCTCTCCCACTCCCTCTGCTCATGTTCCCTCCCTCCCTGTGTCTCTCTCTGTCAAATAAATAAATAAAATTAAAAAAAAAAAAGTATCTTAGCAAAAAGTAATTTAGATCTAACATGTACTTTCCATCCCTAAGTTACTCATAGATTATCTCTCCAGTGTTCGATTATAAGTTGATCTATTCTTTAGAATCACAGGATAATTTTACAACAGTGATATAGGCTGGTGGTTTTCAACCAGGGGCAATTTGCCCCCTTTTCCCAGGACACTTGGCAATGTCTGGAGATGTTTTTGGTTGTAATGACTTGGCAGTGATAGTGGGTTGAGGCTAAAGATGCTGTTAAACTAAATATCCTAGACAGGATGAGCCCTCCCCTGCCTCCCAACACACAATGGAGGATCACCCGGCCCAAAATGTCAATAGTGCTGATGTTAAGAAACCCTGCTTAGACAATTGTCCAGTTCTCAGGCCACTCTAAAAATCCTTATTTTACCTGTAATAGTGCTTATGTAGCCCATAACTGAAGCATAGTGCTAATAGTCCCATTTCATTTGTCACTTAGGATTATTTTGTCTCCCTAGAAGTTTTTTTTGTTTTTGTTTTTTTTTAAAGATTTTATTTATTTATTTGAGAGAGAGAAAATGAGAGAGAGCACATGAGAGGGGGGAGGGTCAGAGGGAGAAGCAGACTCCCTGCCGAGCAGGGAGCCCGACGCGGGACTCGATCCAGGGACTCCAGGATCATGACCTGAGCCGAAGGCAGTCGCTTAACCAACTGAGCCACCCAGGCGCCCTCCCTAGAAGTTTTTTTTTTAAGTTTCAACTAGAGGTACTGAGAAGATTGCTTTCCTTATTGGGACCAGGAGCAGTTCTCTCATGGTATGGTAAGGGCTCTAGATTTTAATGCCTCTGTTTATTTTTCCTAGCTTTTCATATGTGTCCCTCTTTTGAGAGTCTATAGGATAGGGATTGCTTGTTATTCCAATATTATGTTTAGAAGGTAAATACTTTTATGCCCTTTGAAACTTGAGAATATTTAATTAATATATTTATTTATTCAGCAAATACTCATTTATAAATAAGTATTCATATAACGAGTATTAAGACATTTTTGTGCTATATAACTAATTCACTTTGATTTTAATAGGGTCAGGAGCAGGTCTGGGGAAAATAATCCAGAGATTTCCACAGAAGGACTGGGATGATACACCTTTTCCACAGGGAATTGAATTGGTAAGTTGGTGTTGCTTTATTGTACTTTTATAATGATACTTTTCTTTTTATTCTACATTTATGGTTATATTTGTTGTATAGTTACTGTTATATAATCTGGTGATTTACTGTAACATGTTACTAGAAATAATCCCCCTGTCTCCAAGTATAGTAACCTTTGAATATATTGATTCTGGAATGCCTGTTTTGCTATTCTTTTCTCATTTAAGCTTCTTTATAATATTCAAGAAGGAATTAGTGATCTTTATGTACATGGAAGCTGAAAAATTCCTCTGATTCATTAGTCAAAATCTTAGCCTGTTAGCCTCAGTAATAGTGTGTCACTAAACAAATACTTACTATATTTTTGTCTGAACATTTTCACGTTATTGTTTTGGTGAAAACTAAACGAAAAACAGACACCCTCCTCTCCCCTCCCAGAGGTTGGTTTAATGATCACCAGTCATGTTCAGTTTGGTCTTGAAGTCACAAATCTGAATTCTTTTTAGCACATGATCTGCAGATTGCTTTATAATAGTGAAATTCAACTGCTTTATTTTTGTCAGTCATTTTAAAGGAGTTTAACGATTGAGCATAATTTTGATGGCCAGGACAATCTAAGTGATGACAGATCCATGGTGGTAAAATGAGGGGCTGGAAAGATGAGTACTAAGGTATTTTGCAATATGACTATGAAGTTTTGTTCTCAAACATGGTGGAGTATGGATATGTGTGTATGTGTGTGTCTATATGTATTTATATTGTGTGTGCACACACACACACACACGAGAACTGTTCTTTAAAGTAGTTCTTGTTGAGAGAACATTTGGTATGGTTTGATAGTGAAGAGTGCAGGCTCTGGAGGAGACTGCCTGGGTTGAAATCCCAGCTGAATGGTATGACTTTAGACGAGTTACTTAACTTCTTTGAGCAGCAGTGTCTTCATCTATAAAATGAAGATAACAACAATACCAATCTCATAGGGTGTTGTAAAGATAAAATGGGAAAAAATATACAAAATGCTGAGAACAATGGCTTCCATAAAGTAAGTGCTCAGCAAATGAGGTAGCTTTTTGATAATGATGATGATAATTGTTTTGTTATTGTCGTTCCTTCTACATGTTGCAGCCTCTCCCCTTCCTCCCCAACCTCTGCAGCAGAATTGTTCGTTCTCTTGTTATCATGGGTCAGAGATACCCATTAGGAATAAAACTGATGTTGAAAATTGTGAATTTTCTCATTCTAGCTAATGACTGTCCATTTCGATAAAAGATACATTGCTGAATGCTTAATTTTGATTGTTACAACCCAACTGTATAAAGAAGGCTGTGGGTTCTGTAGACACACAGAGAAGGCAAATCTTGAATTTTGATATTAAAAATGGGGAAAGAGTGTGAGGATCTAAGCAAAAGTAACTTTGGAGAGCCCCTTGTAGTCCTTTCTCTTCTCCTTCTGCATATACATATCCTTCTCTTCTGCATATACATATATGTATATGCATACATATACTTGTAATTAGCCTTGTGGTGTGAATTACTGGGTATTTGCACTAACAAAGCTTTTAAGCCCTGCTTCAGCATCCGAAAGTGATGTTTGAAAGGGGTAGATTTTGGTGCTGTGGACCATTGAGAACTCTTTTGTGAGTTCTTACTGACCCTCATAGCAAAGTGTGGAGGGAAATAAACTACATCATTTTGACAGTGTGAACAGTAAACCACTGTTACAAGTTTCAAGAACAGCAGACATTATTGGGGCTATTTAGCTATGACTGGGAAGGGATTATTTTTGTGTTTTGAAAGCCAGGGGCATGGACACTGTGATGTCTCCAATGTTTTTCCAGTAGTGAGGGAGAGACCCATATTGATTTCACTACCTAGTAAATGGTATTTTTCCTTTGTGTGACAGACACTCCCATGTTCAGGTGCTATCAGTGTATCTTCAATAACAAGTAGAGTCCTATGCTGCTGATGGGTGAAGTGGAGGTGCTAAGAGGTAGACAGAACTTTTTCTCACCTAAGATTTCCCTAGATGACCTCTTGGCTGATTCTTAGCAAAGCATTTCAAGATTTTTTTGTGCTGGAAAATATTTAAAAAGTATTTGGTCTGCTAGATTACATTGGAAATTTTTTATTTTTTAATTTTTCCATCATTGAATGCAATTTTGATACTCTTAATGTCTCTTGTGCTTTGTCAAGTACAAAATAAATTTGTTGATCTAACATCTATTAAAGCCCATTTTTAAAACATAATAGAATCATTAACTTAAATTTTTTGTCTTCTTATTATTTATTGCTTTGTGCTATGCTTGATGTATTAGAGGCATGCAATCATTCTGCATTTGAATAGCAGTAACTTGAATAACTGTGAAATACTGTGTAATCCAAAGTAGTATCAAGACCAGATATAGGCCTAATAAAATTTTAGTCTAATTGAAGGTGATCTGGCTCAGTCCCTAAGTGGTTTGTTTTTTTAAATTTTATGTATTTATTTTATTTTGACAGAGAGAGAGAGAGCCCAAGTAGGGGGAGCAGAGAGGGGGAGGGAGAAGCAGGCTCCCCACAGAGCAGGGAGCCTGATGCGGGGCTGGATCCCAGGACTCTGGGATCATGACCTGAGCCGAAGGCAGACGCTTAACCGACTGAGCCACCCAGGCGCCCCTCTAAGTGGTTTGTTGAGTCCAGGGTGATCATGACACTATTCCTGTGATTTACAGGGGGAAAAAAAATCTTAACCCTTCCAAAATAGTGGAATAACTTTTAGCATATAACATTAATGTTAATATCTTAACAGTTGCATAGGATTGATAGATTATGATGAACTCACATTAATTGGTTGATTGATGGTAGTATACCTAATTTATGATAAGTAAACTGAGGATTAGGGAAGTTTAAACAATTTCACTAAGCTCTAACAGCTAAGATGCAGCAGAGCTAGGTTTTAAATCCATTACCACATGAAATACTGACTCTCAGTCTCAGCCACAATCTGAGAATATTCTGACAGTGATACTTTAAACTGTGGTTGACATTATATTTTAGTGTAAATAAGGATCTGAAAACAGGGTTCTATAATTTTGAAGAACTGAGGTTCAGAAATGTTAAAAGAATGCTGTGTTGTATAGAAATCAACTTCACATGTTTATTTTGCCTGAGGTCAAATCTAGGTTCAGACTATAATACTGAAATTATTTTCTGTTGTCACCTCTCTTCCTCAGTCAGCATATATTTGTTGTATATAAGTTCTAACACAAATTATTTTGTTTAGCCTGAAGACTGAACTTTATGACTTGTGAGAAAGGATTTTAGGTATCCATTCACTAATAAGTCAAAACCCAAATTTAATTTAGAGGATGCTGAATTTATTCCTTCTGTTTTTATGTAAAGAATTTGCCCTTTGGGCGCCTGGATGGCTGAGTTGGTTAAGTGTCTGCCTTTGGCTGAGGTCATGATCCCAGAGTCCTGAGTCCCACATTGGGCTCCCTACTCAGCAGGGAGTCTGCTTCTCTGCCCCTCCCCTGGCTCATGTGCTCTCTCTCTCTCCCTTTCCCCATTCTTGCTCACTCTTTCTCTCAAATAAATAAATAAAATATATATATTTTAATTGCCCCCTTTTTCTTTTCATCTATTGAGAAATGCTGAACTTTAATTTGGATAGATTTTAAAAATAAAAATATGAAAATAAGCTAAACCAAACATAATGACTACTTTTCCAATTCTGGGATATTTTTATCTTTTTCTTGTGCTTTTTAGGCACACATGGAAACCACAGACAGTCATATAAATAAAGTTACAGTTAATTTTAGTAACAATATTTCAAAGAAAATTTAAGAATTGTTTTGCAGAGGCATTCTATGGCTAACAATCTATTTCTGATTATGGGAACAAGTATTTTTATTGGCTAGTGTTTGGACATCAGCAAAATAGTATTGTTCTGGCACTAGCTCTTTTTAAAGATGCCCTGTCTCAGAAGTGAGTCCTTTTGTATTATTATTCAGAAAATTTTGTGCCATATTCTTCACTGGAATGCCTGCACTGAGGCATTTGTAGAGCTATCTAATTTTTTTTAGAAGACTAAAGTAATATGATAAAAATAATGTGGCTTGAGTAAAAGAGTAATAAATGTTTACTTAGAATTTCTAAGTTTCATGTTTGTAAAAAATTAGTTCAGTTATTTGTAGACTAGTGATTTGACCACCTTCAATATGAATCCAGTTTTCTGTAATTTTAAGTATAGATTGGAGAAAAGAGGGAAAAAAACAGTGTTTGCAGCATTCTGCAGGTTTAACATAGAAGTAGTCTTAGTATGGGATGTTATTTGTGCAGAGAAGTTAGTATAAGTAGTACTTTAATTCTTTAAGCTGTTTAGAATGCATCGAACATAACAAATGGAATAGCAGTTGTCCATTTGACCTAGATATAAATACTGTGTCGTCAGGGAACTGAGTGTAGAAAGGATGGAAGATAATCTTCTCCCTCTTTTGTACAAGAGTATGCATGAAAGGAGAATGAGAAAGGTAGTGAACGTATTGGACGATAGAATCAGGGTTCACAAAGATTTTGAAAGGCTGTAGTTATAGGCTATTAGCTAAAGAGATGAAATATAGGGCAATAGGTAAAAATGTAGGTTTCTGCATATGAGTATAAAAAGCTAACTGTACAAGTAATTATTTAGAATGAAGATAGGCAGGATAATTTACCAGCCAGAGAGATTTGAGAAATAATGAAGACAGCTAAAAATAAAAAATACATAATTATAAAAGATACCTATGAAAGATATTATAGGTAGTGTCCAAAGCCTCTGTGCTGACATGGGGCACTTGGTGATGAATTCAGTTTTTTATTTTATTTTATTTTTTAAAAAAGATGTTATTTATTAGATCTTGAGAAAGAGAGAGCTTGAGATGGGTGAGGGTCAGAGCAGACACCCCACTGAGTGGGGAGCCCCATGTGGGACTTGATCCTGGGACTCCAGGATCATAACCTCAGGTGAAGGCAGTCGCTTAATCGACTAAGCCACCCAGGCGCCCTCAGTTTCTTTTCTTTCTTTCTTTCTTTTTTTATTTTAAAGATTAACTTATTTATCTTAGAGAGCATGTGTGCTATGAGTCAGGGGGAAGGGCAGAGGGAGAGAATCTTCAAGCAGACTTCCAACTGAGCGGGGAGCCCCGTCAGGGGGCTTGTTCCTCAGACCCATGAGATCATGACCTGAGCTGAAACCAAGCTTAACTGACTGAGCCACTCAGGTGCCCGTAATGAATTCAGTTTTAAAGATGGTATAAAGAATATGTGAAAGGACTTTCAATTTTGCATAGAGTTAAGGCTGAAACTAAGACTACTGCTCTGAAGTATGAAGACATGGCTTTTAAAACATGCTAAGGACTACAAGAAGGACTTTTAAAGTTATGTTCATGACAAAGCAAGTAGGTATAAATGGAGGTTAAGCTGGTAAGTGGTGGTTTGAACTCACATTTTTGTTTTCTACTCCCAGACAGTTGTGTCTTTGAAGTAATAAAACCACATGGCAGGTTGGAACCTGATGTAGTCTAGAGCATGCATCTGAAATAGTAGATTCTCTAAACATCTCTGAAGTAGAGGATACTTAGTCTTAATGTTATTCTCACATTCCTCTATGCTCACTGAAGTGGCTTGTTATCTTATACTAGACTTTCAGTTACTTTCTTTATTTTACCGATGCATTGATAATCTCAGTTATGCTAAAGAATCTTTCACCTACCCAATCTCTGTGGTCTGCTACTTCAGTACTGCTTTCAGAACCACCTAAGACAAGGTTTTCTCCCGTGCTAAGGTTCTCCGATATTTGATGCTTTGAAGCCATAGAAAGCTTCCTGAGGAAGACGGAGATCTACACAGGCCTAACCTACTACAAATTCACATTGTTTGCACATAGCCTGGCTCTCATTACCACAGGGAGTACTGCTGCTCATCTGTTGTATAATTGTTGTATCACCACTATGGATTATTCTACTCTTCTTAACTTCCGGTTCCTTTTTCGAGTTTTCTGTTTCCATTGATCTCAAGTATCGTTAAGACTAGCTAAAAAAAATCTTTTCTTGACTTTATCTTTTTTAGCTATTATCCTATTTCTTCATTATAAAATGTTTCAAATGATTCTCCTTCGTTTGCTGTCTCCATTTTTCTAAGAGGCAAGTATGGTACAGTGGAAAGAATATGGTATCAAGAATTAAAACCTTGAGCAAAGTTCATTTACCCTTTCTGATAATACTACTTCTCCTATAGGGCTTTTATCAGATGATTTTCTATTAATATTTTAATAAGCTATCGTGTTATGCTTTCTTGCCATCCACTCTCAACTCATACACCCATCTTACATCTCAAGGATTTATTCTGAAATACAGTTTATATCTTTCCCATTCTGAAATTACAGAGTTGAAGTTTTTAATATTTTCTTCATGAAGGTAATAATAGCTGTTATAATAGATAAACCTTGAGATTTTTGTGGCTAGCATGATAGAAGTTTTTCTCTTCTTACTTCCATGAAGTCTAATTAGTGGAAGTGGGATAGATGAGAGTGGGGTTTGCTGTCTTCAGAGTGTTGTTCTCAAGGTCATCTTGAGTATCACCACTGACAGAGTGGTAAGAGAAAGCATGGAGGGTAGGGTTGAGTTTTATGGGATAGGCCTGTGAGGCTGTATATGTCACTTCATTCAATTTATCAGAAGTCAGTTATGTAACCCCTGTTAACTATAATGGGAGTTTGGCAAATAAAGCCTGGATATGTGCCTAGGAGAAAAGCGAAAGAGATTTAGTGAACAACTAGCTTTTCTCTACCACAGTGTCCTTGCTGAATTTGAACATCTTTTTCCTTATTGTAATTCTCCTTGACCATTTTATTTTTAGACATCACTAATATTTGGTCTTTGTCTCAGTTCCTGGCACAGAACTCCTGAAACCCTTGGAATTTACTGTCTTCTGTATGCTAATGAATAGCTGATTGGTTTAGTGGACCCTAGATTGCTTCAGGAACCAACCCTGTGATTAGAGGCTTGGAAATTTCAGCCCCACTAGGGAGGGGCAAGAGGCTGGAGATTGAGTTCAATCACCAGCAGCCAATGATTTAATCAATTATGACTACTAATAAAACTTACCATAAAAACACCTAAATGAGGGCGCCTGGGTGGCTCAGATGGTTAAGCATCTGCCTTCAGCTCAGGTCATGATCTCAGGGTCCTGGGATCGAGTCCGGCATCGGGCTCCCTGCTCCTTGGAAGCCTGCTTCTCCCTCTGCCTCTCTCTCTCTCTGTCTCTAATGAATAAATAAATAAAATCTTTTAAAAAAAAAACACCTAAATGAGGGATGCCTGGGTGGCTCATTTGGTTAAGCTTCTGCCTTCGGCTCAGGTCATGATCCCAGGGTCCTGGGATCGAGCCCCGCATCGGGGCTCCCTGCTCTGCGGAGAGGCTGCTGCTCCCTCTGCTTGTGCACGCTCTCTGTCAAATAAATAAAATCTTTAACATAAAATAAAATAAAATAAAACACCTAAATGAAAGGGTTCAGAGATCTTCTGTATTGGTGAACACATTGATGTGGTGGGAAGGTAGTATCTTTCAAGAAGGTATGGAAGCTCTGAAGGTCTCCCTTCTCCATACTTTGCCTAATACTTCTATTTGGTTGTTCCTGAGTTGTATTCTTTATAATAAATTGGTAAATACAAATATTTTTCCTGAATTCTGTTTTTCTAACAAATTATTGAACCTGAGGGGGGGTGGTTGGGTAGGCCCCTGAATTTGTATTCTGCATGCAGAGTGGATAAGCTTAGGCACCCAGTTTGCAGCTAGTATCTAAAGTGAGGGCATTCTTGTGGAACTGAGCTATAAGCCCTTGACCTGTGGAGTCTGTGCTAACGCTGGATAGTTAATGTCAGAATTGAATTGAATTGTTGGACACCTAGGTGGTATTTGAAAAAAAAAAAAAACACCCATGCATTTGGTGTCAGACAAGATACAAGACAGTCTTCATCATGCTAATTTGATGAACAAACCTTATAGGTTTGTTTTATATATATATATATATATATATATATATATACACACACACACACACACGCACACATATTTATGGCACCTTTTCTTTATTTATTCACCCATTGATGGATACTTAGGTTGCTTCCATATTTTGGCTATTGTAAATAATGCTGCAGTGAACACAGGGGTACATATAACTCTTTGAGTTGGTGTTTTGTTTTCTTTGGATAAAACCTTAGAAGTGGAATTATTGGATCATATGGTAGTTCTAGTTTTAATATTTTGAGGAACCTCCATACTGTTTTCCACAGTGGCTGCACCTGTTTGCATTCCCACTAAGAGTGCCCAAGTGTTCCCATTTCTGTACAGCCTCACCAACTCTTGTTATTTTTTTTTTCATAGTAGCTAATCTGACAAGTGTGAGGTGATATTTCCTTGTGGTTTTGCATTTCCCTGATGATCAGTGATGTTGACCATCCTTTCATATGCCTGTTGGAAATCTGTATGTCTTCTTTGAAAAAATGTCTTTCCAAGTGCTCTGCCATTTTAAAAATCAGGTTGTTTGTTTTTTGGTATTAAGTTGTCTAAGTTCTTTATGTATTTTGGATATTAACTTCTTATCAGATGTATGATTTGCAAATATCTTCTCCCATTCAGTAGGTTGCCTCTGAGTTTTGTTGATGGTTTCTTTCGCTGTGCAAAAGCTTTTTAGTTTGGTGTAATCCCATTTGTTTGTTTCAGCTTTTGTTGTCCTTGCCTGAGGAGACTGGTCCCCCAAAATATTGCTAAGACCGGTGTCACAGAGCTTATTGCCTATGTTTTCTTCTAGGACTTTTATGGTTTCAGGTCCTACATACAAGTCTAATTCATTTTGAATTTATTTTTGTACATGGTGTAAGAAAATGGTCCAGTTTCATTCTTGTGCATGTGGCTGTCTAGTTTTCCCAGCTCCATTTGTTGAAGAAAGTATCTTTTCCCCACTGGGTATTTTTGCCTCCTTTGTTATAGATTAATTGACCTTGTAAGCATGGGTTTATTTCTGGGCTCTCCATTCTGTCCCATTGATCTATGTGTCGATCTATATGTTTTTTTCTTGCTAGTACCATACTGTTTTGATAACTGTTTCAATTTTCTTTCTTCGTCTGTGTGTATTATTTTCTCTGGAAAGTGGTGGTATCACTGTTCTGTCAGTCTTCTGTACTTGAATCCTAGTCATACCTCACACCACACAGAAAAATTAACCTGAAATGGATTATGGACTAACTGTAAAAGCTGAAACTAAAAGGTTTTAAAAGAAAACTTAAGAGAACGTCTTTGCAACCTTTAGTTAAGGAAAGACTTTAGATAGAACACCAAAAGCATGACTGAGTAAAGTTTTTCTGGAGTACCTGAAAACCTTTGAAGAAGAATATATCATTATGCAAAAAAGGTGGATATTCAGATAGCAAGAATTCCCACTTTGTTTCATGGATTTCACTTGGACCAATAGAATTTGGATGCTGCTTGAGCCTTCTATTTTTTTCTATTTTCTTTTAGTGAGGAGGAAGACATTGGAAGAAATGAGGGGACATGTAGCAGCTCACCTAGAAACTCAGGGCAAAGTTTTCTCAGGTGTTATCTGTGTTTCTGAGCCAGGTTTTATTCTTCAAGTCAGAATTTTGGATATATTCAAGTATGTGGGGTGACTTTGACAATAGAACTTAAAGTTTTAATTGCTGTAGATGGTAGCCAACTTTAGATATGAAAACATTATTATATGTGAAAGACTTTGTGGTATGGAAGAAATAATAGTGAAATTTGGATTTTATCTGTCTATATCTATATCAATATTTATATATACCTCTGTATAGATAATTTAATTATAAATGACAACAACTATTTAGAGAGAGCATCCATTTCCTAGGCCATATAATCTATTTTCAAAGGTATATAAGGAATGATATTTTGATATTATCTATCTCCCCAGCCCTCAGTTTTTGGTCTAATCAAGTTCCTCCATGATCTAGACATCTTATTTATTATATGGAATATGTTCAGATATTTTTGCCTGAGTTTGTACTGTGCTTTGAGTATTCATGGGGTACTTTCCCAGTTGTGAATATTCCTGTGCACGGTCATCTCCTTATGTTACAAATGAGCCAGTTTTAGAAAGTGAAGTATTTGGTGGCCTCTAGTGGTACTCATGTGTCTATAAAAAGTCACTAATATCACCAATATACAAAATTTTAGGGGGGAAAGAGTTACTAAGGTGACAAAACCTTGATAAATATAGATTTATCAAGGAAAAGTTTTAGATCTTTGATAACTAAAATTTTATTAATTATAAATCTGTCAGTGATATGGCTGTCTATTAATTTATAGCAAATTTTATCATCACTAGATTTCCTTTACTTTTCAGAAATGCCTTGAGGGGTGCTTAGTGGCTCAATCGGTTCAGCGTCTGCCTTTGGCTCAGACCATGATCCCAAGGTCCTGGGATCAAACCCCTGGGATCAACTCCCACTGAGCAGGGAGCCCGCTTCTCCCTCTGCCGCTCCCCGTACTTGTACTCTCTCTCCGTCAAATAAATAAATAATATCTTTAAAAAAAAAGAAATGCTTTGAAATGATATGCATGTATCTTAATTGGAAATATTTCTATGTAGCTTGTACTTAGGTCAGCAATAGTGTACTATTGCATTGTTCTGAGATGTGTCCATGCAGGGGGATGGTAAGGATGATTTCTGACATCTCCTTAAATATAATAACAGATAAAAATAGGTATCAGTATTTCATAAATTAATAATAAAGATAATAAGTCCTTAAAGTTTATTTCTTTAAACAGCGAATTTTGGCTAACTTAAAGATACCTCAGGTTCAGCCAAGAATTATCCAGAATCTGAAATGTATGTAGAAATTTAGAAAGGTCACTTCAGAAGTTGGGAAAATTTATCTAAGTTCAAGATTTGGAAAGCTAAAGAGAAAACTGACAGCTTTAGGTAAGTTAAAATTTTTTAAGTGCTGAAATTAATCTGCATTCATACTAAAAATAAGATATTGAAATCTAGAGATTTAATAACTTGCCCAAGATCATAAAGCTCCTGACTGTTGGCTGAGATGATAATAAAACCCTGGTCCTTTGACTCTCTACTAAAGCTTTTTAGAAGTTAAAATAAAATATTCTTTGTGTTAGTTGGGATAGACTCATTCTTTAAGAAGTTTTTTTTCCTGCTACTTTAAAAATGATTAAGTTAACAGGATAAGCCTTATTCTAATTAGGCTTAACTGGCATTAGAAAGACATGAAAAGTGTTTCAGCATTAAAATCAGAAGAGTCTAATGATACAAATCTGTGGTGACTAAGGAGTTGGTACTTTTTATTTCCTCCGAAGATAGACTGTTTTTATAAGAAATGCCTATTGTACATGTGAATTTGGGAATAACTTTGATTATGACAGCCATAGTATTCTAATGAAAAAGTTAGATTCCACTATTGGGTTCATAACTGGCTGAAAGATTTCATTAAGAGTATAGTAAGATCTTAAGTATTTTTTTCAAATTCAGTAGTATGTACTTTGGAGAGAAATGAACTGATATAAAATTTGTAAGAGATGTGCCATCAATTTGTTAATAAATGGTAATTTCCATTGTTCGAGGCACACTGGGCTCTCCCCAGGCAGAAACAGCTTTTCCTGAAACTTCTGAGTACTGATAAATAAGATGAACTAGAGTCCTGGATTCTTGTTTTAAATGTTTTACTTTCTGACAGGCCAGAGAAGTAGAGGAAGAGACATGCTCTGAGTTAAAAAGAGGCATAGGAAGGTCCCTGCTCATAAGTGATACTTTCCACTCATTCCATCAGGCAGAGATTCTTTTAAACTAAAAGTGGCCTCTTTAAAATTTTTGGAAGATGCATTTCAATTATATTAATATTGTTCTATCTATGTAACGTGTAATTTTATTTCACAGAGCAGCCTGTTTGTTGCCTGTCGGTGATGGTGACAACTTTAAGTAGAATGATTTGATGCTGCTAGTACTAAAAGTGAAAAATCACTTTCTAAACATGAAAAAAAGATTAAGGGTAGAGTCCAGGAACTAATAACTTAAATATAGGTGATAGATGATTTTTTTTCTTAAGTTTTTATTTAAATTCCAGTTAGCATACAGTGTAACATTAGTTTCTGGTGGAGAATCTAGTGATTTATCACTTACGTACAACACCCAGTGCTGATCACAATGCCCTCCTTAATCCCCATCACCCATTTAACCCCTTCCCTCCTCCCCCCCACTTTCCCTCTGGTAACCCTCAGTTTGTTCTCCATAATTAAGAGTCTGTTTTCTGCTTTGCCTTTCTCTTTTTTTAGCCCCCTATGTTCATCTGTTTTGTTTCTTAAGTTCCACATATGAGTAAAATCATACGGTATTTATCTTTCTCTGACATATTTTGCTTAGCATAATGCACTCTAGTTCCATGCACATCATTACAAATAGCAGTATTTCATTCTGTTTTATGGCTAATATTACATTTTATATATATATACATATATATATATATGAAGCTCTGGTGTGTGTGTGTATATATATATACATACTACATCGTCATTATTCATTCATCAGTCAATGGACATTTGGGGTCTTTCTATAATTTGGCTATTGTTGATAATGCTGCTATAAACATCAGGGTGCATGTATCTCTTTGAATCAGTATTTTTGTATCTTTTGGGTAAATACCTAGTGGTGCAATTGCTGGATCATAGGGTAGTTCTATTTTTAACTTTTTGAAGAACCTCCATACTGTCCTTCCCACCAACAGTGTAAGAAGGTTCGCCTTTTTCCACATCCTTGCCAACAGCTGATGTTTCCTTTGTTGTTGTTTTTTTTAAAAAAATACTTTATTTTTAAGTAATCTCCACACCCAATGTGGGGCTCGAACTTAAAACCCTGAGATCAAGAGTTGCACACTCCACCAATTGAGCCAGCCAGGCACCCCAACCTATATTTTCAATTTTAGCCATTCTGACTGGTGTGAGATGACATCTCATTGTAGTTTTGATTTGTATTTCCCTGATGCTGAGTGATGTTGAGCATCTTTACATGTGTCTATTGGCCATCTGTATGTCTTCTTTGGAAAAATGTCTGTGTTTTTTGGTCCATTTCTTAACTGGATTCTTTGTTTTTTGGGTGTTGAATTTTATAAGTTTTTATAGATTTTAGATACTAACCCTTTATCAGATATGTCATTTGCAAGTATCTTCTCCCATTCTGTAGGTTGCCTTTTAGTTTTGTTGATTATTTCCTTCACTGTGCAGAAGCTTTTTATCTTGACAAAGTCCTAGTAGTTTATTTTTGCTTTTGCTTCCTTTGCCTCAGGAGTCATATCTAGTAAGAAGTTGCTCTGGCCAATGTCAAAGAGGTTACTGCCTGTGTTCTCCTCTAGGATTTTTGATGGTTTCCTGTCTCCCATTTAGGTTTTTTGTTCATTTTAAATTTATTTTTGTGTATGGTGTAAGAAAGTGGTCCAGTTTCATTCTTCTGCATGTGGCTGTCCAGTTTTCCCAACACCATTTGTTGAAGAGACTCTCTTTTTTTCCATTGGATAGTCTTTCCTGCTTTGTCGACAAGTAGTTGACCATACAGTTGTGGGTTCATTTCTGGGTTCTCCATTCTGTTCCATTGATCTATGTGGGTTTTTTGTGCTTGTACCGTACATCGTGATCACTACAGCTTTGTCATATAATTTGAAGTCCGGAATTGTGATGTCTCTAGTTCTGCTTTTCAAAATTGCTTTGGCTATTCAGGGTCTTTTGCAGTTCCATACAAATTTTAGGATTGTTTATTCTAGATCTGTGAAAAATGCTGTTGGTATTTTGATAGGGATTGCATTAAATGTGTAGATTGCTTTGGGTAGTATAGACATTTTAACAATATTTATTCTTCTAATCCATGAGCATGGAATGTTTATCCATTTCTTTGTGTCATCTTCAGTTTCTTTCATAAGTGTATTATCGTTTTCAGAGTATAGATCTTTTACCTCTTTGGTTAGGTTTATTCCTAGGTATCTTATGGTTTTTGGTGCAGTTCTAAATGGTGGTTTCCTCGATTTCTCTTTCTGATGCTTCATTACTGGTGTATAGAAATGCAACAGATTTCTGTATATTTATTTTGTATCCTGTGACTTTACTGAATTTGTGTATCACTTCTAGTAACACTGGTGATTTAAAAAAAAAAAGATCAGTAAAGAATAGGCTTGTGAGTACTTAGGAAAAACACAATTTTTTTTGGGTATACTTTGCTCATTTGTCCAGAATTTTGCTTTAAAATTTATAGCCATTTTGAAATTTAGTTATGATTTAATGCCATTTCATTCATTTAACAGTTATTTATTGAGCACTTAACTGTGCGTCAAGCATAGTGTTGAAGATAGAGCAGTGAACCAGATAAAAGCCTTGTCTTCTTAGAATTTAAGTATCTAGTGGAGAGAGACTGGCACTAACCATAATGAATAAGTAAATTATAAAGTATGTGAAAAGTTATAAGCACTATTAAAAAATAATAAAGCAGGAAAAAAAAATATGAAGTGACAGGAACAATGGTGGTCCCTTAGTGTGTAAATAACCAAGGCAACCTGTTGCTGCTTGCCAAATAGTCTAAGGAAAGCAAATGAGCTAGGTTAAATAGTTTTTAGAATTTTGAATATTTCAGATATTACCAAGCAAATTGTAACTATATGCTTTTAATGTTACCAAATTGTTGTTTTTATTTTTAAAGATTTTATTTATTTTAGAGAGAAAGAGATACAGAGAGCAAGTTAGGGGAGGAGCAGAGGGTGAGGAACAAGCAGACTCTGTGCCGAGTGTGGTGCCTGACATGGGACTCAATCGCACTACCCTGAGATCATGACCCAAGCCGAAATCAATAGTCAAATGCTTAATTGACTGAACCAAGTGCCCCTAACCATACCAGATTATTAAATGAAGTATCTTTAATATGAAATTGTGATGGATGTTAGTTTGTTTGCTTAAAGTAGCCAAGAATTTTTCAGACACATGAGTGTACATGATCATGATTATAATTTTCTGTGATCAAATAGGTTACACATTTTCAATTTGGGGCATGTAGGGAAGAAAAATGATTCTACGTATTTTTGATACCAGGGACATATCCTCCATTAATTATTTGTTAATATACAGGATATAGTACTTAAGGATTTATTCTTTTTAAAAAAAAAACATTTATTCATTTATTTGAGAGAGAGAGGTGGGGGAGGTGCAGAGGGAGAGAGAGTCTTGGGCAGACCCTGCACTGAGCGCAGAGCCTGACAAAGGCTTCATCTCAGGACCTTGAGATCACGACCTGATCTGAAACCAAGAGTCAGACGCTTAACCTGCACCACCCAGGTGCCTCAAGGATTAATTATTTTAATACAATTCATAAGCTTGGTCATTTTTTTAGATTAATAGATTATTTAGTTTCTAAATATAGAAAAATATATATATATACACACACATATATATAGTTAATTCATCCTTTGAGACCACTAATGTTTAGTGATTCCCTTTCCCTTCTTTCTTTTTTCTCCTGCTTGACAAAGATTTGTATAAAGAGAGTGACTGGTAGGTTATGATGTAGCCTCTAGTTATTGGCAGACATTTCTCTAAAAGTTCTTCCTATTAGAGTGTGGCCCTCATTTAAAATCTGGGATGATGATGAAAATGTTATGGAATCCTTAAAGTTTTCCTGGTCAAATTCCAGCCTCTGTTTTGATGGCTAAATCAGTTTATTTCTCTTGCCCCGTGATCACTTCCAGTGATTTATCTTTAAGTATTTTCTTAGTGCCTGTTTTGTGCAGTTTGTTTGGTGCTGGGAGTGCCCTGGTAAATAAGACAGACATGGCCTATGCCTTCATATTCAGTCTTGTAGCATTTTTATAGTGATAGTGAACTTTCTCTTGTATATATATTTACCTTCATAGTTTTATACGTATCATCTTCAAGGGTCTTGCTCTTTTCCATAAATTTATAGCATTAACCTGACCTATTAGGGTTAATATTCTAGTTTTTGTTCCTGTACTTGGAAATACTGTGTTTTTTTCCTTATCAAAAAGCCTGTTTACTAAATTTGTATTAAAATATTTACATATTCAAATTCCTTTTTTGAAAGTTGGAGGTTCTAAAATGTTTGGATGTATCATTAAATTACAAATACTATAGGAGTCAGGGCAGCCTGGCTGGCTCAGTTGGTGGAGTGTGCAACTCTTAAGCTTGGAGTTAGAGGTTCAAGCCCCGCATCGGGTGGTAGAGATTATTTTAAAACAAACAAAAAACCAAAAAAAGAACAAATGGTAAAGGACTCTTAATGTAATAAAATTGGATTTTCTAGTACATATACAGGGCAGAATGTTGAATCTTATCATCCTATTTAATTACATTATACTGAGAATGGGATTTCAGACACATAATCTAGTTGAAATGACGAAAATGGGGATCTTGTTCCATATAATGCTGGATGTTTTAATTTTTTCTTTTTTTTTTTTTTTTTAAAGATTTTATTTATTTATTCATGAGAGACAGAGAGAAACAGAGGGAGAAACAGGCTCCCAAGGAGCGGGAATCATCCTGGGATCATGACCTGAGCCGAAGGCAGATGCTTAACCATCTGAGCCACCCAGGCGCCCATAATGCTGGATGTTATACTGTGTCAGTGAATGCTTAGGATCTTAAGTTGCCTTCTGCTTTTCAAAAAGAAATTCCAACTCTGGCATATTTTTGGACATTATTTTTAGCTAGCTTTGCAGTAGATCATACTGAGACTACAGACTAGTACCAGCTATTGCTAGTGGAATTGTGAGCTCTTGCTACTGCTCGGGTGTCATTTTAGAGGTGTTAGCTGTAGTCCTATAAGGATATGAAGAACTTAAAAGGCCACGGAGAATGTGAAGTTAATATTACCCATATCACACTGGATTAATATCTGTGGCAAGTTTCAAATGCCAATAGTGATGTATTTTATGATCTTAGATCACCTTAGCTTTTTGGTTCAAATCAGCTATTCTTTGTATATGAAGGTAAAAGATTACCATTTGACTAAAGTCATCCAGTGTGTCAGTTACCAAGCAGCTAGTTCAGGCATTTCTTCCAGATTTAAAACAGAAATGAAATAGGAGGGTCCAAGGTATAGGTCAGCATTATCTATTATTTCTTTCTGCCTCTCAAGAGGAAAAGCAGAAGATAGCACTTCCTACATACTGGCCCAAAGGGAGCTGGGAAGCAAGGAATCCATATGAGGGACCTTCAAAGTTGTTCTGGGGCTTTGGATGACCCTATGGTTTGGAATAGATTAGAATTTATGAATGTTAAGAGCAAACAAGCTGTGGTAGCTGGGTGTGGAAATTGCCAAGTGATGCCCTGCACCACTTGGCTGGGCCATCTTAGTGTTGAGATACTGAGATCAGGGACTCTGAGCAGTCTTGTGATTAAAGGAAGTGAAAAAGGTTGGAAACATTGTGATTTATCATATGCTGTGGACTGTTTTTAAGCTTGTAAGCCTCTATTTCTTGTTTGTTTCTATTTGGTAATGTCTTTTAACATCTCCAAACTGTCTCATTGATACCCATTGGAATCAAAAAAGTTTAAAGGAAGTGCTATGCTTTCTTTAAGGTCGTATCAGTTATGATTATGGTAATTGAAGTGAGAACACCAGAAGTTAAAAAGTCATTGTCCTACTGTCAGTACTGTCCTTTCCTGTAGATCTTATTTCTAGTGCTAGAGTCTTAAAGTCTCTGTGTTTTAATAGAATAGGAAATAAGATTGATACATTTTTATTTTAAAGTTTTGCTTTTCCAGGGTTTGGTATGTATCTGGAAGGGAAAGTTAATATATAGGCTAGAATGATGGACTGATGTTAATAAAGAGAACTTTTATGAGGAAATATAAAATATTTTATTATCATTATATCCCATAAAACTGCTATAAGAGACTGTAGTTCACGTGAAAAAGATGTTTATCAGTAAGGTTGGCATGAGCTATTGGCTTCTTGAAAAGCTGATGGAGTTTTTGGCTATGGAATCACCAGGATGATGGCAGTAGGAGTAGAAATGGAGTGGTATTTAATTGACAGGGTTTAGTTGCATGACTGATTGAATATGGAATCACTAGGAGACCAAAAGTTATCACACAGATTCAAATTTGGTTGACTGGGAGAATAGCAGTACCTTGACAAGATAGTGCAAAAGGAGAAATAATTTCAGGGACGCCTGGGTGTCTCAGTCGGTTAAGCATCTGCCTTCGGCTCAGGTCATGGTCCCAGGGTTCTGGGATCGAGCTCTGTTCAGGCTCCTTGCTCAGCGGGGAGCCTGCTTCTCCCTCTCCCTCTGCCATTCCCCCTGCTTGTGCTCTCTCTCTCTCAGTCTCCGTCAAATAAATAAATAAAATCTTTAAAAGAAAAGAAAGAATTTCAGATCTGTCCAATTTGACTATAAACGAATTTAGGTGTTGTAACACCTAATAAGACAATTTGGTAGAATGATTAATAGCATGGACTCTAGAACTTGACTGCTTGAGTTTTAATTCTGGCTTCACGTAGTAACTCTGTGACCTTAGGCAAATTATTTAAAGACTGTGCCTTTTTTCTTAATTCTGTTAACCTTATAGGTTCATTATGAGGATCAAATGAATTAATACACATAAAGTGCTTAGACAGTGTGTGGTACACAGTAATCATTATGTATTAGCTGTTGTTACTGTTGTCATTATTAGGTTATGTTTTCCAAAATAATACTGTGATTTTGGGATAAAACTTAGTGATATAAAAAGGATTTTTTTCACTTGGAGCAGTCCCAAAAGACTTAATTCTCTTTCCTTTCCTGCTCTCTATACCCTCTCAAATTTATAGAACCAGGTATAGAAAATTAATTGTGCAGTTTTAATTATTAAATGATGTTAGTTTAACTGTGTATTTTAAGGAAGTAGGAGATGGAAAAGGTGTTTGAAAATGTTTTATAACTAATTATAATTCTTTTTGATTCTTTTAAAATGCCATATTGAAGATGTTTATTTCCTACTTTTGTCACCCTCGTCTGGACAGTCTTAGCTCAATTAAATCCAAAGCTTGGATGTCAGATTTCATTTTTTCCTGCCAGACCTCACTGCGTGGCATTAGCTTTGTCCTTCAGTGAATTTATCTGGTATTTTGCACTATCCTGCACAGTTTTTTGCTCACCTCTACTTCATATACTTCCTGGTGTTCTCATGGAACCTACAGGAAGCAATTTGCTTTCTCAGAGGACCTTAAACTAACCTAAAGACTTATCTGGAAAAGCTGTTTTTCAGAAATTACAGATGAAAGGGACAGTCTAAGGAACGCTATCAGACTGGAGGAAGCCCCGCAAGTAAACAGGACTGTCCCTAGTTATTCTTAGGTCTGTGGAATTCATACAGTTTGATTTCCTTCTCTCTGATTTCCCTCTACCCATCACATTTAAATAAGCTATGCTATGCATACCCTTTTCTGTCCATTTCTTATGTTTAATGAGCCTGTCTAACTGCATGCCAGATAATGTGTTTGAATATGGAATGTACTTAGCAGTTTGATTCTGATAATTCATCTATCAAAACTTGTGACTTTTATTTACTAATTTTTTAAAGAGTATAATTAAGGTCATTTAAAAAATAATGTTCTCAGCTGCATTCTAATATCCTTGACCAGAAGAGAAAGCAATGCCATTATTGCTAATGCCCTGTCTAGCTGCAGGGAAGAAACCTGCTCAGATAGCTTTGTACCCTGAGTTCTTACTACAGACAACTCTGCTCTGAGTGTTCAGCATGAGGGTGTGTCTTTTCACTCTTGGCTGTGTATGTCTTTGGGAATTATATGCTCCCATTGCTCCCAAGGACAGAGGTTTAATTTAGTTCCATTAGTTATCATCAGCATTCATTAGGCTTAGATTCAACTGCAAATAATAGAAAACCCACAAGAGTGGCTTCAGTGAATTGGGGATGTATTTTTCTTCCCTGTAAAATATGGAAGTCTGGAGGTAGATGGTTTGGTGCTGGTATAGCAATTCTGTGATTTCATTAAAGGCTCAGCTCTAACTTTCTTTTCCTCCCTTTATGGGATGTTACCCTTATCTTCATGTTCTTATTCTAGGCAGAAAGAAGGGAAAGGGGGGAGAGGATTAAAAATGTGGCTGAGTCTTCCTCCTTCTTAGAAGAGCTTTCTCAGAAGTGCACCCAGTGACTTCTACTTACATCTTCTTTGCCAGAACTAGTATGTAACTCTATCCACTACAAGAAAGGCAGAAAGATTTAGTGGTTTTTTTGTTTGCTTGTCTTAAAGCTGAGCATATTGCCACCCCCAACAAAATCTCTTAGTGGGGGAAAAAGGGAAAAATCGGTAATTGGGTGGGCAGCTAGTTGTCTCTGTCATATCCTCCAAAATAGAGTCCTTATAAGGCATACTTCGCCAGACACCCCTGGACTAATTATTTGTGGCCAGGAAATTAAGATTGGTTTCTCTTGAAGTTCTTGGCTTTGCAAGTCATAAAGAACTGCTTTTTGTTGTTGTTGTTGTTGTTGTTTGTTTTTAAAGTAAACTCTGCCCCCAACATGGGGCTCAAACTCACAATCTTAAGATCACAAGTTGCATGCTCTACCAACTGAGCCAGCCAGGCACCCCTGTTTTGGTTTGTTTTTTAAAGAAGGGGTGGTATAACTGGTAAGCACTATGAGGCTTCATGCCTTGTTTGTTAGGAGTAGAGTTACTTAGTATGTTGTAGAAAGAATGCATAACTCTGGATGTATCCATGTATGTGGCAGCCAAAAAAAAAAAAAAAAGATTGAAAATTGTTGTCTTCAAGTAACCAAATCTCATTTCTAATTCAGAATCTTTGATCTTTCCAAGTATGGTGATGTCTTTCATTATATATTCTATTAGAAATGTACTTCTTAATTTCAGGGACAGTTCACTAGTGTTTATTTAGTAGCTTTGAGTACTTAGCTATTATTTGCCCTCTCCTCTCCCCACCTCTAAGTATTTTAAGAAAAGCCTATCATCTTTTGCTTATCCTTATGTCCCCAATGTCAGGTATATATGAGGTAGTAAATAAATATTTGGTGAATCAATAATTGACTGAAAGAACAAGAATGGTAGCATTCTGTTTCACTTTGAATACTCCCACACTGGGAATCTGTTATTTTAGAAATTCACCTTTTCAACTTTTATACAGCTCTAGAGAGACAACATAATAGGATAAAAATAATATGACTTTGGAGTCATTAGTGCAAAGTGTTTTGGTCCACTACTGTGTGTCAGGTACTGCTTTAGATGCTGGAGTAGGAACAGAAGTAAGTGTGTTCCTTTATCTCTAGAAAGGAGGGAGACAAGCTTATAAATAGTACTTATTAAACTTACTGTGATATGTGGTGTATGTATACACTAGGTTCTAAAGGTGGATCCTACTGGGTTAACCTAGGTTGGAACAGTGGGTTTGAAGAGAGCAGGATGTGGTTCAAGAAGACTTTGGAGAGAAGATGGTCGTAGCGATGTGGGTGATAATTAGCCGGATGAGGTGAATGGGGATCATGTTCTGGACAGAGAGTAGCTGCCTGTGCAGGAGTACAGATACAAGGAGTACAAGGAGTGGCAGAAGGTGTAGGAACCAGCTGATGGAGAACTTAGATTTTATCCAGAATATCATTAAAGACATTTTCAAAACAGCTTTTTTCTCTCTGATGAAAAGGGAAGCACGTTTTTATCTTTTAGAAGATTTCAAAAAGACAGAAAAGTGTATAAAGAATATGATCACTGGTATTCTCTTCAACTAGAGCTTACCATTCCTAATATTTTGTACATACACTGCCATAATTCCTCAGTTTCTCTCCCTTCTGTCTTCTCTGCTCTTCCCTTCTTCTTCTCCCTGCCCTCCTTTGTTCTTTTACCCTTCTCTGGCCAGATCTTGTTGGCCCATACGACAACTAAGTGAAGGACTCACTGAAAAAGGAGGTTAAGGTATAGAAAGAGGCAGTTTTGTCTTAGAGTCATTTTCTGAAATAAATATTATAAAAGAGGCATTATTTGGGGGGGGATGGAGAGTTTGAATTTGGTTATTAGGTATGTTTTAAAAATTTTTTGTAAACATCTATAGCACTTAGTACGTATCCAGTTGTATTTTAAGAGCTTTCAAAAATTATGTATTTAAATCTCAGGGACTGAGATTTACAAACTATTAACTGTTTCCATTTTATAGATTAGGAAGTTGAAGCATAAAGAGGTCACACAGTTTGTTCAAGGTCTACATTAGCTGTAACCGTGACCAGACCCTGGAATCCAGGTTCTGGATTTTAACTCATGGCAGTCTGGCTCCAGCATTCATGCTCTTTACACTATGCTCTCAGGTTGAGGTCGAAATGTGAGTGAAACAGTCAAGTAAATATATTCAGCAGGCATGTGGTTATGCATTTGAAACCCAGGGGACAGGTCAGGCCTGGGGATGTAATTTGGAAGTCATCAATATTAATGTTTCTAGTACCTTCAGTCATATATTCTGTGATGATAATGAGTGTGCCTTGTTTTCTGGTTGCTTTTCGCTCGGAATCTCTACTTTGGCACTATTCCTTTTAAAACTGTGCCTTACATAACTGGATGTAGAAGTTGTAATGCAGAGAAAATGACTGCATTTTCCCCCTCTAGGATACATGTTACTTCTGTTAGTGCTTTGGTTGTATTATTGCTTCCCCCGCCCTTTCCTTATAATAACTATACTACATTGCCCGAACACACATATTGACCTTGTGCTCGCAATCCAACACCTGCTACTACCCTTAGGTTTTGTTTACACAGAAGCTTACCAAGATAATCTTCCCCATAATATACTCAGACAATTGATTTTTTTTTAAACCAAAATGAGAACCTTATATGGTACCTATAATTTATTTGAAGTTTGTAATTCTATTCTACCCAGACATTTTACTTTTCCTTGTCATTAGGGAAGGAGTCAAAGAGCAAAGGAAATTTCCAGAAAAAGCTAAAATATATATAACCTTTCCCTAGTGTTCCTACTTCTGAATGTTCTTGGACATTGGATGTGTATCACAGAATTAACTTATATACCTCTAAGAATTCCACGTATGAAAAAGGGAAAGTCAAAACAGTGGATGTGAGGTCATTTAAATCAGTTTTGCCTATAAGTAACAGTTGATCAGATCAGATAAAAGAATATATATATATATATATATATATATATATATATATATATATATTTTTTTTTTTTGCTTTTAAAAAAATTGTTTATCTTTAGAATAGGAGTATAGGGGTGTGGTTGTGGATGGTTGGTGGTTTGCATTTACACCTCAAGAACCTACATTTTGGGGCGCCTGGGTGGCTCAGTCGTTAAGCATCTGACTTCGGCTCAGGTCATGATCCCAGGGTCCTGGGATCGAGCCCTGCATTGGGCTCCCTGCTCAGTGGGAAGCCTGCTTTCCCTCTCCCACTCCCCCTGCTTGTGTTCCCTCTCTCGCTGTGTCTCTCTCTATCAAATAAATAAAAACTCTTAAAAAAAAAAAACCCTGCATTTTATGTGATAAAATTTAGACATGCTATATCCAAAAGTATTTAGATGAATATAAGGAAATACTGTTTTTTGTTTGTTTTGTGGACAGCAATTTTTTAACATTAAAAGAGCCTACTTTTCAATCATTTAGGTTTGGCGCTTTTTTTTTTAAGCTTTAGTGAATTGAAAGGTCAACTCTATATAGAAATGGGTTATATCTAACCACCTGTGATATTCAGTTATTTTCCGTAAATGATCTGATAGCATGACAAGCTGGATCTTTTTAAAGATATAAATAGTTTAAAGTACTTGGCAATTTCCCCTATTTCTAACTGTTCCTGTAATGTGAAAACACTGGCAGGACTAGAAAAATAAAATTAAGAAGACATTTAAAAAGTTACTATAAGGTAAGATAGAGTTGAAAATTGTCAGAAATATGAAAGATATTTAGCTATTTAACTCTGTATATGTATGTATGTGTATATATATACATATATATATACACACATATGAGCTTTTAAAATATATATCACCATTCTTCTGAAGTAGAAATAAAATGAAATTTTAACAAAAAAACATAAATAGACTATAAAGATATATATATATTTATTTAGACTATAAAGATATATATATATATTTTTGTCATTGCCCCAGAGCCTCATTTTATATCTCCCTTTGAAAAATCCAAATATATGGGGATGGTATATCTTTTAGCATGATATTGCAGCTTTTCTTGAACCAAGAACACTTTACACACTTTCAGACTCTCTAAGTTTATTTCACCTTTTTTTAATGTTATCTGTCAGCAGAACATGCAGTGGTGTTACAAAGTTTAATGTCTCTAGAAATGACTTTTATATTTACTAATAGTTGAATATTCTATTTTGAGGGAGAATAAATTGTGGATTAAGTGTGACCAAGGTATAAAACAATTTTCTTCTGAGTGATAGTGAAACATTTACTGAATTATAACTATTAGCAAAAATAAAGTTGACTAGCATTTATTTTCCATGTGAACATGCAAAGAGCTATCTGTTTATTACAATTAAAAAGTAAGTCTGGTAAAAGTTTAACACCAAATCTGGCTATAGAGAGAAAGAGTATTCAGTTATTCAGAGAGCTTTTTTTTTTTTTTTTTAATTTTATTCAGAGAGCTTTCAATAATAAAATAGGTAGTCAGGATTTTGCAATTTTGTTGGAGTCAAAAGGTGGGTAACTTCCATTCTTTTTAACTTAAATCAGTTTCTGGGTTTATTACTAAGTGTTATAATAGGCTACATTGTAGGTGTATGGGTGAACTAGAAATAGATCAGCCCCCATAAGGGCTGCAACCAAGCTTTGAATTACTTTAACTCCTTTTTTTTTTTTTAAGTTAATTTATTTGACAGAGAGAGACACAGTGAGAGAGGTAACACAAGTGAGGGAGAGGGAGAAGCAGGCCTCCCGCTGAACAGGGAGCCCGATGTGGGGCTCGATCCCAGGACCCCAGCATGACCTGAACCGAAGGCAAATGCTTAACGACTGAGCCACCCAGGCGCCCCAAATTACTTTAACTCTTGATTGGATTAAGGTTATCTGCTATTTCTAGAGCCTTTAGGCTAGCTGCCTGCTAAAAGAAAACATAAATTCACTTTGGAGGAAGATAACACCATGCAGAATCTCAAATTATTTCAACCTTTTTTTTTTTTTTTAACATACACTATTCAGCATCCAGTTGAAGGTAATAGGACATTCAAAGAGACAAGACAATTTGACAAAAAGCTAAGATACAATAAACAGACAAACTTAGGAGGGATTCAGATAGTGGCACTCAGACAAAACTGTGCTTGCTATGTTTAAAAAAATAGAAGATTAGCATTTTGTCAGAGTATTGGTAATGAATGAAAAAGCTAAATTAAATTCAGGAACTGAAAAAATACAGTAACTGGAGTAAGTAACCAGAAGATTGACTTAATAGCATATTAGGCATTGCTGAAGAGAGAATTAGTAAACTGGAAGATAGGTCAGAAACTGTCTTTCAATGGTAAAGGAAAAAGAAGGATAAAAAGTACAGAAATGAGTAGATAAAATGAACCAATGTGTAAAATAGTCTAAGGAATCTCCAAACAATAGTAGAACTAATAAATGAATTCAGGGAAGTTGTAAAATATAAGATCAACATACAAAAATTGTTTTTGAATGTTTATTATCAATGAACTATTGGAATTCAAATTCATATGGAAATGTGAAAGAACTAGAATAGGAAAACAACTTTGATAAGTAAGAGCAAAGTTGGAAGACTTAAACTAATTGACTTGAAGGCATATCATTAAGCTACACTGATCAAAATTGTTTAATACTGGAGTCAAGATAGGTAATGGAACAGTATTAATTCATCAATAGAACAGAAGAGAGAATCTAAACATAGATACACACACACATGCACACACACACACACAACTGATTTTTTAGCAAAGTTAGAAAGATGGTTCAGTGGAAAAAAGGATAACCTTTTCAATAAATGATGCCAAAACAATTGCATAACTCTGTTAACAAATGAACTTCCATTCACATTTTTTTTTTTTTAAAGATTTTATTTATTTATTTGACAGAGAGAGAGAGACTGAGAGAGGGAACACAAGCAGGGGAGTGGGAGAGGGAACACAAGCAGGGGGAGTGGGAGAGGGAAAAGCAGGCTCTCTGCCAAGCAGGGAGCCCGATGCGGGGCTCGATCCCAGGACCCCGGGATCATGACCTGAGCCGAAGGCAGACGCTTTAACTACTGAGCCACCCAGGCACCCCAAACTTCCATTCACATCTTAAGAACTCCAAATAGGGGCGCCTGGGTGGCTCAGTAGTTAAAGCATCTGCCTTCGGCTCAGGTCATGATCCTAGCGTCCTGTTATCGAGCCCCGCATCGGGATCCCTGCTCCGTGGGAAGCCTGCTTCTCCCTCTCTCACTCCCCCTGCTTGTGTTCCCTCTCTTGCTGTGTCTCTCTCTGTCAAATAAATAAAATCTTAAAAAAAACCCACAGAACTCCAAATAGATCATCAATGTAAATGTAAAATCTAAAGCTAAAACCTTTTTTCTATGATTAGTCTATTAAATTTATTAATTTTATTGATCTTTTCAGTGAGCCAGCTTCTGGTTTCCTTGATTTTCTTCTTTGCTTTTCTGTTATTAATTTCATTGATTCCTTTCTCATCCTTACTATTTTCCTTCTTCTGATTACTTTGGGTTTAATTTGCTCTTCTGTTTTGATTTTTTTCCCATTTTCCAGACTTCTGTTTTAATTTCTTATGGTGGAAGCTGAAGTCATTGATTTGAGACTTTAATTCTCTTCTAATAAAAGGTGCTTAATACTATAAATTAATCCCCAGGGTCGCCTGGGTGGCTCAGTTGGTTAAGCGACTGCTTTCGGCTCAGGTCATGATCCTGGAGTCCCTGGATCGAGTCCCGCATTGGGCTCCCTGCTCGGCAGGGAGCCTGCTTCTCCCTCTGACCCTCCCCCCTCTCATGTGCTCTCTCTGTCTCAAATAAATAAATAAAATCTTTAAAAAAAAAAAATAATCCCCAAGTATTGCCTTAACTGCATCTCAAAAACTTTAATAAATTATGTTTTCATTTTCATTTAGTTCAAACTATTTTTTAACTTCCCTTTTAAATTATTCTTTGGCCCATAAGTTATTTAGAATTGTGTCTCTTACTATTTGGGGATTTTATAGATAATCTCTTTTATTAGTTTTTACTTTAATTCCATTGTGGTCAGAGAATGTGGTTTGTGTGATTCAAATAATTTCCAGTTTAGTGAATGACATTTTCATGGCCCAGAATATGGTCTATCTTGGCTTCTACTACTTATGTTTGAGGTTCTTAAATCTTTCTTCTTGGTATTTGTCACAATTTCCCATCCTGTTTTATTTCATTATCACTGCTTACATTTCACTGTTTCTAGAGTTATCATTCCTAAATACTAATCTGATTCTGACACTCCTTCCTTTTTCCAAAAGCTCTGCTGATATCCCATTATCTACAGAATGAAATTCATTCTCTTTATTGGGGGAGACAGGGTCTTTCATTATCTGGCCAAAAGTTATTTTAAGAAAGCCTCATCTAGTATTACCATCCTTTTCTGCCTCTTTTCATACATTCTGTATTCCAACTATGTTAAACTGATTTTCTTTTCCAAAAATGCTTTACGAAGTGCATTTCTTACATCTGTACCTTTGATTAAGCTATTCTTTTCTCCTGGAATTACCTTTCTCTTCCCTTCTTACTTTTTATTTAACATTCATGCCAATTCTGCTCACCTCTGGAATTTGCTTTCTTCAGCCAGAATCTACTATGTTTTTGGTTCATTTTTTTATACATATCGTACAGTATGCTTTGACGTGGGATGCCATATTTATGTAGGCACTCAGTGTTTCTTCAGATCTCAGTAGTAAGGAAATTAAGACAATAAGGGGTTTTTCAAAATTAATAAAATTAATATCCTTAATTCTGTACATGGATCAAGAGATTCAGTAAAAGTGAAAAATTTTAAGTTCTGTTTTGGAATAGAATACACGATTATAGGCTTTCTGCATCATTTATAAGTCAGCATTAAAGATAGTGTTTACAAATGGAACAAAATCCCAGCTCAGTTTTCATTAAATGTTAGACATGACTAATGAGCGAGTTTGACAATGCTACAGAAATTAATGAATTGCAAAAAGAAACTGAAAATACTTTATCAACTGCCATCTATAAAATTATATGTTCCTAAGGTTTAGTGAAGGTGATACGTAGTAATTAATGTTGATGATTAGTTGGAAAATAAAATTATGAATGATGTTGATATCATATACATTACAACACAGATAGGTGGATCAAAATATGAACTGGCGGAGGAGTTGAAATGACTTCCAAAGCTAGAAATTCCTTCTTTGGTAGCCAAAGCTATTCAATCTATAATTTCATATTACATTCAAAATTTAGTTTTAGTTATGACAAAGCAATAGAAAGAATAATATTTCTTCTAAACAACCTAAAAATTTCTCATAATAAAATGATGTACATTTATGTTTCGACTTAAAATAAAAATTCAGAGGTGTTTTTCATTTTTTATGATTCCCTTTTTTCATTAATTTGTTTGATCAGCTAATTACCTGCTGTATACTTTGTGATCTATAAAAAATTGTGTGAATGGGAGTTGTTCTTATAGCCAAGAAAATAAGCTCTGTGCAATAATAACATTTGAGTAGCTCTTTACTGTTTTCAAAGCACTTTCAGGTGTGCTGTTTCTTGTGAGGAAAGGAATCCTAGTGCAAGGTATCAATGGGTGTATGGAATCTGTGGTTTTTCTTTTTTTTTTTTTTAAAGATTTTATGTATTTATTTATTTGGGAGAGAGTGAGAGCACAAGCAGAGTGAGCGGCAAGCAGAGGGAGAAGCAGGCTCCCCACTGAGCAGGGAGCCCCATGTGGGACTCAATCCCAGGACCTCTGGGATCATGACCTGAGCTGAAGGCAGACACTTAACTGTCTGAGCCACCCAGGCACCCCAGAATCTGTGGTTTTTCTTTGTAGTCAGTGGAAAGATGCAGAGGAAAGGGAGCTAGGTGAGCAAAGATTGTGCTAAGGTTTTTCTTGTCACCGTTACAGAATCTCTTTAGAACTGGATTACTTGGACTATATCATAGACATTTTTAGCGTTATTAAGTATGGTGTGCGTGTGCATAGTTGAATACAGACATTTTCAAATGTTATTGAACCTTTTGAAGGTGAGATCATGAATATAAGAATCTAAGATTTGGTGATAATATATAAATGCATTCTCCTCCAAAGAAGATGCATGGCAACCTTTAGCATAGAAAATTGGGAGGAACCCTTTAGTTATCTAGGAGTCTTACAAGAAATGCTGACTAGTGTTTCTGTAATGATTTCATCCCAGTTCCAGAAGGTGTAAGTCATGTGTGATTATGAATTTAATACATTAGGTAATTGCTCCAGTTCTGCCTTTATCCTTATTTGGTTATTTATCCTCCCATTCATGCCTGTTCTTGTTTTTACTTAGCAGTTGACCTTTTTACACAGACTTGGGGAAGGAACCCAGCAAGAACTAAATGCCTCCATTTCATACCTGCCATATTTAGAAATGTTTTTCTTTGAAGTGTTAAGTCTGATCTGTTTTATCCAGGTGCAAAATGTGGGACATTTGTTTTAAAGTAGAATTAAAACATGATCAATTATTTTCAATTGAAGCATTTCCAGTTACACTGCTTAAAAAATAGCTTTTGTAGTCTGGTTAGTTTTATTCAGTAAAATATATTTAATTATTAACAAAACAGATCAATGTAACTGAAATTTAAATTTATTTTTTGAAACATTTTAAGCCATTTCAGTCAACTTAAAATCAATTTAAAGGCTAAATTATTAAATTTACATTTAAATACCCCTTCTTCCATCACTAATGCTCTTCTCCAGAAATAACTAATCATAATCGTTGATTTTAATTCTCTATGCTGATATTTGTTTAGAGAATGAGAATAGTGTTCTGCCCCTGCACCGTCTGAATTCCTGATCTATAGATTCCATAAGCATAATAAAATGGTGCTTAATTTAAGCTACTGTGTTTTGGGATAGTTTATTATGCAGCAGGAGTAATTGAAAGATAAGTGGAATTTAAATATGCTAAAGAGAAAAGGCTCTTTTCTGCTTTAGCAAAAGTCCTGGGATAGGATATTAAATTGCCTAAAGCTTAGTATTTATTTTGGATTTGGAGGGATGTTAGTTCATAACAGAAGAGAAAGCTGCAAAGGTAGTAGGTGTCAATTGTGGCTTTTAACACTTCATTAGTGGGTTTAAACTTTTTTCTGTGTGCAATGGGAACATAAAGATTTTCTGAGGGTAGAAGATCATGGAAAAAGACAATGGAACTCTTACATCATTCCAACATCTTGGAATGGGCCTCAAGTTCACTTATCCTTATATGTGTTTACTCAGCAAACATTTGTCATGCTTATACTTTTGGCCAGGGGCATAGTTTTGATTTTTTTAATACAAAGGCTTATTTACTTATTTTTATGAAATTATATACAGTCAGAATAAGGATCTAGTAAGAAAGCTAGCCATGATTTTTTTTATGTCTCTAAGTAGGGCACTAAAAATTATCCTGGCTATGTGTATATATTAAGTAGTTATAATGATAATGTAGAGCATGACTATAGTGGAAAAGACTTGAAGGTTAAATCAAGTTCAGAAAATATTTAGTGGGTATATACATTTCTGTGAATGTGTTAACTCTCACTTATTGATATTTCTGAAAAAGCCTGCTGGGAATTTGATGGGGATTGCATTGAATCTATAGTTCAGTTTCAGGGAGAATTGACATCTTAACAATATCAATCTACTAATTCATGAACCCAGAATTGCTCTCCGTTTATTTAGGTCTTCTGTAATTTCCTTCTTCAGGGATTTGTAGTTATCTTGCAACCTTGGTAATAAGATCATTTATTCTATGAGTTTATGTTCAATATTTTTAGTGCTTTTATTTTTGATTATTTTTATTTAGAAAATAATCTTGAACTTTCACATCATGATAACACGTTTGCGACTGTGTTATCTCAGTCAATATGGCCTTTAAAAAATTTTTATCATAATATTTTATGCACAAACTGAGACATGTTTCGTTTCTAAGTCTTTGTTTTTATACATCTTTAATTTATTACTTATTATTTTCTACCAGTTTGGGTTCCAAAAGATTTTCCAATATCTGTCACTGCATATTGTTTCACATAGGATTCTGTCATGGGAGTCAGCAAATTTCTACCTGTTACGCCTTTCTTTGATCTCTTTTTATAGGCAAAAATTCATATATAGTTGACCCTTTAATAACATGCGGTTTAGGGGCATCCACATTTCCCCTTTCCCATGCAGTCAAAAATCTGTGTATGACTTGGTTCCCCCAAAACTTAACCACTAATAGCCTACTGTTGACCTGAAGCCTTACCAATAACATAAACAGCCAATTAGCACATATTTTGTATGTTATGTGTATTATGTACTATATTCTTACAATAAAATAGAGAAAAAAATGTTACTAAGAAAATCAGAAGGAAGAGAAAATAACACGTGCTGTACTGTATTTACTGAAAAAAAATCCACATATAAGCAGACTT
The DNA here is from genome assembly GCF_011800145.1 of Mirounga leonina. Taxonomy (NCBI): domain Eukaryota; kingdom Metazoa; phylum Chordata; class Mammalia; order Carnivora; family Phocidae; genus Mirounga; species Mirounga leonina. The sequence goes on from NW_023270852.1 coordinate 7,155,029, forward strand.
GTGCAGTACAAACACCTTTTCAAGGGTCAACTGTAATTTAATTTCTTAGTTTTCTCAGTGCTTAAGCACAGTGCATGGCTGTTGTGTTTAATAAATAGCTATTGATTGTTTTGAGGAGAAGAGAGAAATTGCATGCAGGTAACATAAAACCACTTTTCTCAAGGCTTATTACCACCAAGGAAATAATAGCAAAGTAGCAAGAAATAGTATTCCATGGGAAACATGACTCTGAGCTTGTGGTCAGCTTGTTTGGATATTATCTACATTGGTCCAGGTGGAGAGAAATTCCTGTGTTGATAGCTGAATTAAACTAGATAAGAAAACAGAGAAACACTTATTCATATAAAATAATTAGGAAATATAGTTTGAAAGAAAACACAGCCATTTCCCCTACCTGTTTTAAACTGATGAAAGATTTACAACTCTGTAAATTCACTACCTTTTATTTTGTTGAACATTTTTTCCTATAAATTGAGTTTATAAATTAATAAAACTGACAAAATACACTTATTTCTCATTTTCAGTCCAAACAACAATAGTTTTTTTTTTTTTTTTTTTTTAAGAATTTGAAGCTCAGTAACTATACTTTCATCTAATTCTATAGTCATCTGTCTTTAACCAATGTACTACTATAGATTCTTTATCTGGCCATCTGTTCTTAGTATTAGAACATAGGTTGGGACTCAGATAGGTTGATACTTCTGTGGTGATCCTTTCCCAAATATAACCTTTGCTTGCTTTTAGTTTTCAGGAAGAATCAATTTTTTTGAATAGAAGAGAGGTTGTTATTAATGATACAAGTATTTGTGTAAACTCTTTGAACTTTATAAAATATTAGCCATTTTATTAATCAGCACTTATTTGCCAAATTGGTGTACAGTATCCTTCTTCCATATTGTCATAGATGCTTCAATCAAGTAATAAATTAGAAAGTCCATTACGTGTATATTCTCAAAAATTAAATAATCCTTTGGTGGGCTTATTATGACAATGAAAGGATGTACTATATATTCTCTTTTCATTTCCAGGTTTTGGATAAATTTCTTAGCACTGGGTACTGTGGTAGATATTGTAAACCTAGATAAAAGACAAAAAGGTTGATAACCTTAATCAGTGAGCACCTAGAAATGAATAATAAAACCCAATAGAAAAAATAGAAAGAATATAAACTGTCTTTTCAATGAAGAAGAAATTCACTATGCCAGTAACCATGAGAAGCTACCTCTAATCTCAGTCATAATTTTAAAAGGCAAATTAAAATAACAGTGAATGAATAGTTTGGCATTCAGATTAGCCAAATTATAAAGGTCTGTAAGTAAATGTTGGTAACTATGTAGGCATATTCACACACTGATGATGAAGTTTTAATTTGTTACAACGAGCATGTTCTTTGGTATTTCTTGTAATAGCACAATATAGAAAACCTTCTCAGTAGGTTTGTGGTTAGGTAAATAGACCAGGTTTCAGATTTATGGAAAAGAACTAGATAGATTTGTCTGGAAAGCTCTTCATGATACCATTAAGGCAGAAAAAGAAGATGTGGACAGATAACAAATTTTTACTTGAAAAACTTTTTTTTAAAAGATTTTATTTATCTGAGAGAGAGCGAGAGAGCATGAGTGGGGAAGAGGGGTGGAGGGAGAGGGAGAAGCTGACCCCGCTGAGCAGGGAGCCTGATGTGGGACTCGATCCCAGGACCCTGGGGTCATGACCTGAGCTGAAGGCAGACGCCTAAGCGACTGAGCCACCCAGGTGCCCAAAAAACTATTACGTGTATATGTTTATAGGTAGGTCTGAAGAAATGGAGGAATATTTGTTTACGTTAGTGGCATAAGAAAATATTTTTTTTTCAAGTAGAGGTAGGTGATTTTAACTGTATTTTTAAAATAATTTTCTTCATATAAGTATGAAAACTGAAATAATCACATTCTTTGGGATATTTCCTCTTGTGGGATTTTATAAAATTATGCAGTTACTAGGGAAAGCCTTCGGTTTTTCCTACTGATATTAAAGAGGGAGAAAGCAGAACAAGTATTAATAGTATGTAATACCCCAAAGTGTCTGTTATAAATAAACTAAGAGTGGAGGGATGAATATTTTTATGCAAATAAATTACAAATATTTGTGAGCTGGGCCTCATGTCTTGTTATTTCTATTTCTTTTCCTCAGTCCTCTTCATCCCTGCCTTTCTCTTTCAAAGGTGAACATTCTTTGGTTCAGTATTGTAATATTTTGAGACACTCTAATCCTAGTGAATTCTTTGCTTTCATTAGTGAAACTGGAGGGAGGGTTTCCTCCAGTTGAGTCAAGTGGTTGGAATGGTGAGACTAGGTGGGGAGGGATAAACCAAAGTGGTGACTCAAGAAAGAATCAAGGTTTGAGTAGCTGCTGGCCAAAGGAGAAGGAAGGTGTAGACAAGGGGTATGAGTGTGTGTGTGTATGCGTGTGCGACTGCACGTGTGCACCACAGCTACAGAGGTATATACCTTACCCACTGTGCACCTAAGATCTTGTAATCTAATTTAATCTGTGATGCATAAGGTTACTCAATATGAATGCCAGTTCTCGTAACATGCTGTAATAAGTGATGCTTGCAAGTAGAATGCCATATGTAAATAGAAGGGCCACCTAGATGAGTGTGTTTGTTCAGATTTCCTTGTCTCCATCTTCATCCCAATGTAAATGCATTCATTACTGATTGGAAAATAATATAATTAAATTTACTAAAATTACGTGTAAACTGTTAGTATCCAATAACTCAGTGAGAGTCAAAGGATTCTTCTTATGAGGAAAACCAAGTGCCTTTTAACAAGGATTTTTGATGTCTAATTTTACTCTTTAACTGTTTGGTTGCTTGGCCTATTTTTAGGATCTTGGTCATATTCTGCATGATTGAGGGTGTTGAACAAATGAGATGTTGGAAAATTCTTATAATTGAAATTTTAAGCAGATTTTCAGTACCTGCTTTGAGTTCTTGTTCCACACTCTCAGAAACATAACAAATACACAGTTTATTCCACAGTGTTCAAGTAAATGCTTGGTGTGTACCAGTATATATTCTTATATTGATGTTGGTTGTTTTTGTTTCTAAAAACCATCAGGGATGCCTGGCAGGCTCAGTCGGTAGAGCATGACTCTTGATCTTGGGGTTGTGAATTCAAGCCCCATGTTGGACATAGAGATTCCTTAAAAAAAAAGTACTATTGGGGCACCTGGCTACCTCAGCCAGTGGAGCATGTGACTCTTGATCTCGGGGTCATGAGAACATAGAGTTTACATGAAAAAACAAAACAAAACAAAAAACACTCAGCCTGAGGAGAAATAGGTGACCAACTACTGGAGAGTCATCTTTGAAACTGGCTTGTGAGAGTACCAGCTCTGAGTACCTCTGTTTTGAAGTTGTGGCTTAAAGCTTCCTCTTTTTACCATGTGAAAAAAAATAAGCCTAAACAATATTAAGGCTTATATAAATATTCTCTGGAGAAATTAAAAACATTCCCAAATTCATATTAAGTTCTTTCTTAGAAACAGGATTGGATTGAAAGAGAGAATATTCTACAGGAAAAGGAGAGATGGGAGAGGTTCAAGGAAGGAAGCAGGCTGAGTGGGATGGAAGAAGTAAACCAGTCTTACCTGAAAGTTTTGTCTGTTATCTAAGTGTATTTCAACCATTATCTCTCTGTGCATGATTATTTTCTCTTCTGAATGTTAATTCCATTTCTTTGACTGGAGAATAACCTCCACTTACTGAATGTTGACAATCATCACTAATAGGGAAAGCAAATTGAAACCACAGTGAGATACCACCTCACACCGACTAGGATGAGTACTGTTGAAAAAAACCAGAAAATAACAAGTGTTAGCAAGGATGTGGAGAATTTGGAACCCTTGTGCACTGTTGATGGGAATGTAAAATGGTGCAGCTGCTGTATAGTGGTTCTTCAAAAAATTAAAAATAGAATTATCATATGATCCAGCAGATCCACTTCTGGATATGTATTCAGAAGAATTGAAAGCAGAATCTCAAAGAGGTATTTGTACATCCATGTTCAAAGCAGCAATATTTGTAATAGCTCAAATGTGGAAGCAACCCAAGTGTTCATTGACTGATGAATGGATAAAGAAAATGTGGCATATGTATACAATGGAATATTGGCCTTAAAAGAGAAGGAAAGACTGTCCCAGGATACAACTTGGATGAACCTTGAGGTTCACTTATATGAAGTCTTTAAAGTAGTCAAACTCTTAGAAACAAAAAGTGGAATGGCGTTTGCCAGGAACTGTAGGGTAGGGTAAATAGTGAGATGTTGTTCAGTGGGTATAGAGTTTTGGCCCTGCAGGATGATAAAGTTCTAGAGATCTATTGCACATCAATGTGAATATAATTAACACTATTGAATTGCACACTTAAAAATGGTTATGATGGTAAATGTTATGTGTTTTTACCATGATCAAAAATTTTAAAAAATATTGGGCGCCTGGGTGGCTCAGTTGGTTAAGCGACTGCCTTCGACTCAGGTCATGATCCTGGAGTCCCGGGATCGAGTCCCACATCGGGCTCCCTGCTCGGCGGGGAGTCTGCTTCTCCTTCTGACTCTCCTCCCTCTCATGCTCTCTGTCTCTCATTCTCTCTGTCTCAAATAAATAAATAAAATCTTGAAAAAAAATTTTTTTTTAAAAATATTGATACTGAAGCCTAACTGCCAAGATATTCCAATTTAGATGGTTTGGGGTGGGGTCTTGGCACTGAAAAATTATATAAGCCTTCTAGGTGATTCCACAGCATACTCAGTTTGAGAATCACTGAAATAAGCATAAAAACATAAGGAATTAGGGGTACCTGGGTGGCTTAGTCGGTTAAGTGCCTGCCTTTGGCTCAAGTCATGATCTCAGGGTCCTGGGATTGAGCCCCACATCGGGTTCCCTGCTCAGTGGGAAGTTTGCTTCTCCCTCTCTCTCTATACCTCCCCCTGCTTGTGCATGCTCTCTCTCTCTCTCTCTCTCAAATAAATAAAATCTTTAAAATAAATCAAACCGCCAAACCCATAAGGAATTGTAAGACACGCTACTAGGTAAATGATATCATGTGTTATAAATAATTTCATTCCAGGAAATTAAATATTCTTTGGTTCACATACTGTTAAATTTTGATTTACTAAGCAATTATTTATTAATTCAGCCATTGGAGTTGAAATCGGAGAACCCTTTTAATAGTAAATTGAAGAGATTTGTAAAAACAAGTGAATCAAGTTCTCTTATGAATGATTTTCACCAATGCCTATAATATAATAGCATATCACTTGGTTAAGAATTTTTAAATCTACTTTTTTTTTAAAGATTTTATTTATTTATTTGATAGACAGTGGGAGAGGCAACACAAGCAGGGGGAGTGGGAGAGGGAGAAGCAGGCTTCCTGCTGAGTAGGGAACCTGACACAGGGCTCGATCCTAGGACCCTGGGTTCATGACCTGAGCCGAGGGACTGAGCCACCCAGGCGCCCCTAAATCTACTTTAAACTTTGCAGTGGCATACATACAGTTAAATAACATTTAACTGAAACTTTTGCTTTATTTGAAAGATTAAGTGCGGTTCAGCTAGAATTGTGCTTGTTGTTTATACCTTTAACATTTTTTTCTGTACATATATCCAAATTCTCACTTTCTGGGCTTTTATTTTATTTTATTTTTTTGAGGGGTAGGGAGAGATGAGGGAGAGGGAGAGAGAGAATCTCAAGCAGGTTCCATGCCCAGCCCAGAGCCCAATTCAAGGCCTCATCTCATGACCCTGAGATCACAACCTGAGCCAAAGTCAAGAGTCGGAGGCTCAACCAATTGAGCCACCCAGGCACCCCTCTTTCTGGTTTTTTAAAAAGGAAATTTGTCTCCAGTTTATTGCTGATACTAGTATTTACACAAGAGTCATAAGTGGTAAATATATTTGATGCAAAAGGCAAAGGGGAACAGGGAATACTGAGACAATTTTTATTCTCTAGGGTTTTAGAAAATTGAAGACTCAGACAAAGGTGGCAGACTTATTTAGTAAAATATAATAATGAATAATACAACTACCATTTTAATTTTCTAAGTCTAGAATTCCTACCTTAAGTATATGAGAATATGAAATTATTTCTTTGAAAACATTTTCCAGCCTTGAGCATTGCAAAATATCTACTGGCAGGATATTAACTTGGAACAGCAGACTGTTCTTTTTTTAGTAGCCTTTTTCCTGCAGATGTGACTTTAACAGAGGAAGATGTGTTGTTTTTGTTTGTTTCTTGTTCTTTTTTTTTTTTTTTTTTTTTTGGTGCTCCAGCAGGTAATCAGCAGTAGAAGTAAAGACAGTAGTCATTTGCTAAATGAACTTTGGTCAGTTTAGGTATATTGTGTATTCAGCTGTTTAAATGTTGGTGATTTCTAGTATTCTTATAAAATTGTTTTTTTGAAACTCCTCTAAGTAAATTTTAGAAATAAATTTTAACTGCTTTAATACTATGATCTGTAAGTTTGGATGTGGGGGAAGAGCAGATATATTTAGTTTCTGTTCTAAAGTGGGAGATGAAAAATTGGTGGTAACAATTCTTATATTCGATTATCACATGACATTAGAAAAACAGGATGCATGGTGCAATCAAATATTATTTATTACAAAATTTTAAAAATGCTTTGTAAATACTTTCCCCTTAGCTATATTAGAATACACACTCTCTGGTCACATTTTAAATTTGATACTAAGGAAGAATTTTCTTTAGGCTCAATTAGGTAATATTTCTTTAAAATTTTTATAAAGATTAATATCCTACTGAACAGGAATTTGACCCAGACTTACCTACATATGTGTATATGCTTCTAACTCTGGTCCTGACACTTGACTTTTTGCATTTTTCCTTTGTTGTACTTCAGTCCCTGCCGTAATCTGGAATGCAAAAAGAACTTCCGGGAAGGACATAGTATTACTTAAAAAATGTACAAATAGGAATAGAGTCATTAGTCAGTGACTAAGGATAGCTGAATTCAATTTCACTGATGTTTAAAGTGTCTAATGTCCTGTCTTTCAGTGAGACCAACATTTGGCATTCAATATCTGGGATTGTGGGTGAGGTGAAAGGAAAGGTGAATTCTAATAATGAATCAAGGCAGGAACTGAAGGAGGCTTTGTTTGTTTCTTTAACTTGTTTTGTAATAAGATCAGTTGTTTCAGTGAATAACCAAGTTGTAGTGACATGAGGAATTGCACGTTGCTTGTGAGATGTAGAATGACATAGGAACTGCCAAAATTCTTTTCATTTATCATGAATTCCAGAAACAGAACTTTTGACCAGAAGTATCACATTCCTTTTTTTTTTTTTTTAACTAAACACTTTTTGTTCTTTAGGGAATAAAGCATTCCAGCTTTACTCGAAATCCCAAATGGAATCATATTGCATGATTGTAATCAGAAAAAAAAATTTTGTAAATAGCTCCCAAGAGAGACTCTTAAGGCTGCTTTACCAAGTTTAAATACAACTTTGTGTCTCTGAGCAAGTCTATAATCATTTCTCTCTCTCCTCCCCTCTGAGTAATCACATTTAATTTGTATTGGAACTTTAATGAAAGTTCATAAACTTTCAGTCTAATTGGGAAAGAGGAATGTCAGTGGGTTAATATGGAAGAAACCAAAGTATATAATGGGCCTGGTTTGTGATTTTATTTTTTTATATAAAGCTGAAAAGCAAAATAGGATCTGGGTTGATATTTATGTATGTATGTGTGTATGTATTGGGGGAGGGGTAAAGAGGGAGGTGGAGAGAGAATCTTAAGCAGGCTCTACGCCCAGCGTGGAGCTCGATATGAGGCTCAGATCTTGATCTGAGCCAAAATCAAGAGTCGGATGCTTAACCAGCTGAGCCACCCAGGTGCCACAGGACCTAGATTTAATACGTATCTTTTGTTTTGCTCCTTACTTCATGTATTTCAATCCTGTGTTGCAGGGAAAGATCACTAAACTGGCTTTTTGACATGGTTGAACTATTTAGCTCTTTGTTATGGGCTTTTGATATAATTTCTCTGAGATTTAGTTTCCTGTCTCTTAATTTTCTTTCTTTCTTTTCTTTCCTCCCTCCCTCCCTTCCTTCCTTTTCTTTCTTAATTTGACAAATCCGTGCGTTATGAGCCTTCCTTTTCTTTCTGATACAATTTCTCTCCTCTAATGGAGAAGAGAAGGGATAGATGATGTTTTCCATATTCCCAAACCTCTTAAGATCTAAGTTAGGAAAAAGGAATAGTTAAAAAACAAATAAATAGATAAGTGCCATTGGTAACTTATATAATAGTGTCTCTAGCTACAACAGGAGCTCAAAATTAGAAAGATTAAAACTTGAAATGTGATGAAAGGGTGAGTACGGTTTTAGTCACTAGGAAGAAGAGGATGGTGGGTGGGGGGGAAGAGGTAGTGAACAGATCAAGGCAGAGTTTTAAGAAAGGTGGAGATTTCTTATAACAGACTGACCCGACTTAAGCAGAGACTCAGGGAGGTAGAAGTGGGGAAAAAATGGAAATTAAAATGGCATAAATTTGCGAAGCCAGATAATGGAGGAAAGCTGTGTAGAAATGTGTATTTGAATTAAAAGAGGCAATAAGAAGCCATTGCAGATTCTTGAACAAGGAAGTAGCATGATAAAATTACTCTATCAGCAGTGTTTCATTGGAATGTTTGGAAGAGAATACCTCAGTTTTCCCTGATGTAAGTATTCTGTCCTGGCATTGGAATTTGGCAATTAATTCTTTTTTAAAAAAGATTTTATTTATTTGTTTGAGAGAAAGAGACAGAGATAGCGAGAGAGAAAGCACGAGTGGGGAGGAGAGGGAGAAGCAGGCTCCCTGCTGAGCAGGGAGCCCAATGTGGGGATTGATCCCAGGACCCTAGGATCATGATCCAAGCCAAAGGCAGACATCCAATCAACTGAGCCACCCAGGTGCCCCTGGCAATTAATTCTTAAACAGCTAACAGTTTTCTACTGTACTGAATTATCTTACCTGGTATATGAAAATCAACTTTCTATGTATTTTTACTTGCTGTTTCAGAGAAGCATCTCAGTATAATCTTGGGGAAAAAAAAACAAAAAACAAAAAAACAGAGGAGCACCTGGCTGGATCACTCGGTAGAGCATGAGACTCTTGATCTTGGGGTTGTGAGTTCAAGCCCCACGTTGGGTATAGAGATTAAAAAAACTTAACAGACACCTAGGGATTCAAATTTGAATTAAAATTCAATCACATTTGGTGCTACAAATACAAATACCTCAACCAATGTGATGTTGAGATGAGCAGATAGATATTTTATGTGCACAGTTATGTTTGTAATGGTGTCATAACTTGCTTTTCTGCATAATCACTAGCAGGTTTCTTTTGACATTAATTGGAAGTTCCATCCTGACTGTAGAAACATTTACGTGTGAAAGATATGTCTTACTTAGAATTGTGATTATATGGGGTTTTCATAGTGCTCATAGCAGATTTATGTCTCTAGTAGATTTGTAGTCTCAATTAGTATTATGTACTAATAATTGAAGCAATAAAATAGGTGGGGAATATTGTAGGATTTAATATCCATAATTAGGAAAGAAAAAGAATAGTTACCAATAATAGAAAATCAGATATGTGTACTGTGAATGAACAGTAAGTGAGAGTATAGTATATTTCTGTGTGTACACATGAACCAACAACTTTGGACTTCAGATTTTAATTTCTAAAATGGAGGGTAGTAAGGGGCGCCTGGGTGGTTCAGTCGTTAAGCGTCTGCCTTCAGCTCAGGTCATGATCCCAGTGTCCTGGGATTGAGGCCTTCATTGGGCTCCCTGCTCAGCGGGAAGCCTGCTTCTCCCTCTCCCACTCCCCCTGCTTGTGTTCCCTCTCTCGCTGTGTCTCTCTCTGTCAAATAAATAAATAAAATCTTTAAAAAAAAAAAAAAAAGGAGGGTAGTAAATCCTGCCCTATCTTGCTGGGTTGGTTGTAGGAACAAATGAAAGACACTGTGTTTTAAATTTGCTTAAAGGATTATGTAAACTCTTAACATACTGCCCAAATGTATTTATTATCATTATTATCACTGTTACTTCTAAAAATACACAGCTGTATATTACAGTTCTTTATTAAAAAGATGATTTATAGAAAAGGTTAGAACTTCTAGTACTTGGGATAGGAATATACATTTCTGGTATGATTTGAATGTATTATTATTTCAGAAAAAAAGAATCTAAAAGAATGTTATATTTATTTGCTCATTGAAGCCAGGAATTTCTGTAACAATGATGAAGTCATCCATATCATAATTAAAAGAATAATATAAAACACACAAAAAGGTATGCATATATAAATAATTCATACAAACTCAAGTGTGCAGATGAACTTCTTTCCCATCTCCCTGGTCAGGGACCAGTGAAATTCCTTGGGGCCTGTCAAAAACAAATGAACAAATGTACTTGTCCTTTAGGTGTGTTTTCATAGCTCAGGGCAAACCAGGGTCCCACACAACAGTGTAACCTCTGCTGAAGGTTGTAGACATTGTTTCCATAGGATGAAACAAACTACTGGGCAGAGAGTAAGTAGATACAACAAACAAGAGAATAAATACAAGGACTGGAGATAGTAGAAAAACCTTGTAGCAAGTTTGTTTTAAATAATTAGAGATTAAAAGAAGGAATAGAAACTATAATATTAAACTTGAGCAATATGAAAGAGGAACAGGAAGATTTGAAAGAGACCAAATAATACTTAGAAATGAAAAAAACAGTACTTGAAATTAAAATGTCAGTGATTTTCAGCCAACAAACTTTTATGTTCTATGTGCCATAATGTATTTCTTACTATAGTATAAAATAATAAGTTTAAAAGAATTAGTTATATTCGGGGTGCCTGGATGGCTCAGTCATTAAGCAGCTGCCTTCGGCTCAGGTCATGATCCCAGGGTCCTGGGATCAAGCCCCACATTGGGCTCCCTGCTCAGCGGAGAGCCTGCTTCTCCCTCTCCCTCTGCTGCTTCCCCTACTTGTGCTCTTGCTCTCTCTGTCAAATAAATAAATAAAATTAAATTTAAAAAAAGAATTTGTTAATTTGAAGAGGGCTTTGAGGATATCACCCAGAAAATGGCATAGACATATAAAGAGAAAAATATATATTAGAAATGTTAAGAACACTGAAGACAGATTGTGTCCAACTTATGTCTAACAGAAATTTCAGAACCAGAGAATAGAGAGAATGAGTAAGAGATAATGTCTGAAAGAAAGATAAAGGCTATAAGTTTCCCAAAATTAAAGAAAATCATGAGATTTTAGATTGAAGGAGCATACTATATTCTGAACACGATGCATAAAAAATAAATCCACACTTAGGGACACCTGGGTGGCTCAGTCGGTTAAGTGTCTGCCTTCGGCTCAGGTCATGATCCCAGAGTCCTGGGATTGAGTCCCACATCAGGCTCCCTGCTCAGGGGGGAGTCTGCTTCTCCCTCTCCTACTCCCCCTTCTTGTGCTCTCTCTCTCTGGCAAATAAATAAATAAGATCTTTAAAAAAAATAAATCCACACTTAGTATTTATTGAACACTTAATATTTGCCAACCATGTTCTAATTACTTTACATGTATTATTTCACTTAGTTTCTTCAATAATCCTTTGGGAAAATTACTATTTTTATTCCTATTTAAAATTTGAGAAAACTGGAGCGCCTGGGTGGCTGAGTTGGTTAAGTGTCCGACTCTTGATTTCAGCTCAGGCCATGATCTCAGGTTATGAGATTGAGCCCTGTTTAGGGCTCGGTGCTGAGTGTGGTGCATACTTAAGATTCTTAATTCTCTCACTCTCCCTCTCCTCTCCCCACTTGTGCACACTTGTACTCAGTGTTTCTCTCAAATAAGATAAAATAAAATAAAATTTGAGGAAACTGAGCCCAAGGAAGTTAAAAGTCACATAACTTATAAATGATGGAGTCGTATTTGAACAGGTTGAGTCCCCTTGACAACAATGACTAAGAAATGATAGAAATAGACACTAATAGCGTTAATAATATAAAGCGTATGTGTTGAGATTTAAAAAATTAAAGTAGCAACTTTAAGCATGTTTATAACTAAAAATATGAAAATTTTGAATAAAATATAGAATTTCTAGTTTTTGAGAAAAATGTAAATTACCAAAGTTGACTAAAGGAAATAGAAAACCTAAAAAGAACTCTAACCATTAAAGAAATTGATTTAGTTTTAAAAAACTGCATGTATGAGAAATACCAGTCTCAGTTATTTCACTTGTGACTTTTACCAAAATTTGTATTAGTAGGTATCCTCTGTCTTACAATTAAATGTTCCAGAAATGAAAAATTTGATAATTTTCCTGACTAGCACTTAACCACATCTCTAAGTTATGTCTTACTGCCCTACAAGAGATTAAGCTTTAAGGGCAGGGATCATGCCTTGTTAATTTGCCTACTGCATCTTTAGCATTTAGTAAACTACCTGTCATTTGATAGGTTCTCAGTAAATACTTGACTGAAAAGTATAGTAATATAATAATTATTATTTTAAAAATATTTAGAAATCTTTATGTTTTCCTTATTTGAACTATCATAATTCCTATAGAGAAATAGTTTGTGAGACAATTTTGTTTATGTTTTGATATTTTAGGATTTATTCTTTACAAAATGTATTTTATGAGGTTTTAATAAGAATACATAAGAGTTTTAAAGTATATCATTTTAGATTCATTAAATAACTTAAGGGGGAAATCCTTTCATGATGTATGCGTATATCAAATCATCATGTTGTACACTTAAGTACCTTACAGTTTTATTTGTCAATTATATCTCAATAAAGCTGGGGGGGAAATACCACTAAAAAAAAAAGGATATCATTTTAAACATGTTTATTAGAAAATGATGTATGTGAGATATAACAATTTTTTAAAAGATTTTATTTATTTATTTGACAGAGAGAGACACAGAGAGAGAGGGAACACAAGCAGGGGGAGTGGGAGAGGGAGAGGGAGAGGGAGAGGGAGAAGCAGGCTTACCATTGAGCAGGGAGCCTGATGAGGGGCTTGATCCCAGGGCCCTGGGAACATAACCTGAACCAAAGACAGCCGCTTAACAACTGAGCCACCCAGCCACCCAAGATGTAACAATTTTTTGATACTTTAAAAAATAATTTAGTGGAGGAAATAAAAAAAATCCTCTTTCCTGTTCTCTATCATAAGTACACAAGTTTAATGCATTTTTCCCTGTTTATTCTTCATCCTGTTTTCAACATACTTAGTAAGTTTTTGTCTTAACAGGAACATTTTCTTATATTCTTTTCTTTCATTCACATTATTATTTGAAGAGGTATGTCAGTTTTAAATGATTTTGCTTTCCCTCCTCTTACCTCTTCTCTTTATTCATTTTGCTTGAGTATTCTGTTTCTTGCACCCTACAGATTTTGTTTTCTCCAAAGATGTGTTAACTAACTGACTTTATTAAAGATTAATATCTGATGATAAATGCCATATTTACTCTCAGGTTTTTGTTTTTTTCTTTCATGAATTTAAATAAAGGAAAAGCCATATATATTCTAGAAATCAAGGGTTCATTCTTATGTATGGAATGTGACATTTTAGTTCATGGTTAGTGTTGTTCTTATTTTGTTCTTTGAAATCAGAGATTTTTCATCTTTCTAGTGATTCAGAGTAACTTTTGATATCATTCAAATTCAAATGTGAAAATTAAAACTTGTAACCATTTTCTTCTTAAATGAATAGGAGTTTTTGTGTTTGATAGATTTTTCTTAATAGTGAGAAGAAGACATCTGTAACAGAGCACTTAAGTTAGATTTTTGTGCTTAATATATTTGTATTTAAAATCCAACCACAGTTACTTACTTCCAAAGAGGAAATCTTAGTGAAGCTAAGAGTTATTGGCACAATACCAAAATTTTGTGTTAAATAAATATGTGTGGGTGTAAAAGGATCATTTCTGGTACTTTATAGTTTTGGAAAAGAAATGCTGTTTCTCAAGTTGAGTTACTGCACAGTTTTACTGACGTCGATAGCATATATTCTTTTTGTTGATATTAAATAGATTTAAAATCTTTATTTTCTCTTTATATTCTCCAAAATTCACTAGAAAGTGGTTTATTCTGAAAATTGTCTGTGATTAAGTATTTCTTTTTCTGTTTTATTTTTAATTTTTTTGAGTATAATGGACACACAGTGTCAGGTGTATAAGAAGGTCTGTAAATGTTAAATTGATCTGTGTCACTAGTTAATGTTCATTGATGATATAGTAACTGTACTTGTAGTTTGGTAATTTTGTGATAATTCAGTCAATGACTGCTTTAGAGTAGGGGAAGACTCGGGAGTTGTAGGATTTTCTTTTTTGCTGTCTCTACCTTGTTGTATTTTTGTGGCCTCAGAAAAGGCAGTGAAGAAATGTTTTATTTTTCCTCAAACATATAAAATACATCTGGAAGAATAAATTCACATCTGGTTCATGGATTTCCTCCATGGAGATGATCCAAATTCAGTGTCAAGATTAGAGTTTGTACTCATGGGTTTGCAGAATCTTGTGTGGAATTTGAAATATTTTGTTTGGAAGTAGTTGGGGAAACAATTGATTCAGATGTTTGTGTTAAGTTCTAATTTTAGATGTATTTCTCCCTTATTAAAAATAAAAATGTTTTATGCTTCATAATATCAAGGTACTTGTAAACACTATACATTTAACGAGGTGTTTTGTGGGACCATTCTCAAACATTGTTTTATGAAAGAGAGATCAATTAAATTGTTAAACTTACCAGGTCATGATCATTGGTGACCCTAACCATTAGTGGAAATGTACTTCTTGTACATAGTATAGTGTAGCCTCAACTATGCTGTCACACTTCATTGACTCTATTTAAAATAGAAGCAACAGAATCATTTTTTAACTATTCTAAATGTCTGCCTAAATGCAATCTGAAAGTTTAGAATATAATGGTGTATGTACTCAGTTCTTCCCTCAGTCTCACAATGGCTAATGAATGTATTTGTGTCTGAATGGAGTCCCTGGAGTAGCATAAAGTAGAAGCATTTGTGGGCTCAATCCAAGAAGCATGTGAACTAAAAATAATATTGTCAAACATTTATGAATTATTTGTCTTACGCATTGAGGCTGCCAAACCAGGCTGCTAGTCATGTGAATTAAACTTGATAACACTAGAACAAATGGATGTTGTTCATTAAAGAGGATGTTTGAATATTTTCAAGGATTCTTTTTTCACCCTTTAACATGTGATACATTTTCCATATAATAACGTAATAAAGTTTATTTGTATATAAATCTATAGCTATTTGCTTTTCTATATGTTTTTAAACTTTGAACTTTCTGTGGAATAGAAAAATGCATTTTGCATATGTGTCTAATTTAGTGGTTTCTAAACAATATGGTAAGAATTTTTGTGTTTCAGCAGATTTTCCAGTGCATCATCAAATTGTAGGTATTATAAGAGTCTCAGTAAGGAGCCAGTCCTTAAGGGCTTCTACTTCTTTCCTCTTTAACTCTTACTTTTAGCCCTTCCTCCCATGTTAGTCTTGGCACATAAAATTTTGTTCTTGGCAAATGAGAATTAAGATGGAACATTAATTTTTTGATCATATTTATACTGTTGTTACTCTTAGAAAATCTGATTTGCTGTATTGGTACATACAACCACCTTAAAAAGTTATCTATTATTTCCTTTTGCAACCTTCTTTGATGTTCTGTGCTCCCTACTTTTTGCTCTGTGGTTCTATGAATATTACCCCAGAGCACTCTGAATGAATGCTTCATTGATACATTGATTCTTTCTGTGTGTGTGTTTGTGTGTATAATTTTTAAAAGTATTTCTTGAGGGTATATATAGTAGGCAGTGTTTAGAGTACTAATTTTAAGCTGTCGGGTTTGCCTTTCTTCCCTTTCAGGAAGTGGAACTCCTTCCTTGGCCTCTGTCATTCTTAATTTGTAGCTCAGTTTATTCTACTATTCTTTCTCAATTCCATATCCTTTCCTAATCATCTTCTCTTTATCTTTCTTTGAATTTGATGGTTTTATTTTGAACCATTGATGGTTGTATGTTTAGGCTCAGAAATGAGAAATAATGGTGTTATTGTATAGGGTACTTTAATAACTTTTTTTTTTTTTTGAAGATTCTATTTATCTGACAGAGAGACAGAGAGGGAAAAGAAGCAGGGGGGAGTGGGAGAGGGAGAAGCAGGCCCCCCCAGCGGAGCAGGGAGCCTGATGCGGGGCCCGATCCCAGGACCCTGGGATCATGACCTGAGCCGAAGGCCTACGTTTAACGACTGAGCCACCCAGGTGCCCCTACACTTTAATAACTTTTAACATATGCATATATCCATAAAGCCACTACCACAATCAAGATAATGAACATATCCATCACCTTAAAAGCTTTTTCGTGCCCCCTAGTAATCCTTCCTTCTCATCTCCAGACAACCACTAATTTGCTTTCTGTCACTGTACATTTGTAGTGGGTTGAATTGTGACTTCCCAAAAGATATGTGTACTTGGAACCTGTGACTGTGACCTTATTTGGAAGGTGTAATTAAGGATCTGGAGATGACCTCATCCTGGATTAGGGTGGGCCCTAAATCCAATGACAAGTGTCCTTATAAGAGGAAGAAGATGGAAACAGGAGAAGGTGATGTGATGGAGGTAGAAATTGCAGTGATGCATCTACAGGCCAAGGGCTGCCAAGTGTTGCTGGCAGCCACCTGAAGCTAGGGAAGAGGCGTAGAATACATACTTCCTCAGAAATTCCTGAAAGAACTAACCCTACCAACACCTTGATTTTGGATTTCTGGCCTTTAGAACTGTGACAGAATAAATTTCTGTTGTCTTAAGCCACCAAGTTTATGATAATTTTTATTTTCTAGATTTTTATATAAATACAGTTACAACAGCTTGTAGTCTTTCTTATCTGGATTCTTCTACTCAGCATATTTATTTTGAGATCCATCTTTGTTATTGCATGTAAAGAAAATTTACTTTATATTGCTGAGTAATATTCCATGGTGTGTGTGTGTGTATCACAGTTTGTTTATACATTCACTTGTTGATGAACCTTTGGTTATTTCTAGTTTTTTGCTATTATAAATAAAGTTGTTATGAACATTTTTGTCAAGTTGTTGTGTGGACATATGATTTCATTTTTCTTGGATAAATTCCTAGAAGTTGAATGACTGAGTATATTTATTTAACTTTTTCAAGAAACTGCCAAATGGTTTTTTGAAAACATTGTACCATTTTACATTCCTTCGAGTAGCATATGAGGGTTTCAGTTCCCCCGTATGTTGGCCAACTCTTTCTGTAGTCAGTCTTTTTAATTTTAGCTCTAGGACTGGTATACAGTGGCATCTCATTATAGTTGTAATTTACATTTCCCTAATGAACTATAATATTGAACAATTTTTCATGTATTCATTTGCCATCTGCATATCTTATTTGTGGAGTATGTGTTCAAATCCTCATCCCATTAAAAAGGATTTTTTTCTTATTGAATTTAGAGATTAAAAAATTCTCTCTGGATACAAGTCCTTCACCAGGTATATGATTTATAAATATTTTTCTCCTTCTGTGTCATGTCTTTTAATTCCTTTCTAAGTATCTTTCAAAGAACAGAAATTTTTTAAAAAAATTTATTTATTTATCTGAGAGAGAGAGAGAGAACATGAGTGCACATGTGTGGGGTGGTGGTGGGAGGGGTGGAGAGTGTCCCAAGCAGACACCATGCTGAATACAGAGCCTGGCATGGGGCTTGATCTCACAACCCCGAGATCATGACAGGAGCGGAAACCAAGAAGTCAGATGTTCAACCCACTGTGCCACCCAGGTGCCTGAAAGAGCAGAGATTCTTAAATGACATCTGATTTTATCAATTTTTTAATCTGTTTTTTTTTGCATGTTACATCTCAGAGATTGTTGTCTAACCAATGTACAATGTTTTGTTTTCTTAAATTTTTTTTTATTTCAGTAGATTTACTGAGGTGTTGTTTACATAGAATAAACTACACATATTAAAAACAAACGTACTGGGCACCTGGGTGGCTCAGTTGGTTAAGCAACTGCCTTCGGCTCAGGTCGTGATCCTGGAGTCCCGGAATTGAGTCCCGCATCGGGCTCCCTGCCTTTCAGGGAGCCTGCTTCTGCCTCTGACCCTCCCCCCTCTCATGTGCTCTCTCTCTCTCATTCTCTCTGTCTCAAATAAATAAATAAATAAAAAATCTTAAAAAAAAAAAAAAGAAGCAAGCACTTAAAAAAAAATAAAAAAAATAAAAATAAAAACAAACGTACTTGAAAATTTTGACACGTATGAACACCCATGAAACCACCACAGTGAAGATACTGAATGTATTCATCATCTGTAATAACTTCCTGTTGCCTCTTTGTAATTTCTCCCTTGAATTTTTCCCCATCCACCTCCCTCTGTCAGGCATTCATTTTGCTTTCTGTCACCGTGGATTAGATTTCAATTTCTAGAGTTTTATATAAATTGGAATCCTATTATGTGCTGTTTTCTCACTGGCTTATTTCAGTCAGCATAATATTTTGACATTCATCCATGTTTTATCACGTATCAGTAGTCCATTTCCCCCCTTTTTTCTTCTGAGTAATATTCCATTGTATAGATATACTACAGTTTGCTTAGCTATTTACCTGTTGGTGGATCTTTGGATTATTTTCAGTTTTTGGCTATTACAAATAAAGCTGCTGTGGACATTAATGTTATATATTCCCTGGACATATGTTATCTTTACTCTTGGATAAAAATTCAGTAATGGAATGGCTGGATAAGATAGTAGGTGTATGTTTAACTTACTGAAGAAATGTTTAAACCGTTTTTGCGGAGTGTTATATCATTTTACATTTTCACCATCAGTGTATGTGAACTCTATTTCCTTCACATTCTCATCAACACTTAGCATGGTCAGTCTTTTTAATTTTAGCTATCCTAACAGATATATAGTAGTATCAAATGATTTTAGTATGCATTTCTTTAATGACTAATGATGTTGGACATATTTTCATGCTGTTTGCCATCTAGGTATTTTCTTTGATGAAGTGTCTATTCACATATTTTGCAGTTTTCTAATTGAGTTGTTTTCCTCTTGTTGAGTTTTGAGTGGTCTTTTATATAATGGATCCTTTATCATATGCTTTGCAAAATAAATTTTAAGGGTATGGCTTGTATTTTCATTTTCCTAACAATAGGTTTTGTTTTTGATGAGTAGAATTTTCAAGTTTTAATAATGTCCATTTCATGAAACTTTTTTCTTTTATGGATTATGTTTTTTTGTTACATCTAAGAATCATTGCCTAATCCAAAGTGGTGACCAACATTTTTCTCATATGTTTTCTTCCAAGACTTTTTTATTTTTAGATTTTAAATGAGGTCTATGACCCATATTTAGTTGTTTTTTTGCATATAGTACAAGCTATAGATCAAAATTCAATTTTTGTCTATGGAAATCCAGTTATTCCAGGCTGTTGAAAAGACTATTTTTGCTCCATTGAATTTGCCTTTGCACTTTTGTTAGAAATCAGTTGTCTATATATGAGTGAATCTGTGTCTACACTCTCTAATCTGTTCCAGATCTATTTGTCTTGATGTCAGTAGTCATGAATATTATGTCTTTGAATATTATGTCTTTATAATGGGTCTTGAAATCTGGACTTTGCCCCTTCCCCCCCTTTACCAGAGTTGTTTTGGCTATTCTAAGTCCTTTGCATTTCCATATAAATTTTATAATCTGCTTTTCAGTTTTTAAAAATAAAAGCCTGCTGGATTTATTTTTTTAATTTTTTAATTGAGGTATAATTAACATACAATGTTCTATTAGTTTCAGGTGTACAATATAATGATTCAACAATTCTGTACATTACTGAGTGCTCATTAATATAGGTTTACTCTTTTCTTTTTTAAGAGAGAAAGTGTGTGCTCATGGGAGAGGTGGAGGGGCAGAGATAGGGAGAGAGAGAGTTCCAAGCAGGCTCCACACCAGCACAGAGCCTGTCCCAGGGCTCGATCTCATGGCCCTGAGATCATGATCTCAGCTGAAATCAAGAGTCTGATGCTTAACCAACTGAGTCACCCAGGCACCCCAAAACTATTTTTAAAAGGGAAGTATAATTGATACTCAAAACAACATGAATGAATATCAAGGTCATTATTGAGAATGATAATAATGAGATGTAAAGGACTACATTCTGTATGATTTTATATGAAATTCTCAATAAAGCAGAAACTATAGTGACACTAAGATCAGTGGTTGTCAGGGGCCAGGAATAGGTAGAAGGAATTGAATTTTTTGAAGTGATTGGCATGTCTGATTTTAATTGTGGAGATGGCTTCATGGGTATATAAAAATTTTAAAACTCATCAATATGTATACTTCAAATGGGTACATTTTGATTATGGAATTATATTTCTTTTTTTTTTAAGATTTTATTTGAGAGAGAGAGCATGAGCAGGGGCAGAGGGAGAAGCAGACTCCCCACTGAGCAAGGAGCTGGACACAGTTGATCCCAGGACCCCAAGATCATGACCTGAGCTGAAGGCAGATGCTTAACTGTGTGAGCCACCCAGGCTCCCTTATGGAATTATATTTCATTAGAGCTGACTTTTAAAAAACTTGGGATGCAGTGAAAGCTGTGCTTAGAGGAAAATTTTTACCTCTAAATGATTATATAATAAGATGAAAGACTTAAAATTAGTGATTCAAGTTTTTACCTTAAAACCTAAAATGATAATCAAATTAAATTCAAGGTATATAGAAGGAAGTAATTAATAAAGGTAAGAGTAGAAATCAATAAAATAGAAAATTGACAAAGGTAAGAAGAAATAACCATACAAAATTTTTTTCTTGAAAAAATTTCTATAATTGAAGTTTTTGCCAAGCCTAATAACACACACACACACACATTTTTGGGGCACCTGGGTAGCTTAGTCGGTTAAGCATCTAACTCTTGATTTTAGCTTGGATCATGATCTCAGCATTGTGAGATCAAGCCCCACATCAGGCTCCACACTGGGCATGGAGCCTGCTTACAATGCTCTCTCTTCTTCCACCCTCCCTCCCTTTCTCTTTCTCTCCCCCCCGCCCCAATTGTTGATATTAGGAATGAAAGAGCTTTTATCACCATACATTCTTCTCATAGTCAGAATAAAACAAAGGAATGTTATGAACAACTTTATGCCCATAAATTTGACAAGTTAGAGGTAATGAACAAATTTCTTTAAAAAAAATGAAACTTACAAAAACATACACTAAAACAGAAATCTTATTACTCCAGTATCTATTTTTTTATTATTATGTTATGTTAATCACCATACATTACATCATTAGTTTTTGATATAGTGTTCCATGATTCATTGTTTGCATATAACACCCAGTGCTCCATGCAGAACGTGCCCTCTTTAATACCTATCACCAGGCTAACCCATCCTCCCACCCCCCTCCCCTCTAGAACCCTCAGTTTGTTTTTCAGAGTACATCGTCTCTCATGGTTCATCTTCCCTCCGATTTCCCCTGCTTCATTCTTCCCCTTCTGCTATCTTCTTCTTCTTCTTTTTTTTTTTAACATATAATGTATTATTTGTTTCAGAGGTACAGATCTTTGATTCAACAGTCTTATACAATTCACAGCACACACCATAGCACATACCCTCCCAATGTCTATCACCCAGCCACCCCATCCCTCCCACCCCCCACCACTCCAGCAACGACGTGGATGGAACTGGAAAGTGTTATGCTGAGCAAAATAAGTCAATTAGAGAAAGACATGTATCATATGACCTCACTGATACGAGGAATTCTTAATCTCAGGAAACAAACTGAGGGTTGCTAGTCCAGTATCTATTACAGAAATTGAATTTCTTGATTGGATTATTTGTTCTTTGGGTGTTGAGTTTGATAAGTTCTTTATAGATTTTGGATACTAGCCCTTTATCTGATATGTCATTTGCAAATATCTTCTCCCATTCTGTCGGTTGTCTTTTGGTTTTGTTGACTGTTTCTTTTGCTGTGCAAAAGCTTTTTATCTTGATGAAGTCCCAATAGTTCATTTTTGCCCTTGCTTCCCTTGCCTTTGGCGATGTGTCTAGGAAGAAGTTGCTGTGGCTGAGGTCAAAGAGGTTGCTGCCTGTGTTCTCCTTTAGGATTTTGATGGACTCCTGTCTCACATTTAGGTCTTTCAACCATTTTGAGTCTATTTTTGTGTGTGGTGTAAGGAAATGGTCCAGTTTCATTCTTCTACATGAGGCTGTCCAATTTTCCCAACACCATTTGTTGAAGAGATTGTCTTTTTTCCACTGGACATTCTTTCCTGCTTTGTCAAAGATTAGTTGACCATAGAGTTGAGGGTCCATTTCTGGGCTCTCTATTCTGTTCCATTGATCTATGTGTCAGTTTTTGTGCCAGTACCATACTGTCTTGATGATGACAGCTTTGTAATAGAGCTTGAAGTCTGGAATTGTGATGCCACCAGCTTTGCTTTTCTTTTTCAACATTCCTCTGGCTATGCAGGGTCTTTTCTGGTTCCATACAAATTTTAGGATTATTTATTCCATTTCTTTGAAAAAAGTTGATGGTATTTTGATAGGGATTGCATTAAATGTGTAGATTGCCCTAGGTAGCATTAAGACATCCAAATGGCCAACAGACACATGAAAAAGTGCTCAACATTGCTCGGGATCAGGGAAATCCAAATCAAAACCTCGATGAGATACCACCTCACACCAGTCAGAATGGCTAAAATTAACAAGTCAGGAAACAACAGACGTTGGCGGGGATGCGGAGAAAGGGGAATCCTCCTACACTGTTGGTGCGAATGCAAGCTGGTGCAGCCACTCTGGAAAACAGTATGGAGGTTTCTCAAAAAGTTGAAAATAGAACTACCCTATAACCCAGCAATTTCACTACTGTATTTACCCCAAAGATACAAATGTAGTGACCCGATGGGGTACGTGCACCCTGATGTTTATAGCAGCAATGTCCACAATAGCCAAACTATGGAAAGAGCCAGGATGTCTATCGACAGATGAATGGATAAAGAATATGTGGTATATATACACAATGGAATATTATGCAGCCATCAAAAGGAATGAGTTCTTGCCATTTACAATGACGTGGATAGAACTGGAGGGTATTATGCTGAGCGAAATAAGTCAATCAGAGAAAGACATGTATCATATGATCTCACTGATATGAGGAATTCTTTTTTTTTTTTTTTTTGATATGAGGAATTCTTAATCTCAGGAAACAAACTGAGGGTTGCTGGAATGGTGGGGGGTGGGAGGGATGGGGAGGCTGGGTGATAGACATTGGGGAGGGTATGTGTTATGTGCTGTGAATTGTGTTAAGACTGTTGAATCACAGACCTGTACCTCTGAAACAAATAACACATTATATGTTTAAAAAAAGAAGATAGTAGGAAGGGTAAAATGAAGGTGGGGAAATTGGATGGGGAGATGAACCATGAGAGACTATGGACTCTGAGAAACAAACTGAGGGTTCTAGAGGGGAGGGGGTGGGCGGATGGGTTAGCCTGGTGAATGGAGCACTGGGTGTTGTACGCAGACAATGGATTATGGAACACTACATCAAAAACTAATGATGCAATGTATGGGGATTAACATAACATAATAAAATTAAAAAAAAAAAAAAAAGAAATTGAATTCCTTGTCAGAACCCTTTCCACAGGGAAATCTTCAGGCCCAGATGACATCAGTGATGAATTCTTTCATACATATAAGAAGTAATACTTATTTTACACAAACTATTTCAGAAAATACAGGAGGAGGAGGAGGGAACAATTCCCAACTTACTCTTTTAGGTTAGCATAACTCCCACACCTAAACTAGATGAGGAGGATAAAAGACAACTGTGTACTATGATCTGTTATGTATACAGATATACAAATCCTTACCCAAAATTTTGCACATGAAATCTCCAGCAATATATAAAAAGTATAATATATTATGATTCATCATAATCAAGTGGAGATTTACCCATGAATGGAAGGTTTATTTAATATTTTGAAAACCAGTCAGTGTAATTTATATAAACACAATAAAAGATAAAGCAACCACATATATGGGTGTTTCAATAAAAACAGGAAAACACTGAAATAATTGAACACTTGGGGCACCTGGGTGGCTCAGTCAGTTAAGCGTCTGCCTTTAGCTCAGGTCGTGATCTTGAGGTCCTGGAATCAGGCCGTCTCAGCAGGGACTCTCCTTTCCCTCTGCCTCTCCCCCTGCTCGGGCTTTCTCTCTCTCTCTCTCTCTCAAATAAATAAATAAGATCTTTAAAAAAGAGAAATAATTGAACACCTGTTTATAATAAAAAAATTTTCCCCTTACAGTAGGACTGTAAGTAAACTTCCCCAATCTGATAAAGATCATCTTCAAAAAACCTAGCACTAACATCCCACTTAGAGGAATAATATTGAAATAATTCCCCCTCTGACTGGGAACATAACAAAGATACCCACTCTCACCACTTATATTCAGCATTGCTCTGTTGTTTAATAAGGTGACACAAAGAAAAGATACAATGATTAGAAGGGAGAAGTAAATCCATCATTATTTGCAAATGATGTGTCTATTTAGAAAATTTTAAGTAATCTGCAAAACAGTTACTAGTAGTAACTAGGTGAATTAGCAAGGTCTCAGGATACACGACTAGTATTATAAATTTTCTTTCTCTACTCTGGTGGCTGTAAGAAGAGATGGTATTAGGTAAATCCCAATTTTAATAGTTTGAAACATGTGAAATACTTTGGATTAATTTAAGAAAATAACACACAAGACCTCTAATTGGAAACTCTAAAACATTGTTGAGATAAAGAAGATAAAATAAAGGAATAGGTAAGTCATATTCATGGTTTGGATTTCATAGACTTGTCACCATTTTTCCTGTATTAATCTATTGTTTGAATATGATCCTAAACATAATGATCCCTATAGAATTTTTTGGCAAAAGTTATCAAGATTATTCTAAAATTTATATAGAAATTCAAAGGACTTAGAACAACCAAAAAATCTTGAAGGAGAAAAAAGATGAATTACTTATATTCTGCAATTTCAAGATTTACTATAAAGTTGTAGTACTCAAGACAGCATTGTATTAGCGTACAATATACAAATACTGTAGGTCAATGGAACCGAGCAGAGAATCAGAAAAAGACCTACGGTTGAAAGATCAGTTGATTTTTGAGGTGACAAGCAATGCAGAGAGGGAAAGGAATATCTTTTTAACAAATGAGGCTGGAATGCCAGAAACAATAATCAATTTTAGATGGATTATAGATTTAAATTTGAAAAGTTAGAATTATAAAGGCTTTTGTAAGATGTTTAGAACAATATCTTTACCACCTTGGAGTAGGCAGATAGGTAAGAATGGGCAAGTAATAATCATAAAAGAGCAAATTGATAAATTAGACTTATTTAAAGTTAAAAGATTTTCCTCAACAGCAACCACTGTTAAGAAAATGAAAAGGCAAATGACAGGTTAAGCCAAAATATTACAAAACATATATCTGGCCAAGGATATGTACCTAAGATGTCAAAACGATGGTCTTCAACTTTATTATAAAAAGAATGTCACTTCTGAGTTTAGGTTTTAAAAAGACTGTACCTTTCATCTTGGCTGTGCTCTTTTATCTTCCCTCTCTTAAATAACTGGATCTGGGGGAAGCCAGCTACTATATCATGAGGACCATCAGTCAGCTTAAGGGGAGGCCCTTGTGGGAAGAAACAGGCCTGCAATAAGCCATGTGAGTGAACTTGGAAGCAGATCAACCTGGCTGACAGATTAAATGCAGGGTCAGGAGAGAACCTGAGCCAGAGCTCCCCAGCTACTAAGCCCTTGGATTTCTGACCCAAAGAATCTGTGCTTTAATAAGTGTTTGAAGAGGCACTTTGGGGTAAGAAGTTACACAAATAATACATTTGGCATAAATGAAGCAAATGGAATAGTTGTACCCTGCTAATGGGAACAATCCATAAACCACTTTAAAAACTACCAGTAACTACTGGGGCGCCTGGATGGCTCAGTTGGTTAAGCGACTGCCTTTGGCTCAGGTCATGATCCTGGAGTGCCTGGATCGAGTCCTGCATCGGGCTTCCTGCTCGGCAGGGAGTCTGCTTCTCCCTCTGACCCTCCCCCCTCTCATGTGCTCTCTCTCATTCTCTCTCTCTCAAATAAATAAATAAAATCTTAAAAAAAAAAAAAAACTACCAATAAATACTAATGGTAAATGTGTGCATGCTCCATGATCCAACACTGCTTCATTTATACCCAGTAGAAATGCGGCACTTTACATCAAAGGTCATATACTATAAAAATATTATTACCAGCAGTTATAGGTGCTGAGATGAGCGCAGACTTTTATTTTATGAAAATGGAACCAATAACACTTGACTAGTGGTGACATCACATTTGAGAGAAATAGGACTCTTTGGTGACTCCTAGGTTTTTAGATCTGGGTACATGGTTGAAGGGAAGAAATCATTTTCTTTGGGCCACACTGAAATTGAATTGAAAATGCCTAGTAGGCCTCCAAGTGTAGATGTTAAATAGATAGTTGTTTGTATAAGTCTTTCAGATTCTTCACTACATACATAAATATAATCTTCAGGCTTTGGAGCTGGATGATTTCCTCTAGGGAGTGAGTAATTCTAGAGAAGAGTGGAGGGTTTTTTTTTTTTTTAAAGATTTTATTTATTTATTCATGAGAGATAGAGAGAGAGGCAGAGGCAGAGGGAGAAGCAGGCTCCCCGCGGAGCAGGGAGCCCGATGCGGGACTCGATCCCAGGACCCTGGGATCATGACCTGAGCTGAAGGCAGACGCTTAACCGACTGAGCCACCCAGGCGTCCCAAGTGGAGGGTTTTGAACTCATCCAGTTCTAGTGAACTCCAATATTTAGAGTTTTGGTAGAAACCAAGAAAGAACTGCAGTGAGATATGCAGAAGCCCAGGTAGTGTAGTGTCAAGCAGAACTGGAGAAGTGATAAATCCTGTTCAGGAAGGAAATCCTATTAAATGTTGCTGAGAGAAAAATTAAAAATGAGAGAGTCAGATATGTTGGACTTTGCATGCTGTTTGTGTTTGGGCAGGTTACTTTCTGTACTTCTTAATTTCTTCACCAAAAATTTTTTTTTAAGTTTTTTTTATTTATTTAAGTAATCTCTACATCCCATGTGGGACTAGAACTCACGACCCTAAATCAAGAGTTGCATGCTCTTCCGACTGAGCTGGACAGCACCCCTGTGAGGATTTCTTTTTCACTAATTTTTTTCTTCCATGGGTTTAGGAGATTTTTATGTATGTTAATTTTCTTTTGTGGTCTCTGCCTCAATGAACAGGTACTTTCTTGGAAACGAATACCATTTCACAACCTGGTGTTTAATTATTTAATTTAAAATGAAATTGGATTAGAATAGTGGCTTCTAGAGGGAGCCATGGTGACTGAATGCTCTAAGTGTATTGGTTTATTTCTTCTTCCTTTGTTCTATAGGCTTTTATTTAGATGTCCAGTTTTGTCCCAGTTTCTATTGCTGCTGCCTGTAATAGTCCAGAAAATAATAATCATAAATTCTACATTTTGGAAAGCAAGTTGTTTTATACTTTCTAAAACAATTTTGTCTTTTCTTGAGAGCATTGACCCACACTGACAGGTGATGAAGTAGTTCAGTGTGACTGACAGGAATGTACAGCTGAGCTGTGTTTTGACTCTAGCAAAAAAGCACTACTTTTAAAGGACTTATGTCCCAGGCCATCAGCAGTTCCATTATTTGTACTTGGATAATGAGTTTCCTCTATGTATCATAAAGCTTACGAGAAATACTACTTTATTATTATTTTGAAATGCCTCGTGGAGAAGAGGGCAAGTAATTTAGTTAGGAATAACTGATTTCTGATACATTTCCAAGATTACCCTCTTGATAAAGTAAAGGATATAACTAAGACATTTTGCTAATTCCATTGCTCTCTTAACCTTGACTTATAAGGCTATTCAAACTAAATATGGTTTATTTGTAATTATTAGATGTTAGGACATTCTATGGCTTCTGGATGAGTTGACTTTTTTATTTTTTAATTAAAAAAAATTTTTTTTAGTGTTCCATGATTCATTGTTTGTGTATAACACCCAGTGTGCTCCATGCAGAAAGTGCCCTCTTTAATACCCATCACCTGCCTAACCCATCCTCCCACCCCCCTCCCCTCTGGAACCCTCAGTTTGTTTCTCAGAGTCCATCGTTTGAGTTGACTTTGAAATAGTTCCCTATTAATGTAGTTTGGACTTTCAGTTTTTGGTCTGGCATGTAAAGAACGTGGAAGCCACCACTCCATCCTAACAAGTAAAAAGCTGAACAAACTGAAAAAGCAACAGCTCTTTTTTGATATATAATTCTTCACAGGGCAAACTGCTGCCCCCAAAACTGCAGAGGCTGAAAGGTCCAATACAGAAAATCACAACTTAGCAGAGCAGCAACTTCGCAGGAATAGTGCTGGGATAGGGAAATGTATACTGTTTATTGGTGAATTGCTGGAGGCTCAGTGTAGGTAAATCTGAGAGATAAAGTCTAGTTGGAATCCCCTCAGAATTTTATGCGTTTAACTTGCTTGCATCTCTATTAGAGTCTCACAATGAATATTAGAGAAAAATCCTATGTACATCTCACAGGGGAAAGGAAAAAGGAACCATTTTAGAATATGCCAGAGCATTCTGTTCTTAACAAGGTCTCCTCTCAGGAGAAACTAAACAGAACCTAAATGACTTGGATTTTATCATAGCCTAACTGACCTGAGGGAAGGAAAATACCCAACTCCAATCAGGGAAATACCCAACTACAGCAGAGCCTAGCCATCCTGTGCCACTTAGGAGGGGGTGGAGAGTTGAGAAACACTTGTGAAATTCATAGTCCAGGGGCATAGCTTCATCAGTAGACTGAGACCTAATCCTAGGGCTATAAAATGCTTCTTCTCCCCTCCCCACCCAGCCCACCAACACATTACTAAAGCCTATTACAGCAGTTCTTTTTATCTAGTACTGTGTGCCTGCTTAGCAACAAAAAATTATAAGACATACTAAAAGGCAAAGAACACAGAAGAGAGAAAGCGGGCAACAAAATCTGACTCCGCTATTGCAGGGATATTGGAATTATCAGACCTGGAATTTAAAACAATATTCCAAGGGCTCTAATAGGTAAAGTAGAGCATGCAAGAACAGGTGGGCAGTGTAAACAGAGAAAGAAATTTTAAGAAAGAATAAAAAAGTGCTACAGATAAAAAACAGTAACAGAAAGGAAGAATGCCTTTGATGAGCTTATTAGTAGACTAGACATGGCTGAGGAAATCTCTGAGCTTAAGAATGTCTCAGTAGAAAACTCTAAAACTGAAAAGCAAAGAGAAAAGACTGGAAAATAAAAACAGAACAGAATACCTGAGGATAGTGAGACAATTACAAAAGGTATAACGTACATGTGACAGGAATACCAGAAAGAAAAGAAAGGAAGGAACAGAAGAAATATTTGAAACAACGACAGAGAATTTCCCGAAATTAATGTCAGACACCAAACCACACAGATCTGGGAAGCACAGAGTACATGAAGTGGAATAAATGTAAAAAAACTGTACCTGGGCATATCATTTTCAAACTACAAATACTTAAAAATTCCTGAAAGAAGCCAGAGGGGGAAAAAACCATACCTATAGAGGAGCAAAGAAAAGAATTGTATCTGACGTCTCAGAAGCCATCCAAGCAAGAAGAGAGCTCAATGAAATGTTTAAAGTGTTGAGAGAAAAAAAGCCCCCCAGGCTTAGAATGCTGTGACATTATCCTTCAAAAGTGAAGTAGAAGTAGACTTTCTTAGACAAAGAAAAATTGAGGGACTTTGTTTCTAGTAGACCTGCCTTGCAAGAAACATTAAAAGAAGTTCTTTAGAGAGAAGGAAAATTATATAGGTCAGAAACTCAGATCTACATAAAAAAGGGAAGAGCATTGGAGTAGGAATAATTGAAAGCAAAATAAAAACCTTTATTTTTCTTATTCTTAATTGATCTAACCAATAACAGTTTGTTCAAAATAATAACAACACTGTATTTTACTGTATATATGCTGGGTGTCTGTATATATGTATGTGTGTGTATGCTTATGTGTGCTTATGCATAATCAGAATGAATGCCAGCAATAATACAAGTGATGGAAGGGAAGAGTTAGGATCATTTTGTTGTCTGTCATAAGGTATTCTCATTATCTGTAATGCAATATAGTGTTATTTGAAAGTAGGCTGGATTAGTTGTAAATGCATATTGCAAACTCTAGGGCAACCACTACAATTTTTTTTTTAAAGTGTAACTGATAACTTCTTACTAGATAAGTCTCCTGAGGCAAAGGAAATAGAAACAAAAATATACTGTTGGGACTACATAAAAATAAAAAGTCTCTGCACAGTGAAGGAAACAATCAACAAAACTCAAAGGCAACCTACATAATGGGAGAAGATATTTGCAAATGACATATCCAGTAAAGGGTTAGTATCCAAACTATATAAAGAACTTATAAAACTCAACACCCCAAAAACAAATAATCCAGTTAAAAAATGAGCAGAAGACATGAATAAACATTTTTACTAAGAAGACATACATATGACCAACAGAATGAAAAGGTTCTCAACATCACTCATCATCAGGGAAATACAAATCAAAACCACTATGAAATACCACCTCACACCACTCAGAATGGCTAAAATTAACAACTGAGGAAACAACAGATGTTGGCAAGGATGCAGGGAAAGGGGAACCCTCTTACACTGTTGGTGGGAATGCAAACTGGTGCAGCCATTGTGGAAAACAGTATGAAGGTTCCTCAAAAGTTAAAAATAGAACAACCCTACAGTCCAGCAATTGCAGTACTAGCTATTTACCCAAAGGATACAGAAGTACTAATATGAAGGGATACATGCACCCTGTAGATATTATACCAACTATACCAATAGTTACTTTAAACAGCAATGGTCTAAATGCACCAATTAGAACGCACAAATTGTCAGAGTGGGTCAAAAAGCAATACCCAATGATATGTTGGGTACAAGAAACTCTTTTTTTTTAAGATTTTATTTATTTGCGAGAGAGAGAATGAGAGACAGAGAGCATGAGAGAGGGGAGGGTCAGAGGGAGAAGCAGACCCCCCGCTGAGCAGGGAGCCCGATGTGGGACTCTATCCGGGGACTCCAGGATCATGACCTGAGCCGAAGGCAGTCGCTTAATCAACTGAGCCACCCAGGCGCCTGAAACTCACTTTTAATATAAAAACAATTACAGATTAAAAGCAAATTGATGGAGAAAGATATACTATGCTAACACTAGTCAAGAGAAAGTGGGAGTAACTTTATTAATTTCAGGCAGATAAGGCCTCAGAGTAGGGAAAGTTATCCAGGATAAAAAAGAGTATTACATAATGATAAAGGAGTCAATTCTCCAAGAAGGCATAATGATCCCTAATGTGTATGCATCTAAAAATACGGTGTCAAAATATGTGAGGCAAAAACGTACAGAACTACAAGGAGAAATAGATGAATCCACTATTATAGTTGGGAGACTTCAACATCCCTGTATCAGAAGTGTTCAGATCCAGTAGGCAGAAAACCAGTAAGGACATAGTTGAATTTATCACTG
The DNA here is from genome assembly GCF_011800145.1 of Mirounga leonina. Lineage (NCBI taxonomy): Eukaryota > Metazoa > Chordata > Mammalia > Carnivora > Phocidae > Mirounga > Mirounga leonina. Next base: position 7,186,742 of record NW_023270852.1, read on the forward strand.
TCAGTCAATTGAATATAATGGACATCTATACACTACTCCATCCAGCAACAGCAGAATACATGTTCTTCTCAAGCTCATATGGGATACTCACCAAGATAGACCACATTCTAGGCCATAAAGTACACCCTGACAAACTTAGAAGAATGGAAATCATACAATATCTGTTCTCAGACCACAGTGGAATTAAACTAGAAATCAATAATAGATAGTTGGAAAATCCCTATATGCTTGGAGATTAAAAGCACATTTCTAAATAACACATGAGTTAAAGAAGAAATCTCAAGAGAATTTTAAAAATATATTGAACTATTTAAAGTAATTTAGGGAATGGCAGGTTGACAGAGGATAACAGTTATTTGTTCAGATATGTGTTTCTCATCCTAGCACTTACTGTTTTCCCCCTCTGTCAGACTCTACCTGGCTCTATTTATTTGGGGTAATTTTTTGTTTAGACAAAAAGAAAATACTCAAAAATTATTTTCCAAGTGGTTTAGCAATTATAATTTATTATGGTAATAGAAGTTATGCATTCATTATTTATTGGCTATAAAAATAACATTAGAGGGACACCTGGGTGGCTCAGTCGGTTAAGTGTCTGCCTTTGGCTCAGGTCATGATCCCAGGGTCCTGGGATCGAGTTCCACATCAGGCTCCCTGCTCATCAGGGAGCCTGCTTCTCCCTCTGCCTGCCGCTCCCCCTGCTTGCACTCTCTGACAAATAAATAAATAAAATCTTAAAAAAAAATAACACTAGAGGGGTATGTTAATTATATGTAGTACTACCACATACGTGAGAATTATATTCTAAAGTTAGAATAAGACAAATATCTTGTATTGCCAAAGTGATCTTATGAGATTTGATAAATCTGTACTGTTCACACACACATAGACACACACTTTGGTGTTGGCTAAGCTCATTTAGTTCCTGATTTTAAATGCATGTGTATGTGCCATCTGCTTATTCTGATCTTTTTTAAAAATTTTTATTTATTTATTTATTTATTTATTTATTTATTTATTTATTTATTTATTTATTTATATTTTTAAAAGATTTTTATTTATTTATTTGAGACAGAGAGAATGAGAGACAGAGAGCATGAGAGGGAGGAGGGTCAGAGGGAGAAGCAGACTCCCTGCCGAGCAGGAAGCCCGATGCGGGACTCGATCCCGGGACTCCAGGATCATGACCTGAGCCGAAGGCAGTCGCTTAACCAACTGAGCCACCCAGGCGCCCCTATTCTGATCTTTTTTAAAGATTTTATTTATTTATCTGAGAGAATGGGGGGTAGGGTCAGAGGGAGAAGCAGACTGCCCACTGAGCGGGGAGCCCGATTTGGGACTCGATCCTGGGACTCCAGAATCATGACCTGAGCCGAAGGCAGTTACTTAACCAACTGAGCCACCCAGGTGCCCTGCTTATTCTGATCTTAAATTGTTGTTCTTTGCTTATAATTCATACCCACTTTCATTCTGATCACAGAAATTATAACTTCAGTATGGACAGAAAGTTGACTTAAATTGCCAGTTCTAGAACATTAGGGAAAACAGTCTGTGATAAATAATATAATAGAGTTATATGATTACATGGTAGTACTGCTGATGACTTATGACATACCTCTTTCTCATGTTTGTATGAGAAAGGTCCTATTTTAGGGCAGGCCAAACTTTTTCACTTATAGCTTTATACTTCAGCTAGTCACAACTGTACATAGGTTGCAAAAATGGCAACCTAGGCCCTGTCCTCCTGGATTTCTACTTTTTGGAGTAAGATGTTTTAAAACTAAACATTGCAATAAAAATTATCCATTTTGTTGGAAGAAATAAAATCACTGAGAATACATTATCTGAGAAAAAAGGTAGGGTATTAGCTATAATTTTGGTATAAAAAATTATGGATGATTCTAGGGCCCTAAGCCCTTACTGTTCTCTTGGGATTTATTTTATTTACTTATTTATTTAGAGAGGGAGAAAGGGGCGAGGGACAGAGGGAGAATCTTAAGCAGGCTTCACGCCCCCAGCGTGGAGCCCTATGTGGGGCTCAATCACACAATCCTGAGATCGTGACCCAAGCTGAAGTCAAGAGTTCGGCGTTTAACCAACTGAGCCAACCAGGCGCCCCAGAATTTATTATTTTAATTTTTTTTCTTTAAAATTAGTAGCTTTGCTTTTGCTGTATTCTTCTATGTCATTTGGAAAGTTACATTCTTTACATATTTTCTTCAGATCACATTTGATGTAATTTTTCAGTATAGTTGAGTAGTCTTGAACTTTTAAATTTCTTTTAAATTAGTTTAGGGTGATTAAGTTTTATAGTACAAATAAATTGAATTAAATTTTTTACCTTAGTATTTCAAATTGAGCTAATACCCTCTGGACCTCTTCCAAGAGAAACATGGAAGCAAAACCCAAAAACTCCCTAGAAATCTGTAACTGAAACTCCATCATAATTGACAGTTTTCTCGGTTTTAGGTCATTTCATGCTTCATTTAATATATCTCCTGCAACAAACCACAAAAATATGCACTGGGTCACCTATGAAGTATAAATTTATCCTGAAATAAAAGCAACTGTTGAACTTTTTCCATATCCATAGTACTAATACTTTTTGAAGGGAGAAAGGATAAGATATAGGCCCTCTCCCCTACCCATCCCCAAAGTTGCCTTGTTGCAAACATTAAATAATAAATAATTTTTTGCATTTATTTTGTATACTGGTCAGTATTCCTAACTGCTTAAACTTCATTTTAGTTAAAGTCTTTATGGAACATTTTCTTTATGTATAGAATTATGCTAAGCAATATGGATACTTTGTGTTGACACATAACTGTTGGGGTGGCAAAACTGCTTATAAGAAATTAAATACAGAATATGGCTATAGCATAGTAAATTATATAGAGAGCCTCAATAATTAGGGAAGACTTCATCTAGACAAGTAGAGAACTGGGACTTCTTGAAAACCATGGACAAGTTTATAGGAAAGTGTTATGTTTGATCTGGAGATTTCTTCCTTCTCTTAGCTCCTTCAGGATCACTGAGCGTATGTTACTTTTTTACTGTGTTTGCCTTTTAACACTTACTGATCTACTCCCAAACTAGTTATATTATATTTCTGAAAAGTGAAGATAGTGCTATGCTTCATTATACTTATAATATCTTGCATATAGTAGGTACTCGGTGCTGTTTCATAGTTACATCATCTCTAGAAGGTATGTTGATGAATTTCCAGTAATTATTTCTCAGATACCACTTTCTTGCATTTTCCTGCAGGAGACCTGAAATACCATAAAAGTTAGGTTTCTTTATAGAAGCTCCTTTTTCATAGCTTCCAGAGCTGGAAATTCAAGAAGCGGGGAGAAAAAGGAAGTGAATGACTTAGCATGTCTGCCTAACACTTGGGACTTAGGAATTAGGAAATTATCTTTGCATTATTTCTTTATATCAGGTTCTGATTGTGTGTTTATTTTTCATAGTAAATTTGTATCTATTAGGTGAACATGGTCTCTTCTACTTGAGTCAGTATTTGAATGAGACCTGTCAGTTCTTCTTTCACCCAGTTTATATATATGTAATTGTGGCAAAATATGTATAACATAAAATTTACCATTCTATCCATTTGTAAGTATACAGTTCAGTGGCCCTTAAATATATTCACATTGCTGTGCAACCATTGCTACCATCCATTTCTACAACTTTGTCATCATCCCTTATAGAAACTCTGTACCCATTAAATAATAACTCTTCATTCTCCCCTTCCCCCAGCCCCTGGTAACCACTTTTCTACTTTGTCTCTATGAATTTTATTTTTCTAGATATCTTGTGTAAGTGGAATCATGCAGTATTTGTCCTTTTGTGTTTGGCTTGTTTCACTTAACATAATGTCCTCAAAGTTCATCCATGTTATAGCATGTATCAGATTTTTGCCCTTTTTGAAAGCTGAACAATATTCCATTATATGTGTATACTACATTTTGTTTATCCATTCGTCTGTTGATAGACATTTTGTTTGTTTCAATTTTTTTGGCTATTGTTTCTATTTTTTGGCTTAAATGAACACTGGTATACTCACTAAGTTTTTATTTAAGTGTTTGTGTGTTTCACATTTCTCCCTGCCTCCTTTCTAGTCAATACAATTCTTTTGAGATTGTTTTTAAATAACTCAAAATGCCGTTAGTTGGATCTTGGCCTGACCTATGGACTAGAATCTCTTTAAAAGGTGTCTTTATTCTATTCAAATGTATTGATTCTTTAAAATTTAACTTAGAAAGCAACCTTTTTTCTCTTACTTACAGGCTTTTTGGGTACCTGACTGCCCTCTGTATATATAATATTTGCTTATAAGACATATAGATAAATTACTCTGGTCATCCATGGAGACAATAGAGTTAATTTAAGTAAATCAGGGATGTGTTTATAGAGGAAGGGAGTGTAAGCTAAGGTTTGAAAGATTTGTAGTACTTTGATGAACAGTTGGAGGATGAGACAGGCATTCAAAGAAGGAGCATTTTGGAAGATACAGAATCAAGGAAGTCCCAGGTATGTTTGAAAACAGTGGAAGTTTATTAGCACATGGGTTGTTTAGGAATAGGAAGGAATAAGGTGCAAGCAAGGAATAAGGAAGTCAGAGTATTAAGCAACAGAATTTGGTTTCTTCTATTCAATGACCTTGTTACTTTGGGATCTAGGATGAGTATTAGGTCTGTGAGACAAAGAAGTATTATGAAGTGGCTTTTATAGTTTTGGGGAATGTAATAGATTGTGAGAAGATGAGAATGTGGGGACTGGGAAAAGGAAAAGGCCCAAGTTTGAGGGTTTAGCAGTGAAATAATTACATATTATAATGAGTCTTTTTTTTTTTTTTTTTTTTGGTTCTCAACATCAGTTTATTGTTTATACTAACATACAGTAAACACAAAATAGTTTCAGAAACACAGTAACCAATAACACTGCCAACAGTAAACCTAGTAAGTCAAGTTCAAAATATCTTTCTACTTCTTTTAATCTTAAGATACATTCTATTAAGAATGTATAATCTTAGGGGCACCTGGGTGGCTCAGTCGCTAAGCGTCTGCCTTCGGCTCAGGTCATAGTCCCAGGGTCCCGGGATCAAGCCCTGCATCAGGCTCCCTGCTCCACGGGAAGCCTGTTTCTCCCTCTCCCGCTCCCCCTGCTTGTGTTCCCTCTCTCGCTGTGTCTCTCTCTGTCAAATAAATAAATAAATAAAATCTTTTAAAAAAAATGTATAATCTCAGTATTTAAAAATTATTTGAGTTAATATTAGCATGGCTGTGTTATCTATCCAGTGTATAGTAAGATTCATTTCTTTCTGTTTATAATGAGCCTTAACATTAGACCTTGGGGTACCGGGGTGGCTCAGTTGGTTAAGCAACTGCCTTCAGCTCAGGTCATGATCCTGGAGTCCCGGGATCGAGTCCCGCATCGGACTCCCTGCTCAGCGGGGAGTCTGCTTCTCCCTCTGATCCTCCCCCTCTCATGCTCTCTGTCTCCCATTCTCTCTCTCAGATAAATAAATAAAAAATCTTAAAAAAAAAAAACAAAAAAACAACATTAGACCTTGCCAGCAAGTTACTGAGAAGGAGCAGGGGCAGAAATGATTTGAGCATATTAATTCATTAATTGAATAAACAATTTACTCTGTTCCAGGTAGTGTTCTAGACTCTGATTATTAATAGGTGAATAAATTACATTTTTGCTTTTAAGGGCCTTAATCTTGTAAGTAGATTTTTTTCCTATAAATTTTTTGTAGCTTGATTTCTTAAAGGAGTTATGGATAAAGTTTTCAGATGAACAGAAAATAGATCATCTAGTTCATTATTTTTCAAAAGAAGCTATTATAATGATTTTGATAGCGTTTGGATTAAAATTTAATTAGGGAAGCTATTAAAAATTGGTTAGGTATTTAATATATACAAAATCATTTGGCTATTTAATTTCATTGTTTAAGAAGATCAAATATTTTAAGTTCTCAGAGTTCTGGAATTATTTATTTACATGTGTTTTTCATTGAGGTATAATAAAGTCTATATATTGAAAATATATAATTTGGATGACATATGTGTACTTCCATAAAATCTTTAATACAAGAAAATGAATGTATATGTATCATTTACCAAGTTTGTTTTTTTCCCATCTTACATTCTGACTTTGTCACTATAGATTAGTTTGTATTTTCTAGAATATTTCATATAAATAGAATCATGCAGCATTTTTTGATTTAGCTCCTTTCACTCAATATTATTATTTTGAGATATTTGTTGTTGCGTGTATCAATAAATTGTGTCTTTTTATTGCTGAGTCGTAGTATTTCATTGTATGTATGTACCACAGTTTTATCCATTCACCTGTTAATGGGCATTTGGTTATTTCGAGTTGTTGGGTATTATAAATAAAGCTGCTAAGAACATTCATGTAAACTCTCTCTGTTTATATATAATTTCATTTCTCTTGGGTAAATTCCTAAAAGTTAAATGAGTGGATCATATGTTAGGTGTATGTTTAACTTTTTAAGAAAACCACTAGACTGTTTTCCAAACACATTTTACCAGTTTACATTCTTACAAGCAGTACATAAGACTTCTAGCTCTTCTTCATCTTAGACAACACTTGGTAGATTCAGTCTTTTTAATTTTAGCCATTCTGTAAGTGTGTATTGGTTTCTTATTGTGGTTGTCATCTGAAATATGTTCTTTGGTAAAATGTCTATTAAAATGTTTACTCATTTTTTTAATTGAGTTATTTCCTTATTATTGAATTATAAGAAAAAATTTTCATATATTCTCTACACATGTATATGTTTTGTGAATATGTTTTATGTATATATATTTTTAAAGATTTTATTTATTTGAGAAAGAGCGAGAGAGAGAGCACAAGCAGGGGTAGGGGCAGAGGGAGAGGGACAAGCAGACTACCCGCTGAGCAGGGAGCCTGATGTGGGGCTCGATCCCAGGACCCTGGGATCATGACCTGTGCCAAAGGCGGACACTTAATTAACTGACTGAGCCACCTAGACACCCTGTTTTGTGTTTATGCTTTTCCCATTCTGTAGTTTATGTTTTCATTTTCAGGACAGTGTCTTTTGAAGTGCGGAAGTTTTTTGTTTTGGTGAAGTCTACTTTATAAATTTTTTCTTTTGTGTTTTTTGGCGTCATATCTAAACTTTGCCTAACCTGAGGTCAACAAAGATTTTCTTTTATGTTTTCTTCTAAGAGTTTTATAGTATCCTTTCCATTTAGTTCTGTGATCCATTTTTTAAAAAGATTATTTATTTATTTATTTGAGAGAGAGAGTGAGAGAGCATGAACAGGGGAGAGAGGCACAGGGAGAGGGAGAAGCAGACTCCCTGCTTGGCAGGGAGCTCTATGTGGTGCTCAGTCCCAGGACCCTGGGATCATGACTTGAGCCAAAGGCAGATACTTAACTGACTGAACCACCCAGGCACCTTCTATGACCCATTTTAAGTTAGTTTTTGTGATACTGTACAAATTGTGGCTCAAGAGTTATTTTTGTGGACAGGATGTCCAGTTGTTCCAGTGCCATTTTTGGAGAGAATATTCTTTTTCTATAGAACTGCCTTTGTAAAAATCATGTGTTCATATATGTATGCACATATTTCTGGACATTGTCTGTTCTGTTCCATTGGATATTTGTCCATCTTGGCTAATATCATCCTCTGTTAATTACGGTAGCTTTTTTTATTTAAGATTTTATTTATTTGAGAGAGAGAGAGAGAGAGAAAGAGAGCACAAGTGGGGGGTGAGGAGTGGCAGAGGGAGAGGGAGAAGCAGACTGCCCTCTGAGGAGAAGCCTGATGCGGGGCTTGATCCCAGGACCCTGAGATCATGACCTGAGCTGAAGGTAGATGCTTGACCAACTGAGGCACCCAGGTGCCCCTAATTACTGTAGCTTTATATTAGGACATGAATCTAGTACTATGAGGTTTTGCTTTTTTCTTTTCAAAATTATTTTGGCCATACTAGGTCCTTTGCATTTCCAATAAACTTTAGAATCAGCTTGTAGATTTGTACAAAAAGTTCTACTGTGATATTGACTGGACTAAATTAAATCTTCTAATCCATTCACATGGTATCTCTTTATTTTGTCTTATTTTAATTCCAGTGCAGTTAACATACAGTGTTAATTTCAGGTGTACAATGTAGTGATTCAACAATTCAGTGTATTATTCAGTACTTATCAAGATAATGTACTTTTAGGGGTGCCTGGGTGGCTCAGTCAGGGTGAAGCATCTGCCTTCAGCTCAGGTCATGATCCCAGAGTCCTGGAATCGAGCCCCTCTTTGGGCTCCCTGCTCAGCAGGGAGTTTGCTTCTCCCTCTCCCTTTACCCCTCCCCCTGCTTGTGCTCTGTCTCTCTCTCTCTCACTCATATAAATAATAAAAAAATCTTTAAAAAAAAAGATAATGTATTTTTAATCCCCTTAAACTATTTCACTCATTCCCCTACCCACCTCCCCTCTGGTAACCATCTGTTTTCTGTAGTTTAGTGTTGTTTGGTTTGGTTTTCCTCCCTTTGTTCAATCTTTTTGTTTCTTGAATGCCACAGATGAGTGAAATCATAAGGTGTTTGTCTTTCCCTTACTAGCTTATTTTGCTTAGCATTTTACTCTCTAGATCCATCCATGTTGCAAATGGCAAGATTTCATTCTTTTTTATGGCTGAATAATATTCCATTGTATATATATACCACAACTTCTTTATCCATTCATCTGTTGACAGACACTTGGGCTGCTTCCATAATTTGGCTATTGTAAATAATGTTTCAGTAAAATAGGCGTACATATATCCCTTTGAATTAGTGTTTGTTGAGAGATTATTTCCTTCATTATTGTTTTGTAGTTTTATACATATGGATCCTATACATATTTTGTTAAATTTATTTCTAAATAATTCATGTTTTCTGATGCACTTGTAAAATGTACTTTAAAAATATTGTCCTTGTGTTTTGTTCCTTGCTAATCTCACTTACTAGTTCTAGGAGCTTTTGTAGATTCTTTGAAAAAAATTTTTTAAAGATTTTATTTATTTATTTGACAGAGACACAGCTAGAGAGGGAACACAAGCAGGGGGAATGGGAGAGGAAGAAGCAGGCTTCCTGCGGAGCAGGGAGCCTGATGCGGGGCTCGATCCCAGGACCCTGGGATCATGACCTGAGCCGAAGGCAGACGCTTAACGACTGAGCCACCCTGGCGCCCCAGATTCTTTGAATTTTTTATGTAGATAGTTATGTCACTTACAAATCGAGGAGACACTTTTTTTTTTCCCCTTCTAATCTGTATGCCTCTTTTCCTTTTCTTGTCTTGTTGCACTTATTGTACATCCACCACAGTGTTAAGTAGGAGTGGTGATGACAGGTATCCTTACCTGTTCCGTATTTGCAGGCAAAAACATGCAGTGTTGCGCCATTATATATGATACTAGCTTTAAGTTTCAGGTTGATAACCTTTTTCAGGTTGGATAAGTTTCTTCTATTCCTTATTTGCTAGCTTTAAATCATAAATGGATGTCATATTTTTGTCAAGTGCTTCTCTATTAGGTTGATCATATGGAAATTTTCTTCGGTCTCTTGGTATGGTGCATTATATCAAACAGTTTGCAAATACTGAATTAGCTTTGAATTCCCAGGATCAACTTCACGTAGTCAGATGTATTTTCTTTATACATCACTGGTTACAATTTGCTAATAATTTGTTGGGGATTTTTCATTTGTATTCACAAGGGATATTGGTCTGTAGTTTTCTTGTTATGTTCTTGTCTGATTTTTGTCTCAGTATAATGCTTACCTCAAAAAATAGGTTTGGAAATGTTTCTTCCTTTTCTATTTTCAGTAAGTTATTATGGAGAATTAATATTATACCTTACTGCAATGTTTAATTGAATTTGCACATGAACCTGTAAGGCCTAGGACTTTTTTTTTGTTGGAAGGTTTAAACTAGAATTTCAGAGACATAGGAGTGTTCCGGACATCTATTTCTTTTGTGTCTTTTTAAAAATTCACCAATTTCATGTGACTTGTTCAGTTTATGAGCATGAAGTTATTTGAAAGACTTCTTTATTATAATATTAATGTTTGTTGGATCTGTGGTAATTTTTTTTTTAAACCTTATATAATTTGTGTCTTCTCTTTTTTCTTTGGTCGGTCTGGCTAGAGTTTTATACATTTTTTTTGAACTTCTCAAAGAACCAGCTTTTGGTTTTGTTGATTTTTCTCTATTGTTTTTCTATTTCCTTTTATAGCAAAAAATCCCTCTGATCTTTATTATTTACCTTCTTCTGCTTCTGATCCATACTCTTGGATATTTGAGGGGAATTCTCTGCAAATATCTGGAGTTTTCCTCTCTGAGTATTTCTCTCTTCCGTGGTGCTCTGCAAACTCTAGGTCCTTGGTCTTTCTGGATATCTGCTATGTCTTCTCAATTTAGGGAGTCTCTTGGATTCTATGCCTCTCTGTGTTGTAATCTGGAAGCTCAGTGTGGGAAACTGAGGCAATCATAGAAGTCCTCTCATCTCTCATAGTTCACTGCCTTCTATTAACTGATGTTCAGTGTTTTGAAAACTGTTATTCATATATATTTTGTCCAGTGTTTTTAAAAAACTCATTTCCTCAGGAGATTAAATCTAGTTCCCTGTTATTCCATCTTGGCCCAGCTTTTGCTTTACAATTTTTTATCTTATCTAAATGGCAAACTCTTGAAGACAGCTTTTGTACTCTTCATAGTATGTAGTACAGGGTCTTGTACTCAGTAAGTGCTTATTGCAAATTTGACTTATTACTTGAGTTTACTTGAGCTGGATGGAAGAGGGAGATAAAAAGCAGAAGAGTAAAGCCACCATCTGACTGCATTTCCCCTGTTTGTCAAAGGAACTCTCTTTGGAGCCCTGATAACAGAATTTCTATATTCCACTCCCATCTGACAACCCTAGCCCTTATAGCTGGGTTACTGGAACTACCCCCAAAACCCCACCACTCGTCATCTGACCCAACTGGTCCACTTAGCCTTAGTTTCCATAAAAATGTGTAATTTGATAGACTGGTAGGATGTTGGGAGGGGGAGAATCTATGGGAAAATCATAGGTTAAGAAATAATCTCAAGTCTTTTCTGGATATTGACTCCAAATGTCCAGTTTCATTATTAATCTGAAGATTGATTTTTCTTTTGTTCTCAAGAATTTTCAGCAGTTATTGTTTCTTCAGCAATTCTTTCAGTCCCTTTTTCTTAAACTCATTACATGAATATTGGAGCCTCTCAGTCTACCTTATACGTCTTTTAGCTGTGGTTTCAATTAAATTTTTTTTCCTGACTCCATGCTGAATTCTCAGTGAATGCATCAGGACTCTCTTCTAATTCAAGAATTCCACCTTCAGTCTATCTAGAGAAAAGTCTATTTCATCTATTGATTTTTTTATATCAATGACTATATTTTTGTTTTCAATTTTTTTAAAGATTTTATTTATTTATTTGAGAGAGAGATAGTGGGGAAGAGAGGGAGAAGTGGGCTCCCTCCCTGGGATCATGACCCAAGCTGAAGACAGACGCTTAACTGACTAAGCCACCCAGGTGCCCCTATTTTCAAATTTTCTAATTGGGTTCTTTTCATACCTACATTTCCCCCCATCCTTTTGTTTTCATTATTTCTTATTCATTTTCAGTTGAAGTTTTGCCCTCATGTATGTCTGTGAACATTCTGTATGAACTTATTTTTAAGGTTTTAAAAATTTATTCCCTTAAAATTATTTTCATATTGAATAAAGTCACGTTCTGATTATTGATTTTTCTGGCTGTAATTTTTAGCATTAGATTTCGCCATATGATTTCTGAATATTGGTTTGCTGGCTCATTTTGAGAAGGAGTTATTTTTTTGCTGTTGTTTTTCTCTCTCCTTCCTTCCTGTCTGCTCATACCTATCTGTCTCTAGGTATTTAGTTAACTTTCACCTTAACCCTCCTTGTCCCCAATCCAGAACTAAGTCTTATTCCAGAATTTCAGTGATTCTGTCATAAGTTATATATTGGAGATACTATAGAAACATTTGGTACTTGGCTTCAGTTTCTGATACTTGGTTAATAGGTTATGCCAACACCCTCTCCCTTAGGCAGGCATTTTTCTAAAAGCTCTAGGTGAAGATTGATGTGTGTATGTGTGTGTTTTCTAGCCTTCTTTCTTGAACTAGCTCATTTTTGGGGGGCAAGGGCTGGTATGGTACTGAACTCTCACTCCTTTTTAAGGTCTTATAATCAATAGTTCTGAGCTTTTGGCCAACTTTACTTTTTTAGTAATCATTTCTGTTTTATTACTGGCTGCTAGAAATTTTTATCTTGTTTTTGAACCAGGCTATGTCTTTTGTGTTACCTTTTCATATATTTTATATGTCCTGGCCATGTTTTTGGTGTGCAGTTAGTGATCAAAGTTTTACCATTATGTTATCCTGATTTGAAGTCACATTCCCAGGTTAGTAGAGTTCAGAATATATATACCTGGCTTCACTCCTCCTGATTCTCAGTGGTTAAAAAAAGGCAAGGAAAGCTTAGGATTATAAATCAAATGTTATTCTTTTATTGGTCCTCTGCAATAGATAATATACATAAGTGGCTTCTTTACTGAGTATTGCTCACTTGTGATTACTTAGTTTAATTCTAAATTCTCTGAGTTATTTCTTCATGAATTTCTGCTACCAAGTCTTCTGAACGCTGTCATACAAAGAGACATTGTTAGCCTAGAAGTCTGAGGTCTTAGAGCTCATCTGGATTATTCTGGGAATATTATTTAACCTTTTGTATTTGTTTCCTCCTTTATAAAACAGGTATAATATCTGCTTTCACTATCTCATGGGATAGTTGTGAACGTCATAGAAGATAATAGAGTTCAACTCAACAAAGTTTTACTTAAGCACCTGTTTGGAGAAAGACATATTGCTAGGTTCTAGGGAAATTTAATAAAACACAGTTCTATGGTTATTTATAATACAGTGGGACAAACAGCTTGTTTTTGTTTTTAAGATTTATTTATTTATTTGGGGGGGAGGGAGAAGGAGAGAGAAAATCTCAAGCAGACTTCCTGCTGAGTGGGGAGCCAATGTGGGGCTTGATCCCATGACTCCAAGATCATGACCTGAGCCGAAATCAAGAGTCAGACCCTTAACTGACTGAGCCATCCAGGCTCCCCTATATAGCCTGTTTTATAATCAGTTATAATACAGAGTAGTCTGTGATGAATGCTTGAATATAGATATTAAACAACAAATTAAGAGGACCTAAAAAAGAAGCACTTTAGGCTGAAGCAGTTTAGGCTGAAGGAATGAGCAGAAACTTCACGGAGGAGCTGATCCCTTAAAACCCTAGGGCTTTAAAAATGCCAAGGTGCTATGTAAATATATGATGTGCTATTATTTTATATGCCAAATATTTTCCCATGAGCTAATCTGATTGGAGACCACTAAGACATTTCTTCTTCTTCTTTTTATTATTTATTTATTTTTAAAAGATTTTATTTATTTATTTATTTGAGGGAGAGCATGAGCAGGGGGAGAGGGAGAGGGAGGAGCAGGCTTCCCGCTGAGCAGGGAGCCCTATGGAGGGCTCGATCCCAGGACTCCGAGATCATGACCTGAGCCTAAGGCAGTTGCTTAACTGATTGAGGCACCCAGGTGCCCCTAGCCATTTCTTCATTACCTTTTTTGTTTGTTGTGTAGATCAGATGCCCTTGCTATTAAATCTTCATTCTTATTGGTCATGATGGTTGCGACTAGGCATACTCTTATGGTGTTGTGGTCAGTCTTTCTCTTTTCTGTGAATACTGATTTAGATATTGCTTTTTCAAGAGAAAAATGTTCTCTTTATGTGTTTTATTTTTTTGATAATGTAATAATTGAAAAGATTATTCCCTCCAGGCTGCTTTTCAGAGATTGTTACCTCTGAAGTTCTGAAGAAACACTATTTGCTATTATCCAGATACATTTAGACTGAGCTTTTGCAGTAGAACATTTTGTTCTATTTGCTGTAATTTTTTTTAAAGGACAAAGATAAACAGCTTAAACAGATAACCATCTCCGGTTGCTGCTTCTAACAATAATATTTAGCAGCCAGTGAATATTCTGCAAGGCCTTTCTCAGAAAGGCTGCATTAAGTAAACAAGCAGTAAATATTGTTGGTGACTGATAGATGATAGGATTTAAAGCTAGCCAACTGCCCATATCAGGCTAAAACATTGTTTTTCTGTTTTGGTAAATAATACTCATCTTGTTTATACAGGTCTTATCAAAAACAGTGTTAGCATTTCATACCAAACATATTTTTATAAAGCTCATGAGAACTAAAACTAACAAATTTTAAATTGCTTGAATCCTATTTCATCAGTTTCTTTAGATGTATGTTTTGGTTTATTTCCAAATCACAAGTTATACTGTATCCTGTGTTTTGAAGAATGATAGCTTTTGTGCAGTGTTCCAGTCACCATTTACAGTAAAATTTGGTTTGTTTTTGTCATGGAAGTCTCAGCCATGGATTGAATTGATACTTGGGAAAATACTTTTATTTGATCCTTGGCTGCCAAAGGATTTCATTACAGGTGTTTTGTGAGGTTTATGTGCCTAATATTTGGTGGCTTCTGTATCAGATACTGCTATAATTTGAAGTATCATTCCTTTGCACACTACCAGTACCAGTCTTTAAGGGATGTAACTGTTTTTAGCCCTCTTGACTGGGTCCACAAAGGAAACAGCTACTATATACATATATAGTAGGTTCAGATGTTTTCTTTTTTTTTTTTATTCTTATGTTAATCCCCATACATTACATCATTAGTTTTTGATGTAGTGTTCCATGATTCATTGTTTGTGCATAATACCCAGTGCTCCATGCAGAATGTGCCCTCCTCAATACCCATCACCAGGCTAGCCCATCCTCCCACCCCCCTCCCCTCTAGAACCCTCAGTTTGTTTTTCAGAGTCCATCGTCTCTCATGGTTCATCTACCCCTCCGATTTCCCCCGCTTCATTCTTCCCCTCCTGCTACCTTCTTCTTCTTTTTTTTCTTAACATATATTGCATTATTTGTTTCTTAAGTTACTTTATGTTTAAGTAATAGCGCATCATCAGAACCACCAGAAACACTAGAAAGTGAACTCCCACATGGATTTTATCTTTTTTATTATAGTTTCAGTGCTTGGCACAAAGTAGTTGTTCAATAAACGAATTAATTACCATCAGCCTCAGAGTTACCATCACTGCTCTTATCGCTTATAGAAATTACTGACATATAGGATCTGGATCCTATTCCCCAACACTGGCCTTCTCTTTCCTCTTTTATCCTACCCTTTAGGTGAAAGGTTTACTCTGTTCCAGTCATCAGTCACCTACTATTCCCTTCTATAATAATAGCAATAGCAGTAATAATGAAAATGATATCGATTACTAGTATATCTGAGTATCAGCTTGTGACAGGCCACAGATTCTATAATAGGGTTTATTCATCATTTGCTGTGTCCCAGATACCATGTTAAATAATTCACAATGCAGTATATCACTTAATCTTATCAGCAAAATGTGAGGTATTTTATGTTCAAGAAAAACAGGTTCAGAGAAATTTGCCAAAATCATACCCTAAATTAGGGTCAGACTCAGGATTCACTTCCTTTCTAGCTGGTGCCAAAGGATATGAGATTATCAAGTTCAGCCTTCTCTATGAATCTGTTTTTCAGTATATCTGATAAATTGCCATCTAGCTTCTGGTTCAATATGTCTAGTAAGGGGCTCTTGTTCTCTAGGAGATAATTTCATTGTTTGACAGCTGAATTATTAAAAGATTTTTCATAATATTAAAGAAACATTAATATATGTTTTTGTAACTTTTTGGGGGGTTTCCTTTTTATTTTAAGTTCAATTAACAATATAGTGTATTATTAGTTTCAGAGGTAGAGTTCAGCGATTCATCAGTTGCATACAACACCCAGTGCTCAGTCCATCATGTGCTCTCCATGCCCACCACCCAGTTACCCCATCCGCCCCGCTCCCCCCCTCCCCCCAGCAAGCCTCACTTTCTTTCCTATGCTTAAGAAGTCTCTTATGGTTTGTCTCCCTCTCTGGTTTCATCTTGTTTTATTCTTCCCAGGTTTGTTTGTTTGTTTGTTTTTTACTAACCAGAATCATGCTGTATGTATTGTTCTTTGATGTGCTTGTTGGAGATGTTCTCAGCCTAGCACACTCCTTTTATCCATTCTATATTCCACAGAAATAGTTGTTTGGGTTGCTTCATTCTGCTGTTATAATTATGTCCACTTTTGTGCACAAACTTGAGGTTTGTGCACTTTTGTGCACAAATTCCAGGGGCTGGAATTTGAGGAGAGGAGTGTCAATTTGAGCCCTTGGCAATCTGAGGTGAAGGCGTGTTGACTTGGTATTTAGCAGGTGGCAGGCCGTGCATGCTGACCTGGGCAGGAGGGTGGCTGGACTGTGAATTTGGGACCCACAGGCCGATGACATTGTGTGTGACAGGGATGTGGCTGGTTTTGCTTTTAATTTTTGTTTTTCTGGGAAACTCGATCTTTCCCTCTATTCTAAATGAAAGCCTTGCTGGATAGAGTATTCTTGGCTGTAGATTTTTTCCTTTTAGCAGATGGAATTTATCATGCCCCTTTCTTCTGGCCTGCAGAGTTTCTGCTGAAAAACCCACTAATAGCCGTATGGGGTTTCCCTTGTATATGTACCTGCTTTCCTCTCTCTTGCTGCTTTTAAAATTCTCTTTTGGTCATCTTATTTACTTTGTGTCTTGGTGCAGACCTCTTTGGGTTGGGTGTGTTGGGGGCTCTCTGTGCCTCCTGGATCTGGATTTCTCTTTCCCTCCCCAGATTCAGGAAGTTTTCAGCTATTATTTATTCAGACAAATCTTCTGCCCCCTTTTCTTGCTCTTCTCCTTCTGGGATCCCTATCATGTGACTGTTATGCCTGACAGTGTTTTTGTAACTTTTAAACTTATTATGTCATTAAACTTTTCCAGAGATATCTAAGGTGGAATGAGTCTGTTCTTACACTGGCTATATTTAGCAAATTGTATTTAAAATATATGTATAGGGGCACCTGGCTGGCTCGGTTGGTGGAGCATATGACTCTTGAACTCGGGGTATGAGTTTGAGCCCCACGTTGGGTGTATAGATTACTTAAATAAAAACTTAAAAAAGTATATGTATAAATATATGTAAGCAGGAAATCTCTTTCAGATGGGTTTATAATTGTGTTTGAGATATAAAAAAAGACTCTAGAGAACTTAATGAAAGTATTTAAATTTTTCTATAACCTTTATCTGGTTTATAACTACATCCATATCTAATAAACAGAGATAAGTAATAGAATTCAGAGCAAATGGTTTTTAACTAGCCTAAATGAAATCATATAAAATACTAATTAAAAGTAGGTAAAAGGGGTTGTAATGTGAGGAATATATAACTGTCATAAACTTTAAGAGGTAGTATAATTTGCAGAATGAAGAGTCTATCATAGTAAGTCACATGTGAGAGTTTGATAACATTTATTTTATTTATTTATTTATTTTTTTAAAAAGCTTTTTATTTATTTATTTATTTGACAGAGACAGAGAGAGCAGGAACACAAGCAGGGGGAGTGGGAGAGGGAGAAGCAGGCTTCCCGCTGAGCCGGGAGCCCGATGTGGGACTCGATCCCAGGACCCTGGGATCATGACCTGAGCCGAAGGCAGTCGCTTAACCAACTGAGCCACCCAGGCGCCCGAGAGTTTGATAACATTTAAAGAACATTTTCTTTCTAATTTTTTTTTTCTGTTTTATCTTCCTTGGGTAATCTCACTAGTTTATTTGTTTTTAGTCCCCCTCTAGGTTGTCAATTACACAGTGTTTTTGTTAACCCATCATTTCTTACAGATGCACCCTTCTAAGAAGGATATTTAGACATCATTTCAACATCTACATTTTTTATATTTACTCTGTGTCATATAGGGTGCTAATAAGCATTGGGCAAGGCACAGTTATATAAGGTGGGGAATTGTCCTAAGTTTTTTATCATTCAAAATATAGAAAAATTAACACATCAAATTAGAGAACAGTGAACTCCCATATACTCGTCACTCAGCTATAACAATCATTAACAGTGGTCATTCTTTTTTCACTTGGAAGCCCTATATACTCACCAGCCTCATGCTTTTTCCAGTTGGATTATTTTGAAAACAAAACAAAACAAAACACAACCTACAGATATTATATTAATTGGACCATATAAAATTGTATATATCCATCCATTTTGGGCCTACAAAATAATTGCATATGGTTCAACTTAGTATCCTTTCATTCATTAATATTTCAGTCTGCCTTTCTAAAAGAGACCTCATTTTGTTTATGAACACAATCCTAATGTCATTATCATACCTAAAAAATTTAACAGTAATTCCTTAATATCACCAAAAATCCAGCAGTCTTCATAGTTCTTCACTTGTTTATGTGTGTATTGCTCTTTCACTGCCTTTTTGCGATTACTTGAACCAACATCCAGACAAGATCCACATACTGCTTTTAGTTGTTGGTTTCTTCTTCCCTGATTTTCATTGCAAGTCATTTGTTAAAGAAATTGCTGTCTCTTAATTTCAATTTAATAAGGAATTTAAAAATTAAAGTAATTTTAATAATTTATAATTAAAATAACTGTAATCTTATTTGTTTCATAAGGAATATAGGAAATAGAAATATAACTCAGTATATGTAAGAGCCTACTTTATTTTTTTTTTAATGTAACTTTTATTGGGTACTTACTACACTGTTCTAACCCACTGTCATATTCACAACAACCCTTTGATGAAGGTACTATTGTTGACCCCATTTTATTTTTTTATTATTATGTTAATCACCATACATTACATCATTAGTTTTTGATGTGGTGTTCCATGATTCATTGTTTGCGTATAACACCCAGTGCTCCATTCAATATATACCCTCTTTATTACCCATCACCAGGCTAACCCATCCTCCCACCTCCCTCCCCTCTAGAACCCTGTTTGTTTTTCAGAATCCATCGTCTCTCATGGTTTATCTCCCCCTCCGATTTCCCCTGCTTCATTCTTCCCCTCCTGCTATCTTCTTCTTCTTTTTTTTTTTAACATATAATGTATTATTTGTTTCAGAGGTTCAGATCTGTGATTCAACGTGTTCACCCCATTTTAAATACTGCAGTTGTGCAGACCCCAAACCTAAATCTTATTCTAGGTTCTCATCTTTCCCTAACATATATCATTCATCCCATTAACTGCACTTTTAAAATAATTCATTAATTTTTCACCATCCCCAATATTATGAGCACAATTGTAGCTGTCATCATCTTTCTCCTGAATGATCACAGTAGCCTTGAACAGGTAATATTTAGGTTCATGGTGAAAAATTCAAAAAGAATAAAAAGTGAAATATCTTTTCTATTCTGACCCTCCAGAGGCAGTTTCTTGGGTTTTGTTTCAGAGTTAATTCTATTAATATCCATCTACATATGTTTACCCGTCTGGAGCAAATATCAGCATCCTGCACATTTTTCTTCAGCACCTTCCATTTCTGTGTACATTGTCTCAACGTCTGATTGCCAGCATCTATGATTTTTGAGAGCATTCTTTATCCCCTGGGGCCTGCTCTGCCTCTGCACATGGGCAGGCCAGAAGTTCTAGGATATTCATGCCTGCCACCTCAGGAGTAGCCTTCAATTGATGACTTACAGAAATTGAGAGAAAAGCCTCTAGCCCCCATGCCCTTTGAGTGAGATAACTCTAATGCATGTCCTATACTGTCTCTCAGAATTCCGCAGCATGGTTGACCTCGTTACCCCCAGCTGTAGCCTGCTCATTAACGTATACCACGGCTGCCTTCTCTTCCCTACTCCTCTCCCACAGTTTTCTGGGATTGTCTCCCAAATAAACTACTTGCACTGAAATTCTTATTTCAAGGTCTGCTTTTAGGGAAACCATAATATAAATTGTGGCACACACAACACCTGCCTTTTTTTTTTTTCTAAGTA
Organism: Mirounga leonina; assembly: GCF_011800145.1. Classification (NCBI taxonomy): domain Eukaryota; kingdom Metazoa; phylum Chordata; class Mammalia; order Carnivora; family Phocidae; genus Mirounga; species Mirounga leonina. The sequence goes on from NW_023270852.1 coordinate 7,206,783, forward strand.
ATCAGAGACCCCAGGAAAAACAATCCTGTTTATTTGGCTCTAAACACTCCAATTTGGCCAAGTTTATTTTTATTTTTTTACTTCTCATATGAAATTGCTGGGATTAATAGAATTTTGTCTATTATTCTTTGAAAATTTTTTATTTTTTAAATTATATGGTTAAATTGACCTTTTTATTTGTTTAGTATAGAGCCCTGTGTATTTTAACACATGTTTAGAGTTGAGTAACTACCACTACCATCAGGATACAGGACAGTTCTATCACTCAGCAAATTTCCTCATGCTGTCCCTTTATTGTCACATTCCTACCACTTGTAACCCTTGACAACCACTGATATGTTTTTCATTATTGTGGATTTATCTTTTCAAGAATGCCTTAGAAGTGGAATCACACAGTATATAACCTTTAGGTCCTGGGTTCTTTCAATTAGCATAATATATTTGAGATTCATCCAAGTTGTTGCCATTATCAGTAGTTAGTTCCTTTTTTTACTTAGTATTCCATTATGTGGATATACCATAGTTTATTTATCCATTCACCTACTGAAGGGCATTTGAGTTGTTTCCAGGTTGGGGCTATTATGAATAATGTGCTGTGAACATTCATGTACAGGTTTTTGTGTGGACACACGTTTCCATTTCTCTTGAGTATATACCTAGTAGTAGAATTACTGCGTCATATGGTAGCTCTATGTTTAACCTTGTGCTAAACTGCCAGACTGTTTTACAAAAGAGACTGCTTTATTTTACATTCCCACCAGCAAGTGTATGAGGGTTCCAATTTCTCCACATCAATACTTTATCAGTCTTTTTGACTATACCCAACCTAATGTGTGTGAAGTGCTATCTCATGTATTTCATTTGCATTTCCCTAATGACTAATGATGTTGAGCATCTTCTCATGTGTTCTGGCCATTCTTCTTTGGAGAAATAGCTACTAAAATCTTTGCCCATTTTCTAATGGGGTTATTTTTACTGTTGAGTTTTCAGAGTTCTTTATATAATCTTGAGACTTGACTTTTCATTTTAACAGTATTTTTCTTAGACACAAAGTTTTATTTATTTATTTTTAAGATTTTATTTATGTGTGAGAGAGAGAGAGAGTGAGAGAGAGCATGAGAGGGGAGAGGGTCAGAGGGAGAAGCAGACTCCCCGCTGAGCAGGGAGCCTGATGCGGGAATCGATCCTGGGACTCTGGGACCATGACCTGAGCCAAAGGCAGTTGCTCAAACCAACTGAGCCACCCAGGCTCCCCAACACAAAGTTTTAAAGTTTGATGTAGTCTGATGAATTTTTTTAATGGATCTTGCTTTTGGTGTTAACTTTTTCGCTAACCCCAGGTCATAAAGATTTTCTCTTATGTTTTCTTCTAAAAGGTTTATTGTTTTGTGTTTTATATTTAGATCTGTGATCCATTTGGAGTTAATCTTTGTATAAGATAAGAGGTTTAGTTTGAGGTTAATTTTTCTTTTTGCATGCACATAGATGACCTGTTGTCCCAACATCACTTGTTGAAAAAAGACCACTCTTTCTTAGTTGAATTGTTTTTGTACCTTTGTCAAAGATCAGATGGCCATATTTGTATGAGTCTATTTTTGGACTCTATTCTGTTCCATTGCTCTCTCTAGTATTTTTATTTATATTTCTTAGCTGGTATGATACTGTCTTTATTCCTGTAGCTTTGTAGTAAGTAATAAAATCCAGTAGTATGATTCCTCTAACTTAATTTTCTTTTGCAAAAATTCTTTTAGCTATTTTGGTATTTTGTCCTACTGCATAATATTTAAGAATGAATTTACCTATGTCTCAAAAAAAAAAAAAAAAAGCCCTGTTTGGATTTTGATTGATATTGCATTAAATCTATAGATCATTTTCGTGAAAATTGACACCTTTAATATGTTGAGGTATTCCATGATTTCTTTCATCTATGCCATGATTTGTTAGATTTATGCCTAAGTATTTCCATTTTATTGGAGCTGTTATAAATGGTACTTAAAAATCTTTTGTTTCATATTGTTTATTGCTAATATATAAAAATTTAAGTGATTTTTGTGTGTTGAACTTGTAACCTGCAATTTTATTCATATTAGTTCTAAAAGTGTTTTTTGTAGATTCCCTGGAATTTTTTATATAGACATTCTTGTCGTATGCAAATTGGGACAGTTTTACTCCTTCTTTCTATATACATATATATATATATATATGTATATATATCTTTTCTTGTCAGAATGGTGAATGTAGATATCCTTGTGTTGTTCCTGTTCATAAGTGGAAAATATCCCATCTTTCACCATTTACGATGATAGCTATAGGTTTATTACACATATCCTTTTTCTGGTTGAAGAAGTACCCTTCTATTACTAGGTTGCTGAAAATTTTTATCCTGATGGGTATGGAAATTTTGGTAAATGCTTTTTCTGTTCCGTTGATGGTATGTTGTGATTTTTCTTACATGATAGACAATGTTAATTTGTTTTTGAATATTGAACTAGCCTTAAGCTGCCTGGATAAACTCCACTGTTCTGGGTTAGTATTCTAATATACTGCAGGAATCCATTTACTAATGTTTTGTTGAGACTTTTTTGCATGTACTTTATTTTGAAGCCAGCTTTTAGTATACTGAGCTTAATATACAGTATGTAATTTTATTTTATAAAAGGTTTCATTTTGGGCAGTTTTTCCCTGTTCAGACCTGCTAATAAGTAAATCATTTTTCCTTGGGTAGGTAGTGTCTTTTTTTCCCTTTGTTTTGTTAAACTTCCCCTTAAAAATAATGTGCCTGGCACCTTGCATTTCTTTTTGTTCTTTAGATGAGGCTGTGTTAGGGGATAGCAGGCCCTTGAATTGTTTTCTTTAAGAAGAAAACCAGTAATTCTCAAGTTTTAGCTTCCTTGGGCTGTTATGAAGCACTTGAAACGATAAGAATGCAAATGAATGTTTCACACATGGTGTAATTTCTTAAGTTTAAATTTCATGTAATATCAGCCACATTATGTATAAGTCTTTTGAAGGAGTCAGTTGAAATCAAGATTCCACTGGGTATATATATTTTTTGAGATCATGATAATGGAATTATAAGTGGAAAAGCCCCAAATGAGAGCATTCCTTCCATTTGTTATCCAGGAAATTAGTAAAATTCCAATGTTTATAAACAATGTTTATAAACCAGAAAGGAAGAAGAATTGAAACAGAACTCACCTTATTTCCTCAATTTAAGCACTGCATTTGAATTTATTCTAAAAAACCAAGGAATTGTTACTTTTCTTTTTCAATGAAAAGTGTATCTATTACTATTTCCCTGGGCCATTATACCCAAGTATTTCTGACTCTTAAAGGGCAGTGAGTTTCTATAAGTGATCAGATTTGTTGGGCCTAAAGGGTTTTGAAATGTCAACTTTCAGTACTGACTAGAATCTTATTTCCCATAAAATATATACAAAGTCTTGATGATATGATTCATCTTTTCTTAGAAACTGTTGATAAAATTTCAACTTCAGTAACTATAGTCTTAATAAGTTCTACCTTAGAGGCTAAGATAAATGCCTGTGTTAAAAAGCAAAAGTAAATATTTATATATGGTGTAATATTTAACAGTGAATCTAGATAGGGATGGATGGGTTTGATTGCACTATTTGAATTAAGCCTGAATATTTGTATATACACATAAATGTGTATATAAGTGGTTCAACAATATTGGGAAGGAAGCAGATAGAACCATAGTAGTATGTCCCTGCTTTTACTGTGGGATTGTGTTCACAATTTCGTTACCTGGGATCCATTGTGTTCTGGAAGCAGATGATCCTCCTGATGGATAATCAGGTCAGTAGTAGCCTAAGGCTAGATCACAGTGCCTGTGTCATTCTTCATTTTATCACATACGCATTTTATCATCTCACATCATCACAAGAAGAAGAGTAACTACAGTATAATAAGATGTTTTGAGAGAAACTACATTCACCCAACTTTTATTACAGTATATTGTTAGAATTGTTTTATTATTAGTCATTGTTTTAATCTCTTACTGTGTCTAATTTATAAATTACACTTTATCATAGGCATATTCTACAGGAAAAAACAGTATACCTAGGGTTTGGTACTCTGTGGTTTTGGGCATCGACTAGGTGTCTTGCAACATGTGCCCTGTGGATAAGGGGGGACTTCTGTATTAATAATGAGTAATATGGCTGGAGGTGAAGGGTAGACTGTCCATATCACTGGGTTGGGCAGCAAGAATTTGAACTTTTTCTCTGCAAACATTTTTATTTGGATTTTTTTTTTTCAATATTTTATTTAGCAGGGAGAGAGACAGCAAGCACAAGGGGTGGGGGGAAGGGCAGAGGGACAAGCAGACTCCTGGCTGAGTGTGGAGCACAGAGCCTGACACGGGGCTCTATCCCAGGATCACAAACTGAGCCAAAGTCAGATGCTTAAGCGAATGAGCCACCGAGGTGCCCCTTTATTGTTTGGATTTTTATCAACAAAAACAAATTCATTAAGTATTTACTTAAAAAATTTAAAAGTAGTATGAATTTTTGTCCAGTGGCATCGTGAAGGAACAATGCTATGAATTTCTTAGAACCTAGAGGCAGAGAAGAATCAAGTTGAAAATATTTTGAAGGGAGAAACTGATGGTAAGTAGGTAATAATAGTAGTGATAATGATAATAGTAACAACTATTTATTGGATGTTTACTCTTTGCTGGGTTGTTTTAAACATTTTAGGTGCGTGAAATAGTTTTTACAAAGGCCACATAAGTAGATCAATGTATTTCCTTTTTAAAGATTTGAAAATGGTTTTTGGGAACTCACACAGCTAAATAAATGGCAGTGCTGAGATTTGAATACAGGTCTATTTTATTCTAGAATCTTAAGTCACAGTGCTAGAGCCATAATAATAAAAAATGGAGAGGAAATAAGAAAATGGTATTTTTTTTTTTAAAGATTTTATTTATTTATTCATGAGAGACAGAGAGAGAGAGGCAGAGGGAGAAGCAGGCTCCCAAGGAGCAGGGAGCCCAATGTGGGACTCGATCCCAGGACCCTGGGACCATGACCTGAGCCGAAGGCAGACGCTTAACCATCTGAGCCACCCAGGTGCCCAAGAAAATGGTATTTCTAAAGACATAGCTCTGGAATTGGCTGAAATGGTCAGATCAGTAGTGTGTAGGACCACTGGTCAGATGGCTGGACCTTGGATTCAGACAAAAAAGACCCTTTTCTCCATTGAATGGAAGGGTCCAAATAAGATGAGCTATCCAGAAGTTCTACAACTGCAGTGATTCATTCCCCAGGACGGGTATCTCAGGATTAGAGAGGGTGAATTGTAAGCAGATAACTCCGTTGCCTATGATTTATCCTTTAAATCACTTAAAGAAGCACTTAATCCTATATGAATCTATGCAAAGTAAATTTTACTAATGTGGGTGTTGCTGAGGTGGCAGTTGGAGATGACTTGCAAGCAGCAATAGATCAGGGAACCCAATATGCAAGGAAACTTCTGCTTAGGGACCTTCTTCATTAACATTTTGCTTCATTTTATTACCCTTTGCTTTTAGAACACATAACAACAGTTACACTTTCTTTGAGCAAGTGTTAAAATGTCCCATTAATGGGAGGAGATAGTTGTCCTTATATGTGTGGGTTTATTTCTGGACTGTTTTGTTGCATTGATTTATTTGCCTATCTTTAATATCACACTTTTTGGGGGGGCTTTATCACAGTTCTTGAGATCAGGTAATGTTAGTTCTCCAATTCTGTCTTTTTATAAGTTGTTTTGGCTATTCTAGATCCTTTACATTTCCATTGGAATTTTTTTCCTAGGTGTCTCATTTTATTTATTTATTTTTTTTAATTTAAATTCAATTAATTAACATATAGTATATTATTAGTTTCAGAGGTAGAGGTCAGTGATTCATCACTATATAATACCCAGTGCTCATTACATCCCTCCACCCACCTCCCCTCCAGCAACCTTGTTTATTTCCTATGATGAAAAGTCTCTTATGGTTTGTCTCCCTCTCTGATTTCGTCTTGCCTTATTTTTCCCCCTCTCTTCCCTCATGATCCTCTGTTTTGTTTCTTAAATTCCACATATGAATGAGATCATATGGTTATTGTCTTTCTCTGATTGACTTATTTCCCTTAGCATAATACCCTCTAGTTCCATCCACGTTGTTGCAAATGGCAAGATTTCATTTTTTTAATTGGCTGAGTAGTATTCCATTGTGTATATATGCCACATCTTCCTTATCCATTCATCTGTCAATGGATCTGGGCTCTTTCCATAGTTTGGCTACTGTGGACATTGCTGCTATAAACATTGGGGTGCAGGTGCTCCTTCAGATCACTACATTTGTATCTTTGGGATAAATACCCAGTAGTGCAATTGCTGGGTCATAGGGTAGCTCTATTTTCAACTTTTTGAGAAATCTCCATACTGTTTTCCAGAGTGGCTGCACCAGCTTGCATTCCCACCAACAGTGTAGGAGGGTTCCCCTTTCTCCGCATCCCCGCCAACATCTGTCGTTTCCTGACTTGTTAATTTTAGCCATTCTGACTGATGTGAGGTGGTATCTCATTGAGGTTTTGATTTGTATTTCCCTGATGCCGAGCGATGTTGAGCACATTTTCACGTGTCTATTGGCCATTTGGATGTCTTCTTTGCAGAAATGTCTGTTCATGTCTTCTGCCCATTTCTTGATTGGATTATTTGTTCCTTGGGTGTTGAGTTTGATAAGTTCTTTATAGATTTTGGGTACTAGCCCTTTATCTGTCATTTGCAAATATCTTTTCCCATTCTGTCAGTTGTCTTTTGGTTTTGTTGACTGTTTTCTTTGCTGTGCAAAACCTTTTTATCTTGATGAAGTCCCAATAGTTCATTTTTGCCTTTGTTTCCCTTGCCTCTGGAGATGTGTCTAGGAAGAAGTTGCTGTAGCCGAGTTCACAGAGGTTGCTGCCTGTGTTCTCCTCTAGGATTTTGATGGATTCCCGTCTCACATTGAGGTCTTTCAGGATCCACTTTGAGTCTATTTTTTATATGGTGAAAGGAAATGGTCCAGTTTCATCCTTCTGCATGTGGCTGTCCAATTTTCCCAACACCATTTGTTAGAGAGACTTTTTTCCATTGGATAGTCTTTCTTGCCTTGTCGAAGATTAGTTGACCATAGAGTTGAGGGTCCATTTGTGGGTTCTCTATTCTATTCCATTGATCTATGTGTCTGTTTTGGGCCATAAGATACCTAGGAAAAAGCCTAACCAAAGAGGCAAAGGATCTATACTCAGAAAACTATAGAATACTCATGAAAGAAATTGAGGAAGACACAAAGAAATGGAAAAACATTCCATGCTCGTGGATTGGAAGAACAAATATTGTTAAAATATCTATGCTACCTAGAGCAATCTATACATTCAGTGCAATCCCTATCAAAATACCATCAACTTTTTTCACAGAGCTGGAACAAGTAATCCTAAAATTTGTATGGGACCAGAAAAGACCCCGAATAACCAAAGGAATGTTGAAAAAGAAAACCCATAGCTGGTGGCATCACAATTCCGGACTTGAAGCTTTATTACAAAGCTGTAATCATCAGGATAGTATGGTACTGGCACAACAACAGACAGATCAGTGGAACAGAATAGAGATTCCATTGGAATTTTAAATTCAGTTTTAGAATTTCTACCAAAACAAAACAAAACAAAAACTCCGAAAACAAACTGCTGGCATTTGGGTTGCAATTGCATTGACTCTATAGATTTATTCACATGTAGATTAACTTGGAGAACTCACATCTTAATAATATTGAGTGGGCCAAAACTTGAATAAGGTATATCTTTCTATTAATTTAGGTCTTCCTTAGTTTTTCAGCAGTATTTTTAGTTAAGTATGCAGGTCTTTCATATCTTTTGACATCTATCCCTATTTCTTATTCTTGATGCTGTTGTAAATGATATTTTTATTTTTAATTGTTCACTACTAGAAATACAATTGATTTTTGTATGTTGACCACATATCCTACAACTTTACTAAACTCACATATTACTTCTAGACATTTTTTATAGATTCCATTACATTTTTAACATCGACAGTCGTATTAGTGGATAGGGACAGTTTTATCTTTTTTCCGGTTGATACACCTACCATTCCTTCCTCTCTCCCTTCATCTGATTGCTCAGGCTAGAACCTATAGTACAAAGTAGAATAGAAGTCGTGATAGTAGACATATCTATCTTTTTCTTGGTCTTAGCAGTAAAGCATTCAGTTTTTCAGCATTAAGTATGATACAGGTTTTGCACAGATGCTTTATCATGTTAAGGAAATTCACTTTTACTTCTAGCATACTCACAGTTTTTAACACAAATGATGCTGAATTTTGTCAAATGCTTTTTCTGCTTCTATTAAAATGATACCAGTTTTCTTTTTTAGTTTGTTGTACTTTCTTTATGTAAAGGTTTTTGTTTTTTTTTTTTTAAAGATTTTATTTATTTATTTGAGACAGAGAGAATGAGAGAGAGAGAGCACATGAGGGGGGAGGGTCAGAGGGAGAAGCAGGCTCCCCGCCGAGCAGGGAGCCCGATGCGGGACACAATCCAGGGACTCCAGGATCATGACCTGAGTCGAAGGCAGTTGCTTAACCAACTGAGCCACCCAGGCACCCTTTATGTAAAGGTTTTTAAATGATGAATTACATCAGTTGCTTTTCAAATGTAAACAAACCCTGTATTCCTGGGATAAATCCATCTTGGTCATGATATATTATTAGCCTTTTACTATACTGTTGGATTCAGTTTGCTAAAAAACATTGTATAAAAGAATTTTTGCAACTATGTTCATGTGTTCAATATCTTTGCCAGGTTTTGGTATCACTAGCCTCATAGGATGAAGTTGGGAAGTATTTTGTCCTTTTCAATTTTGGGAAGATTTTGTGTAGAATTGTTACTATTATTGATTCCTTAAATGTTTAGTAGAATTCACCAGTAAAGTCATCTGGGACTGTAGTTTTCTTCATGGAAGGTTTTTAACTACAATTGCAATTTCTTTGATAAATACAGAGTTATTTTTTTTTTTTAAGATTTATTTATTTATTTATTTATTTATTTGAGACAGAGAGAATGAGAGAGAGAGAGCACAT